>NC_042618.1:483807632-484173095 GCF_901001135.1 Rhinatrema bivittatum | reverse complement strand
TGAGGTCCTTCTAAGCAAAGTGTTTACACACAAGAATCTTTGCACTGCATTGCTATTTTGGGTGAAATCTCAATTTTTGTATCAGTTTTCTTTTCACTCTTTGAGTTTTGTATACATGACATCTGAACCCTGACATAAGCGATGTGCTTTCATGATGTCACTATTAATCTGAAATCATTTTTCTCAGCCCAAGCAGCGAATATCTTTGCAGTCGTCCTTTGAGGTGCAACGGCTGAACCAGAGCCCGGAATTCTTTGAGGTCAGCTCATCGGTGGGATATGGCAGCTTCACCTCCAACACCCCTGTCAGTCTCAATAACGATTCCCCGGGAATAGTCGAGCACCTCATGGAAGAAAATGGTCTTACAGGTAAAAGTCAGCTTTCCAGATTCTGCTCCTCATGCCTGCGGTTACTGCTGTGGAGGGAAGGAGGATTAGCTGGCATTAAAAGAACTGTTTTGGAAGTTCAGTTGTGGTCGGGAGTTTCCTAGATTGGTGATGGTAGGTAACAGGATTTCAAGGCTGAAGTGCTGCTAAGCTCAGATTACCACATGAATTTAATTGCTGCATATATTCGCTTTGAGTTGAATTATTTTAGACATATTTGCATATGGAGAAAGCAGAACCGTGACCAGGCCATTTGGCACCTATGGCCAAATGAAAACGTGCGCCTTTACCCTGAACACAACATACAACACCACGAGCTGGGAGACTCTGTTAAATGTAGGTGGGGGCTTTAATTTTCTTGTTTATTTTACCCCAGCAGTTTCCTGCTGCTCCTTTGGGCTTCCAGCTCAGTCAGAACCAGTAGGGGGATTCTGGCGCCATAATGTAAACCTTCATTCAAACACTGAACTGGACACCTCCAGCAGTCAGACTCTGCATCCCACGCAACAGCAGAGAAATAGAAACACATTTCCTCCTATACTGTGCAAAATAAAGATACCATTCCCAAAGCGGACACAGTCCATTCACTAAACGGAATATAAAATGATATTATCTACCCTTGCAGACTTGACATTTTACTTTTAATTCATTTTGGTCCTCATCTCTTTATACTGCTTTCCTCTTCTTGGTCTCCTAACTCCTTTACAGGGTCTCCTGTCATTTTCCATTTCATCTCTCTCCTCCTCTCTTCTTCAGTTCCTCCCCTACATCTCCGGCTTCATTCTCTTTATCTCTGCCTCGCTATCCACTCTTCTAGATTTCATCCCCCTTCTCTCCCTCCTACAGCTCCCCACCTCTCCCCTCTATTGCCCTCCCTCAGTCCTCCCTCTCCCCCTCACTGAGTTGCTCCTTTTACCATCTCCAGCTGTGTGGCCTCCTTGTCTTTCCCCTCAACAGCTGCATCTTTTCCTGTTCTCTTGAAACCCCTCACTCCCAAATCCTCCTTCTCTCCTTCCTCCCTCTCTCATCTTCCAAGCAATCACACCTTCCACTCTTCCTTAGCGCCAGTGTAAGGGTATTAAGCACCCTAGGTGAATCTTACAGCCTTGCACTCCCCTCCTCCTCCTTGGTTGCACCCTCCCCACACATAATGAAAGATTCCACATTAGGAGCTACCACCCAGGAAAAAGATCTAGGCATCATAGTGGATAATACTTTAAAATCGTCGGCTCAGTGTGCTGCAGCAGTCAAAAAAGCAAACAGAATGTTAGGAATTATTAGGAAGGGAATGGTGAATAAAACGGAAAATGTCATAATGCCTCTGTATCGCTCCATGGTGAGACCACACCTTGAATACTGTGTACAATTCTGGTCGCCGCACCTTTAAATTTTGCGAAGCGTCCCGGGGCGTCGCGCGCCCGAAGGAGCGTGACCTAAGGGGCCTGCCCCTTAGTGCGCCCCTTCGTGAGCCCCAGGACACAGGACACAGGCCAGAAAAAACCCCTCCCCTAGCACCCTTTCCACTCATCAGATCAAACGCCAAACAGCCTACCCCTACAACGCTCATCTAGCACTCGTTCCCACACTCCACCCAGAACCTACACCCTTCCTGTCCCAACCCTCACTCTTCCTGACCTCATCCAGCACGCTGACTACTCGCATCTTACTACCTGCCTACTGACTCCAGAACTCGCCATACTCCCCTTCAGAAACCATTCTTCTCATCTGCAACACCTCATGTCTTCATCTTCCGCCATTTAACTCCGGATTTCTCCCAGACCCTTCCCACTAACTAACTACATAGCCTGTACATATCTTGATACTGATGTCATCTTGCACTCCTCCGGATCTCATCCAGAACGCTTCCTGAACTCAGTCAGCCACATCCAGACTTCAGCCATCTCGTACCCTGACTTCACCAAGCAATCACCCTCGACTGCATCCAGCTCACATATAGACCTCATCGAGCACTCATCCAGACTTCATCCAGCACCCATCCTGACTTAATCCAAACACCCATCCAGACTTCCACCATATTGTCGTCACCCAGCATCCATCCTGACTTCATCCAGCATCCATCCTGACTTCATCCAGCATCCATCCTGACTCCATCCAGCATCCATCCTGACTGCATCAAGCATACATCCTGACTTCAGCCAGCATCCATCCCGACGTCATCCAGCACTCATACAGACTTCTTCCAGTACCCATCCTGACTTTACCCAGCACCCATCCTGACTTCATTCTGCATCCATCCCGACGTCATCCAGCTCCCATTCAGGCTTCAGCTAACACCCAACCTGACCTCTTCCAGCTATCGTCCAGATTTCATACAACACTCATCCAAATTCTCACCAGAATCTCTTCCAACAATCTTCTTGTTCATCTACCTCGAACCAATCTCAGCCAAAACCTGCTTTCATCTGAAGCCCTACCAGCAATCATCTAATCCCCCCTCACGGCAATATACAACACCCCACTAAACCATCTCCCAGAGTCTCACAACACTTGTTCATCGACTATCCTCCAAAATACATCATACGTAACACAACGTCACTTAGCCCTCGATAACAAAACCAGAGGGCAATTTGATCTCCAAAAGCACCAATCAGCTCAATCATGGCTTCCCCCCCCTCCCCCCCAGCGTGACTCCTCTGAAGAGATACAGGTACCTGGTCAACATCCCCTCAAGAAACACATCAAAAACCTATTATACCTCACCTTATTTCTAATAAACTCTCAATCCTTAACCAAAAAATTCATGCTAATATCAGATTTAATCCAAGAAAAAAATCCCGACTTCATTGCCATAACCGAAACCTGGTTTAAAAATACTGATCTACTAACGAATCAACTAACCAACAATGACTATGACTTATTGTCAATCCCACGCAAGTATCGCAGAGGAGGAGGACTACTACTTATAATAAAAAAGAATCTCTCCATGAAATTGATTCCTCACAACCTCCCAAAGAGGTACGAAATTGCTCTCTTTGACTCAGAATTCCTACAAATATGCCTAGTCTATTGCCCTCCCAAGCTTCTAGATAGTGAGATATCCCCACTCTTAGAATTCTTAATAACTAACATCAGCACAAAAAAGCCTACTATAATTCTCGGGGATTTCAACCTCCACACAGACACCAACCCCAGACCACAAAGCTGCCAAACCTTGCTAGACATGCTATCCAGCTTTAACCTGAACCAACAAGTGAACATCCCCACTCATAAAGCGGGTCACACGTTAGACCTGATCTTCACCAATCACTTCTTCTCAGACACATCCATTTCATCCAAACCAGTCCCTTGGTTGGATCACTTCCTCTTACAATGCAGGACACATGCACAAACCAACAACATGACAAGTACAAACGATCTACTATCATTCAAATACTGACCTCCCTTCCAACCCAACCTACTCCAACAAGTGCTCGGAAAACAACTTGCTATACTAGACCTGTCCAACATCAACAACGCTATACAATCCTGGTTCCACCTTACTGAACAGACTGCAAATAACATAAACCCTGTAAAAACAAAACAGCTAAAAAAAAAAAAACAGAGGAAAAAACAACCCATGGTTTAACCCTCAACTTAGATCAATGAAATCCAACCTCAGAAAAATGGAAAAGGAATGGAGAAAATTCAAATGCCCAGTAACCTGACAAAGATACTGCACGCAACTTGCCACCTATAAAGAAACGATTATGAACTCCAAACGTGACTACTATAGTCAAAAGATAAAAAACTCCTCAAATAACTCAAACTCCCTGTTCAACATCGTAAGAAACCTCATTGAAGAGAACAACAACAACTCCCCCATAACCAAAACAAACAATCTAAGCCAAGACCTGGCCTTGTTCTTTAAGAACAAAGTAAGCAAAATAACTGGCACATCAACAATCCCTCAACCACAGAGGAACAATTTGACACAACAAACATAACACCTTGGTCAAATTTCGATCCACTATCTATCACCGAAGCTGAAAATATGCTAAGAAAAATCAACCCAGCGCGTCACGATCTAGATACAATCCCAACACGAGATCTGAAGGAAATGGCACACATCATTGCCCCAACCATAGCTGCTATTATCAACAAATCACTAGATGAAGGTGAGCTTCCAACTGAATTAAAAACTGCAACAATCACACCAATATTAAAAAAGAAGAACCTAGATCCAGCTGATTTGAATAACTACCGTCCTGTCTCAAACCTCCCTCTACTCGCAAAGATGACTGAGAAAGCGCCACTGATACTACTTAATGAACACCTAGAGAACAACAATATTCTACATAATTCACAACATAGATTCAGGAAAAACTGAAGTACTGAAACTCTGCTCTTAAATTTATCAAACAAAATAATAAGGGGTTTCGACAACAAACTAAGCCACCTACTAATCCTACTCGATCTCTCTGCGGCAGTTGACCCCGTAGACCACAAAAGCCTGATAGCAAGACTGGCAAGCATTGGTCTTTCTGGCAAAACTCTAGACTGGTTCACATCATTCCTAAAAGACAGATTTTTCAAGGTCACCATTAACAACAAATCATCAAATCACCTCCCACTTGAAACTGGGGTACCACAAGGGTCCACCTTCTCGGCCACCCTCTTTAATATCTACCTACTCCCACTCTGCCACATCATCTCAAGTCTAGGCGTAAAATATTATATGTACGCCGACGACATTCAACTCCTCATCCCGATAACCACCACTATCGAAGAGGCACTGAGCACAACAGCCAACCACCTAATCTCAATTAGAAACATGCTGAACAAACTAAAGTTATGCCTCAACATGAATAAAACTGAATGCATCCTCATAGGAAGAAACAACTCAGGACAAACAACCCCCATGCATTCCCTATAAATCGATAACATCAACATCCAACTGAAAAACACTGCAAAGGACCTCTGTATCTGGATCGACAATGAACTTAACCTAAAAAAGAACATCACAACTAAAACTAAAGAAGGCTTTCATAAACTTCACATCCTGAAACATCTAAAACCGCTTCTTCACCAACAAGAATTCCGAACTGTGCTGCAATCTCTTATTTTCAACAGCCTCGATTACTGCAACTCACTCCTGATTGGCCTTCCAAAATCTGCCTTAAAACCACGTCAACTGTTACAAAACGCCGCAGCCAGAATACTAACCGGCAAGAAGAAATCAGAACACATCTCCTCTGTTTTGAGAAGTCTCAACTGGCTTCCAGTCGAGCAAAGAATCGAATTCAAAACTTTAACAATAGTTCACAATGCAATTTACAAAGCAGACAACACTGCCCTCAATAACATGATTCAGAAACACAAATCTCAACGAACGACCAGAACCACTTGCAAATCACACCTAGGCATACCCTCTCTGCCTCTAGCAAAGCTTACCAACACTAGGAACACAGCCTTCTCCATCGTAGGACCCAACTTATGGAACTCGTTACCACAGTACCTAAGCTCACTTAGCGACATCAAATCCTTCAAAAAGGAACTCAAAACATGGATATTCAGCAAACCTTTCAGAGATGGCGTTGGTTAAGCTACTTGCAACCTCCCGACACATTAACCCTCCCTGTTTGACACACACTAAACTCATCCAAAGTCCTCCTCTTACAATTCTCACATATCCACAATTCTCTCCTATCCACGGTCCCCTAATGATGTGGCATTTTCTAGTTAATAAAAAGTCTTGACCCCTTCTGCTTAATGAGATCGGACTCTTCCCTCAGTCCCAACATACCCAAACATGAGAAAGCTAAACGCACCATATGTCAGATGATGAACACACCATATGTTCGATGATGTACTCAAGTTACTACGTAACATGCTTAAAATTACCTGATGGTCCACTCCTATAAATGTTCAATTCATTTGTTTTTAGAATATTTTTTGGAATGTAATAGTCGTTCAATTGATAAGTTCTCGTTCCAATGTCCAATTACTGTAATAAGTTGTTCCTAATGATCATCCAATGTAATAAGTTGTTATCATGTAAACCGGAGTGAAGGCAGATTGCTATACTTCGGTATATAAAAGTTTCGAAATAAATAAATAAATAATTGTGATGGAGAAGGTACAGAGAGGGGCTACCAAAATGATAAGAGGAATGGAACAGCTCCCCTATGAGGAAAGACTAAAGAGGTTAGGGCTGTTCAGCTTGGAGAAGAGACGGCTGAGGGGCGATATGATAGAGGTCTACAAAATTTATTTATTTATTTTATTTATTCTTTTTATATACCTTTTTATATAACCAGTTCTCCTATCAGTTCATTGTAAAGCCCAGTTGGCTACTTTTATGTTATATGGAAACCGATATGATGTTCCCCGAACGAATGTCGGTATATAAAAATTGCAAATAAATAAAAATAAATAAATACCGACATTCAATCTCAATTGAGATATCACACCGGTTTACATTCAGGTACTGTAGGTATTTCTCTATCCCCAGAGGGCTTACAATCTAAGTTTTAGTACCTGAGGCAATGGAGGGTAAAGTGACTTGCCCAAGGTCACAATCATGAAAGGACTTGAATGGGTAAATGTGAATCAGTTATTTACTCTTTCAGGTAATACAAGGGCTACGGGGCACACCATCAAGTTAGCAAGTAGCTCATTTAAAACAAATCAGAGAAAATTCTTTTCCACTGAATGCATAATTAAGCTCTAGAATTTATTGCCAGAGGATGTGGTGAAAGCTGATAGTGTAGCTGGGTCTAAAAAAGGTTTGGATACGTTCCTAGAGCAGAATTCCATAAACAACTATTAATCAATAAGGAATAGTTGATTGGGATCTATTCATTTAATATTTGGGTACTTGCCAAGTATTTGAGACTTGGATTGGCCCCAGTTAGACACAAGATACTGGGCTTGATGGACCCTTGGTCTGACCCAATATGGCATATCTTATATTCTTATGTTCTTATTTTCAAGATGAGCTGCATGTATATTTGCAATTTCAAGGAAATCCCTGTTAGCAAATCTAAGTGTGTGGGATGGTGTATATACCTGTAACTTGGCTCCCAATCAAGCAATTAAGCAATTTAAACATCAACAAAAGGATCTTAAATTTTAATCTCCAATGGATTGGCAGCCAATGAAGAGAGGCCAAAACAGAAATTATATGTTCATATCTACTCCGCCTGGTCAAGACACAAGCTGCCGAATTTTGTAAAATCTGTATGGCCCATACAGAATTCTCTGGAAGATCAAGCAAGAGAGATTTGTAGTAATCAACCCCTGAAAACAGTAGCATCTGGAAAACTGTTCAAAAGTCAAAGTATGATAATGAGGGATTTATGACGACACAGTATTCTCAGCTTTAATAGTGGAATTAATATGTCTCTTCATTGGTAGATTTGTGTAAAGTAAGAAACCCAAGATTACGTACATGTTTAGAGAATTTGATTACCTGACTCTCATCTTGTAAAGAGGGTACATCTTCAAATACCGATTTCCTTCCAAGGAAAATAATCTTGGTCTTAGAAATATTTAGCACCAATCTTTTATGAAAGAGCCATTTCTGGATTGTTTCTAAGTAAATTTCTATTGGCTTTAATGTATGGGCTATGGAATAGTTAATTGGTACCAAACATTGTAAATTTTCTGCATAGACCCTAAAGTTCAGGCCCAACCATGCCAGTAGGTTCAATAAAGGTAGCAAGTAGATATTAGGAAGAGTGGCTGACAGGGCTGAACCTTATAGTACTCCAGTTTTATTGGGTACTGCTTAGAAAAGCTACCATCAATATAAATCTGCTGAGCATGACCACTAAGATACGAGGTAAAGCATCGTAATATACCCCATTAATACCAATCTTTTGTAACTTCTGCAAAAGAATTGTATGATCTAAGATGCTGAATACAGCTAACATGTCTACAGTACCAGAATATAATTCTAGCCACTGTCAAATCCTCATAAGATAGTGTCAAACATTGACAATTATAGTGTTCAGTATTATGTTTTTTTCTAAACCCAAATTGCACTGGGCTTAGTATAGAATTATCTTCAAGATAATCAGTAAGTTGAATAAGTACCCCACTTCCTAGTACTTTTGCCAAAAATGATAATGCTGACACTAGGCAATAACTAGAAAGAAGGAGAGGATTTAATGATTACAGCTTTTAAACAGGCCGAAAAACTGCTAACTTAATTGCATATGGTATAATTCCTTCTTGTAACAGCTTGGACAATAGCTGCTGAGTTTTCGCAACAGACACCAATGAAAATTCATTCCATCTGTGAGATTCATGACATTCCAATACAACCACAAGGTCTACATGCGAAAAACTGCAACACAGATCCTCAATCTTCTTTTTGAAGAAATCAGTAAAGTCTTCACAATATTGAGGAAGTAAACAAAATGCCAAATTTCTCTTAACATCAAAGGTTGATCTAGTTAGATGCCCAACTGTCCTAAATAACAATCTAAGATAAAACCTACCGGTGTGAGTCTTTTCAGAGAAATAGTGTTTTTTTGATAAATTAGTTTCTAATCTTAATCTAATAAAGATGGATAGACCTCAAACTAACCTTAGAGAGTTCCTTTCTCCATGTATGTTCTGCCTTGCGTAAGGTGTGCTTGTATTCCTTTAATTTATTCATGTCCCAAGATACAGAATTCCTTTTATGGCACTGAATAACCTTTGCTGGGGCCAAATCATCAGTTATTTGACTTAATACTTTATTCCAATCTAGTGCAGCGGTATTAATATCATCAAAATAGTTGGTGTCTATCTGAACAAGTAATTTTTCTCTCATGTCTTCTGGATCAATATGGCCTCGCTTCATAAACATAATTTGAACGAGATACATTTATGGTCAGACCAAGGAATTGAGCATATACTGATGTTAGATTTATTGATTTTCAAAAATAGCTGATTCTAAAAAACAAGATCTAATATATGCCTGGTTTTGTAGATAGCTCCACGTATAATGGACTACCAACCTAGGCTTCCAATGAATGTAAAATGGTTTGCATGACAAAGATTGAGGAATCTAATCAATGTATGGATCAAAGTCCCCTAAAAAATACTGTAGTGTTTAAGTCAACCTTGCTATTAGCTAAAAATTCAAAGGGAACGTATTGAGGTCGATATTCAACCGTGGAGTAGATTAAGTTAGCTGTTTCAGCTAACCTTATGGGGATATTCAGCTATATCTCGCCAACTTTAGGACAGCCCTATAGCTAACTCCGTGACTGGCCCGGAAATGCCTCCCTCCCATCCCTGAATGCCCCATACGTATGCCCATACTTATGCAGCTAGCACAGCTTTAAATATAACCAGCTAGCCAGTTGGATAACTTTTCAGTAATCCGTCTAAATGACTTTTGAATATTTACCTTATTATTTATTTATTTATCGAGTTTTATATACCGTCGTTCAGTTTCGCCATCACAACGGTTTACAAAGTATCGACGTTTAACAGAGTGTACAGAAATTCACGTGCTTGTAAACATTGTTATCGTAGTCATCATAGTTCATTTCATAAACTGTACAGGTTAATTACGTGCATTGGATTAAATCTGCATATTTATATGTAGCATAGAGTCATTGGGTGTTTGGTATGCTTTAGTGAACATCCAAGTTTTTAGTTCTTTTTTGAAGGTTTTTAAGTTTTGCTGTGTTCTCAGTTTGGTTGGGAGGGTGTTCCAGAGTTCGGGGCTTCCTAGGGAAATGGCTCTCTTCCGAGTTGAGGTAAGTTGTTTGTGGCATGTAGGTGGAATTTTTAATAGTCCTTTGTTAGCTGAATGGAGATTTCGGTTTGGTGAGTGTAGTTTTATGGATGCACTTAGCCAGTTTGTTTGTTCTTCATATATTATTTTGTAGTCTATCCTGTATTTTATTGGGAGCCAGTGTAGTGAAATGTGAGTTGGAGTAATGTGATCGTATTTTTTCGTTCCTGTGAGTATTCTGGCGGCTGTATTTTGAAGGATTTGGAGAGGTCGGATGGTGGTGAGAGGTAAGTTGAATAGCAAGGAGTTACAGTAATCCAGGTTGGAGAAGATGAGTAGTTGGAGGACTGTTCTGAAGTCGTTGGGGGAAAGGAAAGGTTTTATATGTCGGGTTAGGAGTTTGTGATATCTGTCTTTGATTTTAGTGGAGATATGGTTCTTAAAGGATAGTTCCTTGTCGATTATGAATCCTAGGTTGCGGGCATGGGTGACAGGGGAGATTGCAGTCTTTTGACTCATTATGTTGAGTGGTGGTAAGTGCGTAGGGTTGTTCTTTCTATCCAGCATGATTATTTCTGTCTTAGCAATGTTTAGGATAAGTCTGATGTTGGTTAGTAGTTGCTTTATTTTGGTGAAGTAATTGGCTATTTTTTTGTAGGTGTCTTCCAGAGAGTTGTGTATTGGGATAAGTATTTGGGTGTCGTCAGCATATATGAAGTGAGTCAGTTTAAGGTTTCAGAGGAAGTGGCATATTGGGAGAAGATAGATGTTGAAGAGTGTCACCGATAGTGCTGAGCCTTGGGGAACTCCAGTGTCAAGGTTTATTTTCTTTGAGAGGATGACACCTAGTAGGTCCTTTGTGATAGATAGGATGAGAACCATTGGAGGGTTTTTTCGGTTATACCAATTTCGGATAGACTGTCAATCAGTATTGAATGGTTTACCGTGTCAAAGGCTGCTGATAGGTCTAGTAGGACTAGAAGGTAGCTGTGGCCGTTGTCAAATCCTTTGAGCACGGTGTCGTTTCAAGATAGGAGTAGTGATTCAGTGTTTAGTTGTTTCCTGAAGCCGAATTGTGTGGGGAATAGGATGTTGTTCCTTTCCAGGTGGTCACTGAGTTGGGAGTGGACGATTTTTTCAATAATTTTGGCAATGAATGGTAGGTTTGATATGGGTCAGTAGTTTAATGGGTTTTCTGGATCAAGGCTGGTCTTTTTCAATATGGGTTTGATAATTGCAGATTTTAAGCAGTTGGGGTAGTTTCCGTCTGTGAGGGAAAGGTTCACGATGTTGGTTAACATTTTTGTTATTGATGGTTCGATGACTTTGATCATCTGTATGGGTATGCTGTCGATAGGGTGCTTAGCTGAGTTCATTTTTTTGATGATATTTTGGATTTCCAGTGATGATGCTGAATCAAAGTTGGGCCAGCTCGGTGTTTGATTTGTATTTTCAAATTAATCTGATGGGCAGTAAGCCAAGCAACATTAATCAAGTTTGATATTAAAATAAGTATTTCAAATAGAGGGACAATCAATATCTCATCAGGTTTCAAACCCAAGGTACGCTTATATGCAATTAACAATCAACCTCTCCTCCTTCCTATCCTTGGTTGAGACACTACTGTGTAATCATAAGAAGAAATCTGGTTAATTAGCACATGATCAGTATCAGTAAACCACATTTCTGTAAAAGAAAAACAATCTGGCATTTTCTCTCATAAGTTTGTAATCATTGGAACCTTCTTTGATCAGACTGAGCATTTAATAACAGGAAATGGAAGCATCATACAAAATGATAACAAGATCAACTTGAATCTTAATAGTTCTTAAATAGCCTCTCCTGTGGGATACCAAACTTAGCGGAATACTAGAAAGAAGCCTATATCTACTTATATCACATATCACTGAAATAGAATTACCTTCAAAATCTTGACCAATATTGATTGCCATCTTCATAAGAAAATCTTAATTTGCAGGATGCAATCATTCAAGACAGCACTTGGAAATTATCATTTGTGGTATATAAATTTTAAATAAATAAATAAGGCAAAAATTCACAGAATCACACAAAGCTTGCACAAAGGACTGTTTGGTGTGCTCCTTTGTGCATGTACGCTGACAGCACGAACGCCTATGGCATCCATCTGGCACTTTCACTTCCTGGCCATCAATGATGTCATAGGTAGGCAGAGTTTCAAGCAAGAGCTGAATAATATTGATGCACCTTGAATACTGTGAACAATTCTGGTCCCCGCATCTCAAAAAAGATATAGTTGCAATGGAGAAGATACAGAGAAGGGCAACCAAAATGATAAAGGGGATGGAACAGCTCCCCTATGAGGAAAGGCTGAAGAGGTTAGGGCTGTTCAGCTTGGAGAAAAGACGGCTGAGGGGGGATATGATAGAGGTCTTTAAGATCATGAGAGGTCATGAACGAGTAGATGTGAATCAGTTATTTACACTTTTGAATAATAGAAGGATTAGGGGGCATTCCATGAAGTTAGCAAGTAGCACATTTAAGATTAATCGGAGAAAATTCTTTTTCACTCAACGCACAATTAAACTCTGGAATTTGTTGCCAGAGGATGCGGTTAGTGCAGTTAGCGTAGGTGGGTTCAAAAAAGGTTTGGATAATTTCTTGGAGAAGTCCATTAATGGCTATAAATCAAGTTTACTTAGGGAAGTGTAAATAACCGATTCATACCCAGAGGTTCCTTACACACTAAGATGGAGCACTCCATCCAGACTTCCACATGGGAGAGTGAAACTCAGACCTCTCTTCATGAGGTCACTCTGAACCTCCCCAGCTAGATATAGTACATTCCTTCTGCTGGGGAAGCCAGAGGTTCCTTACACACTAAGATGGAGCACTCCATCCACACTTCCACATGGGAGAGTGAAACTCAGACCTCTCTTCATGAGGTCACTCTGAACCTCCCCAGCTAGATATGGTACATTCCTTCTGCTGGGGAAGCCAGAGTTCCTTACACACTACCATGGAGCACTCCATCCATACTTCCACATGGGAGAGTGAAACCCAGACTTCTCTTCATGCGGTCACTCTGAACCTCCCCAGCTAGATATGGTTCATTCCTTCTGCTGGGGAAGCCAGAGGTTCCTTACACACTAAGATGGAGCACTCCATCCATACTTCCACATGGGAGAGTGAAACCCAGACCTCTCTTCATGAGATCACTCTGAATCTCCCCAGCTAGATATGGTACATTCCTTCTGCTGGGGAAGCCAGAGGTTCCTTACATAATAAGATGGAGCACTCCATCCACACTTCCACATGGGAGAGTGAAACTCAGGCCTCTCGTCATGAGGTCACTCTGAACCTCCCCAGCTAGATATAGTACATTCCTTCTGCTGGGGAAGCCAGAGGTTCCTTACACACTAAGATGGAGCACTCCATCCACACTTCCACATGGGAGAGTGAAACTCAGACCTCTCTTCATGAGATCACTCTGAACCTCCCCAGCTAGATATGGTACATTCCTTCTGCTGGGGAAGCCAGAGGTTCCTTACACAATAAGATGGAGCACTCCATCCACACTTCCACATGGGAGAGTGAAACTCAGGCCTCTCTTCATGAGGTCACTCTGAACCTCCCCAGCTAGATATAGTACATTCCTTCTGCTGGGGAAGCCAGAGGTTCCTTACACACTAAGATGGAGCACTCCATCCACACTTCCACAAGGGAGAGTGAAACCCAGATCGCTCATCATGCGGTCACTCTGAACTTCCCCAGCTAGATGTAGTACATTCCTTCTGCTGGGGAAGCCAGAGGTTCCTTACACACTAAGATGGAACACTCCATCCACACTTCCACATGGGAGAGTGAAACCCAGACTTCTCTTCATGCGGTCACTCTGAACCTCCCCAGCTAGATATGGTACATTCCTTCTGCTGGGGAAGCCAGAGGTTCCTTACACACTAAGATGGAACACTCCATCCACACTTCCACATGGGAGAGTGAAACCCAGACTTCTCTTCATGCGGTCACTCTGAACCTCCCCAGCTAGATATGGTACATTTCTTCTGCTGGAGAAGCCAGAGGTTCCTTACACACTAAGATGGAGCACTCCATCCACATTTCCACAAGGGAGAGTGAAACCCAGACCTCTCTTCATGAGGTCACTCTGAACCTCCCCAGCTAGATATGGTACATTCCTTCTGCTGGGGAAACCAGACGTTCCTTACACACTAAGATGGAGCACTCCATCCACACTTCCACATGGGAGAGTGAAACTCAGACCTCTCTTCATGAGGTCACTCTGAACCTCCCCAGCTAGATATGGTACATTCCTACTGCTGGGGAAGCCGGAGGTTCCTTACACACTACCATGGATAGTAAGCAAAAGCATGTTTTGTGTACATGAACAATCATATGTCGCAGTGATAAAAGTATTCCTTCAATGCCAAGGGCCTATCTTAGGCCATTCGTACTAAAATTTATGAAAATGTAATCTGCAAAAATGAAACAGTCAATGAACTGCAGCTCTAGTCTACACTGGGTGATAGATGTGAACTGCTTGAATAACAGCGAGTCTACGTTGAGTTTCTTCATGAATACATGAGCTAAGTTTTCATATGCTTGTGCTTTTTGACATTTGAGTTAAGTCCTCTATGCTTGGTTTTTGCAGGAGGCTTTATTAGTTTGATGACTGTCTGTTTCACTTTCACAGATTTGATTTCTTTCACAAATGTTAACATATATATGGACTATAATAGGCGCTCGGTCTGGAAGGCTAAAATGATAGCCCATCGCTGTTATGAATGATTGTATTCCTATAGGCACCAGGTGATTTCTGGCTTTCCCGCTATACTTCTAAGGTATTCCTTCTGCTGGAAAGAAATACGACGAGTGAGATAATCAAATTTGCAGATGACACAAAATTGTTCAGAGTAGTTAAATCACAAGCTGATTGTGATAAATTGCAGGAAGACCTTGTGAGACTGGAAAATTGGGCATCCAAATGGCAGATGAAATTTAATGTGGATAAGTGCAAGGTGATGCATATAGGGAAAAATAACCCATGCTATAATTACACAATGTTGGGTTCCATATTAGGTGCTACAACCCAAGAAAGAGATCTAGGCGTCAAAGTGGATAACACATTGAAATCGTCGGTGCAGTGTGCTGCGGCAGTCAAAAAAGCAAACAGAATGTTGGGAATTATTAGAAAAGGAATGGTGAATAAAACGGAAAATGTCATAATGCCTCTGTATCGCTCCATGGTGAGACCGCACCTTGAATACTGTGTACAATTCTGGTCGCCGCATCTCAAAAAAGATATAATTGTGATGGAGAAGGTACAGAGAAGGGCTACCAAAATGATAAGGGGAATGGAACAACTCCCCTATGAGGAAAGACTAAAGAGGTTAGGACTTTTCAGCTTGGAGAAGAGACGACTGAGGGGGGATATGATAGAGGTGTTTAAAATCATGAGAGGTCTAGAACGGGTAGATGTGAATTGGTTATTTACTCTTTCGGATAGTAGAAAGACTAGGGGGCACTCCATGAAGTTAGCATGGGGCACATTTAAAACTAATCGGAGAAAGTTCTTTTTCACTCAACGCACAATTAAACTCTGGAATTTGTTGCCAGAGGATGTGGTTAGTGCAGTTAGTATAGCTGGGTTTAAAAAAGGATTGGATAAGGTCTTGGAGGAGAAGTCCATTACCTGCTGTTAAGTTCACTTAGAGAATAGCCACTGCCATTAGCAATGGTAACATGGAATAGACTTAGTTTTTGGGTACTTGCCAGGTTCTTATGGCCTGGTTTGGCCACTGTTGGAAACAGGATGCTGGGCTTGATGGACCCTTGGTCTGACCCAGTATGGCATTTTCTTATGTTCTTATGTTTCTTATTTGAATGTCTGTATCTGTAGAAAATGTTAAATTGAGATAACATCATCACAAAAACAGAAATTCTGTTAAGATTACGAGCATGGTATCAAGTACATGCACAGCTTTCCTCTGAGACAGGGGAGCTAATATTCAAGGAGTTACACGTGTAAAGGTAACAAACTATTGTAGCAATTTTCAAACGTGCACTAACATGGATAAAGTCCATTTACATGTGTAAATCCAGTTTTAGGCCTGTAAATCCTTTTGAAAATACTCATGGTAGGCAATTTTTAAAAACCCCATTTCTGCATGTCAAAAACTTTTGTTTTATTTGCATAATTGACACTCAAAATTGCCCTCCCTGAGCATTCATAAACCCTATAAGAAGCTGTTCATATCCCTTCTGTTGGGTATAAAAACAAGGAACAGACATGCATAATGGTAAGGAATAGATTCAGTGCTTCTGTAAATGCCCGGTGGCCAGACTTGGGGCCGGTGCATGGTCCGGGTGGCCCCCTGCTTGGAAGGGTAGGGCTGGGAGCCGGCTTGAAGGCGGACAGCGAGAGTCGGGTACGGTTGGTGTCGGGTGTGACCCTTGGCGCGTGTACTGAATTATTATTCATACTGTGATTAATAATAATAATAAAGCTGTGGCCTTTTACACCTTTTCCTTGTATGGGGATGATTGCAAGGGGTTGGGAGGGGTCACGGCAGTTATAGCGGATATCGAGGTTCTCAGAGGCCTTCTACCGCATTGAGTCATAAAGCAAGTCATGCGAGACATCTCACGGAACAAAATCATCTTTCCCTGACCATTCAGTTCTGAGCCGGAGTTACGTAATGTTGAAAAATGACTGCAGACTGACTGGCAGATCCCATGGTGCACAGGATAATAGTGAAGCACACATCAAAACACAAAAAGGTAACTGGTATTCATTTTGTGACCAATATAAATACAGAACCTCATAAGCAATTAATAGTCCATATTTCTTATGTATATGTAGGACCTCTAAACTGAGTGAGTCTGTCAGGCACACAGACTCATTTTTTAGTGTATAGGTCCAAATTACTTTATTAATCAAAAGGAATTGAAATTAAATGGAACCTTAAAAATGCGTGTTTGGAGACACCACCTTTTCTGGATGTGCCGTTGCCCCTGAAGCAGGACCAGGTCGGGACATTTACAACAGATGAATATTTTGAGCTACAAAATTGTTGCAAAGTGTTTTGTGTTTATTACTTCTGGTTTCGTTCAGTATACGGAGACACTAGTTTGTGCAATTGATTGACTATTATTGGTTTGGGTCTGAAAATTTTAAGAGAAACAAATAACAAAAAAATCCAAAAAATTGACCTTTTGATTAATAAAGTAATTTGGACCTATACACTAAAAAATGAGTCTGTATGCCTGACAGACTCACTCAGTTTAGAGGTCCTACATATACATAAGAAATATGGACTATTAATTGCTTATGAGGCTCTGTATTTATATTGGTCACAAAATGAATACCAGTTACCTTTTTGTGTTTTGCTGTGTGCTTCACGATTTGGAGGTTCTGGAGTAAAACTTTGTTGGGCTTATATAGCACAGGATAATAGGCCAGGCTGCTGAAAATTCTCCTTTCACATCTTCTCAATTAGTCTGAGAATTTAGCTCAGACGTTTTACGAAAAAATGGAAATAAAATAGCTTGGAACTCAACCACTATTAGGCGCAAAACCAATTTTTATTGTAGTAGAAATGGAATTCCTGAAAATATAAAATGCTCTGTTGCAGGTAATCTTTGTGGAGAAGAATGCAGTTGTAAAGAAGAGCTTTCTGGAGAGTTCGGTGTTCCCACGCACTTTGCTGGGCTGCTTCACGGCTCCTCCCCGTCCTGTGAATCAGTAGAAGATCTTTTCCACATATACAGCACATGTCAGTGGGACACGACCAGAGAGGAAGAGGAGGATCCAGAGCAGCAAGGAAACAGCAACCCCAGCACTGTGCCGAGAAACGCAAACCATGCCCCTACGCCAGCTAGCAGAGAGGCCAGGGGGACTGCGCAGTGCTGGGTAATTAACAGCCGACAGCCCTGGCAGCGCGTTCACACTCTGGGAATAGACCCTTCCGTGCCAAAAGCAGAGCTTGACCTAAACTTATCAAAGGAAGTTTCCAAATCAGAGTCCGACCTGATGTCTTACCCCCTTGCCAAGAACAGATCTAGGGGCAACTCAAACAAACGTGGAGACCAAGAGCAAAGCTCCAGCCAGCGGACGTCATTTACTTCAGAATGGGAAGAGGTAAGTGGGGGGTTTGTTCACAATCCATACTTTTGGAGCCTGAGGGAATATTGCTTTGTCCCATTTGTACTTAGTGATACCAGAAGCAGTGTGAATCCCTCAGGGAAACATAGCTCTCAATAGCACATTCCCCAGTATATGTGTTCAGACATTACCTGCATAGCTAAGCCCTTATTGCAGCTTTTTATACCAGGGTTTATATCACCAGTAATACTCACCCCTCTGGCTCTCTCACATCTGATTGCACTGGTGATAGAGACTCCTCTGACCCAGTCACAGCGCATTGTACAAGTGATACTCACCCCTCTGGCTCTCTCACGTCTTATTACACCGGTGATAGAGACTCCTCTGACCCAGTCACAGCGTATTGCACAAGTGATACTCACCCCTCTGGCTCTCTCACATCTTATTGCACCGGTGATAGAGACTCCTCTGGCCCAGTCACAGCGCATTGTACAAGTGATACTCACCCCTCTGGCTCTCTCACATCTGATTGCACCGGTGATAGAGACTCCTCTGGCCCAGTCACAGCGCATTGCACAAGTGACACTCACTCCTCTGGCTCTCTCACGTCTTATTACACTGGTGATAGAGACTCCTCTGGCCCAGTCACAGCGCATTGCACAAGTGATACTCACTCCTCTGGCTCTCTCACGTCTTATTACACCGGTGATAGGGACTCCTCTGGCCCAGTCACAGTGCATTGCACAAGTGATACTCACCCCTCTGGCTCTGTCACGTCTTATTACACTGGTGATAGAGACTCCTCTGGCCCAGTCACAGCGCATTGCACAAGTGATACTCACTCCTCTGGCTCTCTCACATCTGATTGCACTGGTGATAGGGACTCCTCTGGCCCAGTCACAGCGCATTGCACAAGTGATACTCACCCCTCTGGCTCTCTCACATCTTATTGCACCGGTGATAGAGACTCCTCTGGCCCAGTCACAGCGCATTGTACAAGTGATACTCACCCCTCTGGCTCTCTCACATCTGATTGCACCGGTGATAGAGACTCCTCTGGCCCAGTCACAGCGCATTGCACAAGTGACACTCACTCCTCTGGCTCTCTCACGTCTTATTACACTGGTGATAGAGACTCCTCTGGCCCAGTCACAGCGCATTGCACAAGTGATACTCACTCCTCTGGCTCTCTCACGTCTTATTACACCGGTGATAGGGACTCCTCTGGCCCAGTCACAGTGCATTGCACAAGTGATACTCACCCCTCTGGCTCTGTCACGTCTTATTACACTGGTGATAGAGACTCCTCTGGCCCAGTCACAGCGCATTGCACAAGTGATACTCACTCCTCTGGCTCTCTCACGTCTTATTACACCGGTGATAGAGACTCCTCTGGCCTAGTCACAGCGCATTGCACAAGTGATACTCACTCCTCTGGCTCTCTCACGTCTTATTACACCGGTGATAGAGACTCCTCTGGCCCAGTCACAGCGCATTGCACAAGTGATACTCACTCCTCTGGCTCTCTCACGTCTTATTACACTGGTGATAGAGACTCCTCTGGCCCAGTCACAGCGCATTGCACAAGTGATACTCACTCCTCTGGCTCTCTCACGTCTTATTACACCGGTGATAGGGACTCCTCTGGCCCAGTCACAGTGCATTGCACAAGTGATACTCACCCCTCTGGCTCTGTCACGTCTTATTACACTGGTGATAGAGACTCCTCTGGCCCAGTCACAGCGCATTGCACAAGTGATACTCAGTCCTCTGGCTCTCTCACGTCTTATTACACCGGTGATAGAGACTCCTCTGGCCTAGTCACAGCGCATTGCACAAGTGAAACTCACTCCTCTGGCTCTCTCACATCTTATTGCACTGGTGATAGAGACTCCTCTGGCCCAGTCACAGCGCATTGCATAAGTGATACTCACCCCTCTGGCTCTCTCACATCTTATTGCACTGGTGATAGAGACTCCTCTGACCCAGTCACAGCGCATTGCACAAGTGATACTCACCCCTCTGGCTCTGTCACGTCTTATTACACTGGTGATAGAGACTCCTCTGGCCCAGTCACAGCGCATTGCACAAGTGATACTCACTCCTCTGGCTCTGTTACATCTTATTACACCGGTGATAGGGACTCCTCTGGCCCAGTCACAGCGCATTGCACAAGTGATACTCACCCCTCTGGCTCTCTCACGTCTTATTACACCGGTGATAGAGACTCCTCTGGCCCAGTCACAGCGCATTGCACAAGTGATACTCACTCCTCTGGCTCTGTTACACCTTTTTACACCGGTGATAGAGACTCCTCTGATCCAGTCACAGCGCATTGCACAAGTGATACTCACCCCTCTGGCTCTCTCACGTCTTATTACACCGGTGATAGAGACTCCTCTGGCCCAGTCACAGCGCATTGCACAAGTGATACTCACTCCTCTGGCTCTGTTACATCTTTTTACACTGGTGATAGAGACTCCTCTGATCCAGTCACAGCGCATTGCACAAGTGATACTCACCCCTCTGGCTCTCTCACGTCTTATTACACCGGTGATAGAGACTCCTCTGGCCCAGTCACAGCGCATTGCACAAGTGATACTCACTCCTCTGGCTCTGTTACATCTTATTACACCGGTGATAGAGTCTCCTCTGGCCCAGTCACAGCGCATTGCACAAGTGATACTCACTCCTCTGGCTCTGTTACATCTTATTACACTGGTGATAGAGACTCCTCTGACCCAGTCACAGCGCATTGCACAAGTGATACTCACTCCTCTGGCTCTGTTACATCTTATTACACTGGTGATAGAGACTCCTCTGGCCCAGTCACAGCGCATTGCACAAGTGATACTCACTCCTCTGGCTCTGTTACATCTTATTACACCGGGGATAGGGACTCCTCTGGCCCAGTCACAGCGCATTGCACAAGTGATACTCACTCCTCTGGCTCTGTCACGTCTTATTACACCGGTGATAGAGACTCCTCTGGCCCAGTCACAGCGCATTGCACAAGTGATACTCACCCCTCTGGCTCTCTCACATCTTATTGCACCGGTGATAGAGACTCCTCTGGCCCAGTCACAGCGCATTGCACAAGTGATACTCACCCCTCTGGCTCTGTTACATCTTATTACACTGGTGATAGAGACTCCTCTGGCCCAGTCACAGCGTATTGCACAAGTGATACTCACTCCTCTGGCTCTGTTACATCTTATTACACTGGTGATAGAGACTCCTCTGGCCCAGTCACAGCGTATTGCACAAGTGATACTCACCCCTCTGGCTCTGTTACATCTTATTACACTGGTGATAGAGACTCCTCTGGCCCAGTCACAGCGCATTGCACAAGTGATACTCACCCCTCTGGCTCTGTTACATCTTATTACACTGGTGATAGAGACTCCTCTGGCCCAGTCACAGCGCATTGCACAAGTGATACTCACCCCTCTGGCTCTGTTACATCTTATTACACTGGTGATAGAGACTCCTCTGGCCCAGTCACAGCGCATTGCACAAGTGATACTCACTCCTCTGGCTCTGTTACATCTTATTACACCGGTGATAGAGACTCCTCTGGCCCAGTCACAGCGTGTTGCACAAGTGATACTCACTCCTCTGGCTCTGTTACATCTTATTACACTGGTGATAGAGACTCCTCTGGCCCAGTCACAGCGCGTTGCACAAGTGATACTCACCCCTCTGGCTCTCTCACATCTTATTACACTGGTGATAGAGACTCCTCTGGCCCAGTCACAGCGTATTGCACAAGTGATACTCACCCCTCTGGCTCTGTTACATCTTATTACACGGGTGATAGAGACTCCTCTGGCCCAGTCACAGCGTATTGCACAAGTGATACTCACTCCTCTGGCTCTGTTACATCTTATTACACTGGTGATAGAGACTCCTCTGGCCCAGTCACAGCGCATTGCACAAGTGATACTCACTCCTCTGGCTCTGTTACATCTTATTACACCGGTGATAGAGACTCCTCTGGCCCAGTCACAGCGCATTGCACAAGTGATACTCACTCCTCTGGCTCTCTCACGTCTTATTACACCGGTGATAGAGACTCCTCTGGCCCAGTCACAGCGCATTGCACAAGTGATACTCACTCCTCTGGCTCTGTTACATCTTATTACACCGGTGACAGAGACTCCTCTGGCCCAGTCACAGCGCATTGCACAAGTGATACTCACCCCTCTGGCTCTCTCACGTCTTATTGCACTGGTGATAGAGACTCCTCTGGCCCAGTCACAGCGCATTGCACAAGTGATACTCACTCCTCTGGCTCTGTTACATCTTATTACACTGGTGATAGAGACTCCTCTGGCCCAGTCACAGCGCATTGCACAAGTGATACTCACCCCTCTGGCTCTGTTACATCTTATTACACTGGTGATAGAGACTCCTCTGGCCCAGTCACAGCGCATTGCACAAGTGATACTCACCCCTCTGGCTCTGTTACATCTTATTACACTGGTGATAGGGACTCCTCTGGCCCAGTCACAGCGCATTGCACAAGTGATACTCACTCCTCTGGCTCTGTTACATCTTATTACACCGGTGATAGAGACTCCTCTGACCCAGTCACAGCGCATTGCACAAGTGATACTCACCCCTCTGGCTCTCTCACATCTGATTGCACCGGTGATAGAGACTCCTCTGGCCCAGTCACAGCGCATTGCACAAGTGATACTCACCCCTCTGGCTCTCTCACATCTTATTGCACTGGTGATAGAGACTCCTCTGGCCCAGTCACAGCGCATTGCACAAGTGATACTCACTCCTCTGGCTCTGTTACATCTTATTACACTGGTGATAGAGACTCCTCTGGCCCAGTCACAGCGCATTGCACAAGTGATACTCACCCCTCTGGCTCTGTTACATCTTATTGCACTGGTGATAGAGACTCCTCTGGCCCAGTCACAGCGCATTGCACAAGTGATACTCACCCCTCTGGCTCTGTTACATCTTATTACACTGGTGATAGAGACTCCTCTGGCCCAGTCACAGCGTATTGCACAAGTGCTACTCACTCCTCTGGCTCTGTTACATCTTATTACACCGGTGATAGAGACTCCTCTGGCCCAGTCACAGCGTATTGCACAAGTGATACTCACTCCTCTGGCTCTGTTACATCTTATTACACTGGTGATAGAGACTCCTCTGGCCCAGTCACAGCGCATTGCACAAGTGATACTCACTCCTCTGGCTCTGTTACATCTTATTACACTGGTGATAGAGACTCCTCTGGCCCAGTCACAGCGCATTGCACAAGTGATACTCACCCCTCTGGCTCTGTTACATCTTATTACACTGGTGATAGAGACTCCTCTGGCCCAGTCACAGCGCATTGCACAAGTGATACTCACCCCTCTGGCTCTGTTACATCTTATTACACTGGTGATAGAGACTCCTCTGGCCCAGTCACAGCGCATTGCACAAGTGATACTCACCCCTCTGGCTCTGTTACATCTTATTACACTGGTGATAGAGACTCCTCTGGCCCAGTCACAGCGCATTGCACAAGTGATACTCACTCCTCTGGCTCTGTTACATCTTATTACACCGGTGATAGAGACTCCTCTGGCCCAGTCACAGCGTGTTGCACAAGTGATACTCACTCCTCTGGCTCTGTTACATCTTATTACACTGGTGATAGAGACTCCTCTGGCCCAGTCACAGCGCGTTGCACAAGTGATACTCACCCCTCTGGCTCTCTCACATCTTATTACACTGGTGATAGAGACTCCTCTGGCCCAGTCACAGCGTATTGCACAAGTGATACTCACCCCTCTGGCTCTGTTACATCTTATTACACGGGTGATAGAGACTCCTCTGGCCCAGTCACAGCGTATTGCACAAGTGATACTCACTCCTCTGGCTCTGTTACATCTTATTACACTGGTGATAGAGACTCCTCTGGCCCAGTCACAGCGCATTGCACAAGTGATACTCACTCCTCTGGCTCTGTTACATCTTATTACACCGGTGATAGAGACTCCTCTGGCCCAGTCACAGCGCATTGCACAAGTGATACTCACTCCTCTGGCTCTCTCACGTCTTATTACACCGGTGATAGAGACTCCTCTGGCCCAGTCACAGCGCATTGCACAAGTGATACTCACTCCTCTGGCTCTGTTACATCTTATTACACCGGTGACAGAGACTCCTCTGGCCCAGTCACAGCGCATTGCACAAGTGATACTCACCCCTCTGGCTCTCTCACGTCTTATTGCACTGGTGATAGAGACTCCTCTGGCCCAGTCACAGCGCATTGCACAAGTGATACTCACTCCTCTGGCTCTGTTACATCTTATTACACTGGTGATAGAGACTCCTCTGGCCCAGTCACAGCGCATTGCACAAGTGATACTCACCCCTCTGGCTCTGTTACATCTTATTACACTGGTGATAGAGACTCCTCTGGCCCAGTCACAGCGCATTGCACAAGTGATACTCACCCCTCTGGCTCTGTTACATCTTATTACACTGGTGATAGGGACTCCTCTGGCCCAGTCACAGCGCATTGCACAAGTGATACTCACTCCTCTGGCTCTGTTACATCTTATTACACCGGTGATAGAGACTCCTCTGACCCAGTCACAGCGCATTGCACAAGTGATACTCACCCCTCTGGCTCTCTCACATCTGATTGCACCGGTGATAGAGACTCCTCTGGCCCAGTCACAGCGCATTGCACAAGTGATACTCACCCCTCTGGCTCTCTCACATCTGATTGCACTGGTGATAGAGACTCCTCTGGCCCAGTCACAGCGCATTGCACAAGTGATACTCACTCCTCTGGCTCTGTTACATCTTATTACACTGGTGATAGAGACTCCTCTGGCCCAGTCACAGCGCATTGCACAAGTGATACTCACCCCTCTGGCTCTGTTACATCTTATTGCACTGGTGATAGAGACTCCTCTGGCCCAGTCACAGCGCATTGCACAAGTGATACTCACCCCTCTGGCTCTGTTACATCTTATTACACTGGTGATAGAGACTCCTCTGGCCCAGTCACAGCGTATTGCACAAGTGCTACTCACTCCTCTGGCTCTGTTACATCTTATTACACCGGTGATAGAGACTCCTCTGGCCCAGTCACAGCGTATTGCACAAGTGATACTCACTCCTCTGGCTCTGTTACATCTTATTACACTGGTGATAGAGACTCCTCTGGCCCAGTCACAGCGCATTGCACAAGTGATACTCACTCCTCTGGCTCTGTTACATCTTATTACACCGGTGATAGAGACTCCTCTGGCCCAGTCACAGCGCATTGCACAAGTGATACTCACTCCTCTGGCTCTCTCACGTCTTATTACACCGGTGATAGAGACTCCTCTGGCCCAGTCACAGCGCATTGCACAAGTGATACTCACTCCTCTGGCTCTGTTACATCTTATTACACCGGTGATAGAGACTCCTCTGGCCCAGTCACAGCGCATTGCACAAGTGATACTCACCCCTCTGGCTCTCTCACGTCTTATTGCACTGGTGATAGAGACTCCTCTGGCCCAGTCACAGCGCATTGCACAAGTGATACTCACTCCTCTGGCTCTGTTACATCTTATTACACTGGTGATAGAGACTCCTCTGGCCCAGTCACAGCGCATTGCACAAGTGATACTCACTCCTCTGGCTCTCTCACGTCTTATTACACCGGTGATAGAGACTCCTCTGGCCCAGTCACAGCGCATTGCACAAGTGATACTCACTCCTCTGGCTCTCTCACGTCTTATTACACCGGTGATAGAGACTCCTCTGGCCCAGTCACAGCTCATTGCACAAGTGATACTCACTCCTCTGGCTCTGTTACATCTTATTGCACTGGTGATAGAGACTCCTCTGGCCCAGTCACAGCGTATTGCACAAGTGATACTCACTCCTCTGGCTCTCTCACGTCTTATTACACCGGTGATAGAGACTCCTCTGGCCCAGTCACAGCGCATTGCACAAGTGATACTCACTCCTCTGGCTCTGTTACATCTTATTACACTGGTGATAGAGACTCCTCTGGCCCAGTCACAGCGCATTGCACAAGTGATACTCACTCCTCTGGCTCTCTCACGTCTTATTACACCGGTGATAGAGACTCCTCTGGCCCAGTCACAGCGCATTGCACAAGTGATACTCACTCCTCTGGCTCTCTCACGTCTTATTACACCGGTGATAGAGACTCCTCTGGCCCAGTCACAGCTCATTGCACAAGTGATACTCACTCCTCTGGCTCTGTTACATCTTATTGCACTGGTGATAGAGACTCCTCTGGCCCAGTCACAGCACATTGCACAAGTGATACTCACTCCTCTGGCTCTCTCACGTCTTATTACACCGGTGATAGAGACTCCTCTGGCCCAGTCTCAGCGCATTGCACAAGTGATACTCACCCCTCTGGCTCTGTTACATCTTATTGCACTGGTGATAGGGACTCCTCTGGCCCAGTTACAGCGCATTGCACAAGTGATACTCACCCCTCTGGCTCTGTTACATCTTATTACACTGGTGATAGAGACTCCTCTGGCCCAGTCACAGCGTATTGCACAAGTGCTACTCACTCCTCTGGCTCTGTTACATCTTATTACACCGGTGATAGAGACTCCTCTGGCCCAGTCACAGCGCATTGCACAAGTGATACTCACCCCTCTGGCTCTTTTACATCTTATTACACCGGTGATAGGGACTCCTCTGGCCCAGTCACAGCGCATTGCACAAGTGATACTCACCCCTCTGGCTCTGTCACATCTTATTACACCGGTGATAGAGACTCCTCTGACCCAGTCACAGCGCATTGCACAAGTGATACTCACTCCTCTGGCTCTGTTACATCTTATTACACCGGTGATAGAGACTCCTCTGACCCAGTCACAGCGCATTGCACAAGTGATACTCACTCCTCTGGCTCTGTCACATCTTATTACACTGGTGATAGAGACTCCTCTGGCCCAGTCACAGCACATTGCACAAGTGATACTCACTCCTCTGGCTCTGTCACATCTTATTACACTGGTGATAGAGACTCCTCTGACCCAGTCACAGCGCATTGCACAAGTGATACTCACCCCTCTGGCTCTCTCACGTCTTATTACACTGGTGATAGAAACTCCTCTGGCCCAGTCACAGCGCATTGCACAAGTGACACTCACCCCTCTGGCTCTGTTACATCTTATTACACTGGTGATAGAGACTCCTCTGGCCCAGTCACAGCGTATTGCACAAGTGATACTCACTCCTCTGGCTCTGTTACATCTTATTGCACTGGTGATAGGGACTCCTCTGGCCCAGTCACAGCGCATTGCACAAGTGATACTCACTCCTCTGGCTCTGTTACATCTTATTGCACTGGTGATAGGGACTCCTCTGGCCCAGTCACAGCGCATTGCACAAGTGATACTCACTCCTCTGGCTCTGTTACATCTTATTGCACTGGTGATAGAGACTCCTCTGGCCCAGTCACAGCGTATTGCACAAGTGATACTCACTCCTCTGGCTCTGTTACATCTTATTACACTGGTGATAGGGACTCCTCTGGCCCAGTCACAGCGCATTGCACAAGTGATACTCACTCCTCTGGCTCTCTCACGTCTTATTACACCGGTGATAGAGACTCCTCTGACCCAGTCACAGTGCATTGCACAAGTGATACTCACTCCTCTGGCTCTGTTACATCTTATTACACTGGTGATAGAGACTCCTCTGGCCCAGTCACAGCACATTGCACAAGTGATACTCACTCCTCTGGCTCTGTTACATCTTATTGCACTGGTGATAGGGACTCCTCTGGCCCAGTCACAGCGCATTGCACAAGTGATACTCACTCCTCTGGCTCTGTTACATCTTATTACACTGGTGATAGAGACTCCTCTGGCCCAGTCACAGCGCATTGCACAAGTGATACTCACTCCTCTGGCTCTGTTACATCTTATTGCACTGGTGATAGGGACTCCTCTGGCCCAGTCACAGCGCATTGCACAAGTGATACTCACTCCTCTGGCTCTGTTACATCTTATTGCACTGGTGATAGGGACTCCTCTGGCCCAGTCACAGCGCATTGCACAAGTGATACTCACTCCTCTGGCTCTGTTACATCTTATTACACTGGTGATAGGGACTCCTCTGGCCCAGTCACAGCGCATTGCACAAGTGATACTCACTCCTCTGGCTCTGTTACATCTTATTGCACTGGTGATAGAGACTCCTCTGGCCCAGTCACAGCGTATTGCACAAGTGATACTCACCCCTCTGGCTCTGTTACATCTTATTACACTGGTGATAGAGACTCCTCTGACCCAGTCACAGCGCATTGCATAAGTGATACTCACCCCTCTGGCTCTCTCACGTCTTATTACACTGGTGATAGAGACTCCTCTGACCCAGTCACAGCGCATTGCACAAGTGATACTCACCCCTCTGGCTCTGTTACGTCTTATTACACTGGTGATAGAGACTCCTCTGGCCCAGTCACAGCGCATTGCATAAGTGATACTCACCCCTCTGGCTCTGTTACATCTTATTACACCGGTGATAGAGACTCCTCTGGCCCAGTCACAGCGCATTGCACAAGTGATACTCACCCCTCTGGCTCTGTTACATCTTATTACACTGGTGATAGAGACTCCTCTGGCCCAGTCACAGCGCATTGCACAAGTGATACTCACTCCTCTGGCTCTCTCACGTCTTATTACACTGGTGATAGAGACTCCTCTGGCCCAGTCACAGCGCATTGCACAAGTGATACTCACTCCTCTGGCTCTGTGACGTCTTATTACACTGGTGATAGAGACTCCTCTGGCCCAGTCACAGCGCATTGCACAAGTGATACTCACTCCTCTGGCTCTCTCACGTCTTATTACACTGGTGATAGAGACTCCTCTGGCCCAGTCACAGCGCATTGCACAAGTGATACTCACCCCTCTGGCTCTGTTACATCTTATTACACTGGTGATAGAGACTCCTCTGGCCCAGTCACAGCGCATTGCACAAGTGATACTCACCCCTCTGGCTCTCTCACATCTTATTGCACCGGTGATAGGGACTCCTCTGGCCCAGTCACAGCGCATTGCACAAGTGATACTCACTCCTCTGGCTCTGTTACATCTTATTACACTGGTGATAGAGACTCCTCTGACCCAGTCACAGCGCATTGCACAAGTGATACTCACCCCTCTGGCTCTCTCACGTCTTATTACACCGGTGATAGAGACTCCTCTGACCCAGTCACAGCGCATTGCACAAGTGATACTCACCCCTCTGGCTCTCTCACGTCTTATTACACCGGTGATAGGGACTCCTCTGGCCCAGTCACAGCGCATTGCACAAGTGATACTCACTCCTCTGGCTCTGTTACATCTTATTACACCGGTGATAGAGACTCCTCTGGCCCAGTCACAGTGCATTGCACAAGTGATACTCACCCCTCTGGCTCTCTCACGTCTTATTACACCGGTGATAGAGACTCCTCTGACCCAGTCACAGCGCATTGCACAAGTAATACTCACCCCTCTGGCTCTGTTACATCTTATTACACTGGTGATAGAGACTCCTCTGGCCCAGTCACAGCGCATTGCACAAGTGATACTCACTCCTCTGGCTCTGTTACATCTTATTACACCGGTGATAGAGACTCCTCTGGCCCAGTCACAGCGCATTGCACAAGTGATACTCACTCCTCTGGCTCTCTCACGTCTTATTACACCGGTGATAGAGACTCCTCTGACCCAGTCACAGCGCATTGCACAAGTAATACTCACCCCTCTGGCTCTGTTACATCTTATTACACCGGTGATAGAGACTCCTCTGGCCCAGTCACAGCGCATTGCACAAGTGATACTCACCCCTCTGGCTCTGTTACATCTTATTACACTGGTGATAGAGACTCCTCTGACCCAGTCACAGCGCATTGCACAAGTGATACTCACCCCTCTGGCTCTCTCACGTCTTATTACACTGGTGATAGAGACTCCTCTGACCCAGTCACAGCGCATTGCACAAGTGATACTCACTCCTCTGGCTCTGTCACATCTTATTGCACCGGTGATAGAGACTCCTCTGGCCCAGTCACAGCGCATTGCACAAGTGATACTCACCCCTCTGGCTCTCTCACATCTTATTGCACCGGTGATAGGGACTCCTCTGACCCAGTCACAGCGCATTGCACAAGTGATACTCACTCCTCTGGCTCTGTCACATCTTATTGCACCGGTGATAGAGACTCCTCTGGCCCAGTCACAGCGCATTGCATAAGTGATACTCACTCCTCTGGCTGTGTCACATTTATTTATTGTTATTTATTTATTTGTCTATTTTATATACCGTCTATCTGACAAACAATCAAGACGTTGTACATAGTGGTCGTGTAGTGTAAATCAAAATTTCAATCTGGTAACCATTTTAAAATTTAACATATTATAAGAAACAATAGTAAAATACACTGCTAAATGCTTCAATAAAATAACAAAATTTAAGAATATAAAACATTGTTATAAAATAATTCTAATATTATCTTTAAAACTGCCATAAAATAAAACAAATTTAATATGATAAAGAAAATTAACATAAAATAATATAACATAAGCGTAACAGACACACATTTAATCCGGTACAATATGCCTTTACTGCAGTTCTGTTCTATTATGTTAGTCTGAGTGTAAAACATCTTATTGCACCGGTGATAGAGACTCCTCTGGCCCAGTTACAGAGTATTACATAAGTGATATTTGTGCCTCTGTGGCTCTGCTGGTTTATCTCACCGCTGATTCCAGCTCACTGTTTCTTTCACACCTTATTGCACCAGTGATAAGATCCTTCTGTCTGTTACACCTTATCACACAATAAATAAAATAACAAAATTTAAGAATATAAAACAATGTTATAATATAATTCTAATATTTTTAAAACTACCATAAAATAAAACAAATTTAATATAATAAACAAAATTAACATAAAATAACATAAGCATAACAAACACACATTTAATCCGGTATAATATGCCTTTACTGCAGTTCTGTTCTATTATGTTAGTCTGAGTGTAAAACATCTTATTGCACCAGTGATAAGATCCTTCTGTCTGTTACACCTTATCACACAAGAGATACTGAGCTAGAGCTGTACTAAATCATGGAGACCCTGATGCTGCTTCATTACAGTCACTGCATAGCTTCAAAATGTTGTCAGAGAAATGTTGATCTAGTAAGCCACATTTTTTCTTCCTACAGATTGATAAAATAATTAATTCTATAGATGCTGGCATAAAGACCACACTGGAAATCCCAGCTATGTTGTCAGGTAAGAAACAAATCGTAAAGGCTAATTGATAAGAAAAGTGTTCAATTGTTTCAGCAAATTCTGGAGAGGAAGACATTGCAGAAAGTGATGTGGGAGGTTTGTATCCGGTGTCAAATTTAAGGAGCAGGTAAAGAGTCTCCCATCAATCCTGCACAAGACGATATCTCTCTGTAAGCCTCCTCTGGTGATTATAGGCCATCTCTCTGCTCTGCCCATCCAAACCCACTACCCAGCTCTACAATCTCTCCCGCTCCTGGCAGATCCCTCTGCTTCTCCCAGGCTTTCTGGAATTCACATTCTGTCCTTGTCTGCATGAACTCCACTGGCAGCTTTTCCATGCATCTACCCTCTCCAGAAAGAAACATTTCCTTAGATTACTCCTGTGTCTGTTCTCTTTTGCCCTTATCCCATGGCCTCTCGTTCCAGAATCTCCTTTCCTTAGAAAGAGGCTCGCTTCCTGTGCGTTAACATCTTGGAGATATTTAAATGTCTCTATCGTATTTTGCCATCAGGCCTTTCAACTAAGGTATAGATGGTTAGATTTTGGAGACTGTTCTCACATGCTTTAGAAACATTTTAGTAGCCCCCTCTGGAGCGACTCCATCCTGTTTATATCCGTATGAAGGTGGGGTCTCCAGAACTGTGCTCAGTATTCCCAGTGAGGTCTCACCAGGGACCTGTACAGGGGCAGTGTCACCTCCCTTTCTCTGCTGACCCTTCCTCTCCCTGTGCAGCCAAGCAGCTTTCTGGCTTTTACCATCGCTTTATCCACCTGTTTGGCCACCTCAAGATCATCCCCTGTGATCACCCCCAGATTCTGCTTTCGTTTTGTGCTTAGAAGAATTTTGCCCCTTATTCTGAACTGCTCCATTGGGCTTTTGCAGTTGAAATGCATGACTGCATTTATTTGCATTAAATCTCAGTTGCCAGACTCTAAACCATTCCTCAGGCTTTGCTATAATCTTCCTCATAGTTTCCACACTTTCCTAGTTGTCTACCCTGTTGCAGATTTTGGTATCATCCAAAAAAGACAAACCTTTCCTGATAGTCCTACCATAATATTGATTACAAAAATGTTGACAAGAACCAATGCAAGAAGCAGTCCCTGCAGCCTCTCTGCTTGGAATAACCTTCACTTACCACTATCCTTTGTTCTCTGCTACTCAACCTGTTTCTAATCCAGCCAGTCACTATAGGGTCCAGGCCATGAGTTGCCTATGTGGAACGATATCAAAGGCCTTACTGAAATCCAAGCACACTACATCTGCACTCTCCCTTGATCAAACTCCCTGATCAACCAATCAATGGCATTGATCAAATTCATCTCTGTATTGCTCTATGATGTGTTTGCATCTTGAGTGCTGTGTGCAGGTCTGGTCACCACATCTCAAAAAAAGTTATAGCAGAATTAGAAAAGGTACAGAGAAGGATATCCAAAATTATAAAGGAGATGGAACAATTCTCCTATGAGGAAAGACTAAAAAGGTTAGGACTCTTTAGCTTGGAGAAGAGACGGCTGAGGGGGGGATATGATAGAGGTCTATAAAATAATTAGTGCAGTAGAAGGAGTAAACATTAATCAGTTGTTTACACTTTCAAAAACTACAAAGATCAGGGGACATACAATGAAGTTACTGGGTAATATATTTAAATTTAATAATAGAAGATATTCTTTTACTCAACGACAAATTAAGCTCTGGCATATGTTGCCAGAGGATGTGGTGAAAGCTGATAGTGTAGCTGTGTTTAAAAAAAGTTTGGAGAAGTTCCTGGAGGAAAAGTCCATTAACCATTATTAAGATAGAGTTGCAGAAATCCCCTGCTTTTCTTGGGATAAGCAGCTTGGAAGTGAGAAAGCTGGGGAGGAGAGAATGGAAGACAGAAAGCTGGGGGAGGAGAGAGTGGAAGAGAAAACTGGGGAGGAGAGAGTGGAAGAGAGAAAGCTGGGGGTGGAGAGAGTGGAAGAGAAAACTGGGGGAGGAGAGAGTGGAAGAGAAAACTGGGGGAGGAGAGAGTGGAAGAGAGAAAGCTGGGGGAGGAGAGAGTGGAAGAGAAAGCTGGGGGAGGAGAGAGTGGAAGAGAGAAAGCTGGGGGTGGAGAGAGTGGAAGAGAAAGCTGGGGGAGGAGAGAGTGGAAGACAGAAAGCTGGGGGAGGAGAGAGTGGAAGAGAGAAAGCTGGGGGAGGAGAGAGTGGAAGAGAGAAAGCTGGGGGTGGAGAGAGTGGAAGAGAAAGCTGGGGGAGGAGAGAGTGGAAGACAGAAAGCTGGGGGAGGAGAGAGTGGAAGAGAAAGCTGGGGAGGAGAGAGTGGAAGAGAGAAAGCTGGGGGAGGAGAGAGTGGAAGAGAGAAAGCTGATACAAATTATTCCATTCCTTCCCCCCTGCCGACTGGTAATCAACAGCAATCTCAGGGTGACCACAACTCAAAAGTTCCCAGGGATGATGGCAGGCCATGGTGGGGCCTATCCTGTCATTGGCCGGGAAATCCTCGGGGCTGCAGCAGAGCCCATCCCGTCACAGGATGAGAAGATCCAGAGGCCCAGAGCAGGGCACACAGAGCCCATACCCGACGAGGCTGAGACAGAGCCCAGCCCACCATGACCTGAGAAGATTCTGGGGCCTTGAAGAAAAGGCCCAGAAGAGAGGGGAGGTCCTGAGAGAGAGAGAGTGAGTGTGTGTGTGTGTGTGAAGGACAGAGAGAGCCTGTGTATGTGTGAGAGAGAAGGGGTGTGTGTGTGTGAAGGAGAGAGATAGAGCCTGTGTATGTGTGTGAGAGAGAGAGTGTGTGTGTGTGTGAAGGACAGAGAGAGCCTGTGTATGTGTGTGAGAGAGAGAGAGAGAGAGTGTGTGTGTGTGTGAGAAGGACAGAGAGAGCCTGTGTATGTGTGTGAGCGAGAGAGAGAGTGTGTGTGTGTGTGAGAAGGACAGAGAGAGCCTGTGTATGTGTGTGAGCGAGAGAGAGAGTGAGTGTGTGAGTGTGTGAAGGTCAGAGAGAGCCTGTGTATGTGTGAGAGAGAGAGAGAGAGAGTGTATGCGTGTGTGTGTGAAGGACAGAGAGAGCCTGTGTATGTGTGTGAGAGAGAGAGTGTGTGTGTGTGTGAAGGACAGAGAGAGCCTGTGTATGTGTGTGAGAGAGAGAGAGAGAGTGTGTGTGTGTGTGTGTGTGAAGGACAGAGAGAGCCTGTGTATGTGTGTGAGAGAGAGAGTGTGTGTGTGTGAAGGACAGAGAGAGCCTGTGTATGTGTGAGAGAGAGAGAGAGAGAGTGTGTGTGTGTGTGAAGGACAGAGAGAGCCTGTGTATGTGTGAGAGAGAGAGGGTGTGTGCGTGTGTGTGTGTGTGTGTGAAGGACAGAGAGAGCCCTGTGTATGTGTGAGAGAGAAGGGGTGGGTGTGTGTGTGTGTGTATGAGCATTGTGATGGGGTAGCTCCCCTCCTGATAGAAAGATGTGAAATAAGGGAAAGAATGATAGTTTGTCAGCCCTAAAATAGAACCGGGATTTGGTCTGGGTGAGGAGAGGAGGGTGGAGAGCTGTAAGAGGGAGGAATTTGGTGAGTGGATGCCTCCCCTTGGGAATGTGAAAGGGACCTGGTGTAACAGGGCAGGAGCACTGCCCAAGGAGTCTGAACAGGTAAGAGAGGAGGAGGAGGAGGTGGACCAGAGGAGCTGAAACCACAGCCTTCATAGAAGAAGGGGTGCAGTCTGAGGAAGGCAGACACAACTGGCTGTGGTGAAAGAGCTGGTAAGGTCAGCATTTATTTCAGACCAGAACAAACACTGCTTGTAGGTGAGTTTCTTTCCCTGCTAGTAATAATTCCTAATATTTGCAACCAAGGAAGATTGGGAAAACTCAGAAAAGAGAAAAGAAATTAAAACTCAGCCACAGGAGGGAGGTGAGTTAGGGCAGACCTAGCTGAGTACTGCCCTAGATCAAAAAGTCAGCTACAGGAACTGCGATATGACCTGTGCTAAGCATACTGTGTTACTTAGCCAGAGAAAAGCCTTGAGTTAAGCTGTGCCTAGAATGATATGCAGCTCTCTCCTAATCAGCTAAAAGAAATGTGATGTGACTTGCACTCAGAACACGGAGCTACTGACCTGCACAAAATACAGGAAGGAAGTGCAGACTGTATTTTGTGCAACTCTCCTGCAGTGAAGAATTACTAAAAAACACAAACTGTGTTTTAGAACTAATGTCATCTACATAATAGCCTGGAGAGAGTCAGGACTCACTCCAGCATGTATATGTGAGAGAGAAGCAGCATGTGTAAGATAGACAATGTGTTCTTGTGACAGCATGTGTGCGTGTGAGAGAGAGCATGTTCCTGTGAATGTGTGTAAGCATGTGAGAGAGAGCATGTTCCTATTACAGCGTGTGTGCGAGAGAGCAAGTTCCTGTGAATGTGTGTACATGTGAGAGCATGTTCCTGTGATTGAACCTATGTGTGTGCGTGTGAGAGAGAGCATGTTCCTGTTACAGTGTGAACGTGTGACAGCAAGTTCCCATGAGTGTGTGTGAGACAGAACATGTTCCTGTTACAGCGTGAACGTGTGAGAGCAAGTTCCCATGAGTGTGTGTGCGTGTGAGAGAGAGCATGTTCCTGTTACAGCGTGAACGTGTGAGAGCAAGTTCCCATGAGTGTGTGTGCGTGTGAGACAGAGCATGTTCCTGTTACAGCGTGAACGTGTGAGAGCAAGTTCCCATGAGTGTGTGTGCGTGTGAGAGAGAGCATGTTCCTGTTACAGCGTGAACGTGTGAGAGCAAGTTCCCATGAGTGTGTGTGCGTGTGAGAGAGCATGTTCCTGTTACAGCGTGAACGTGTGAGAGCAAGTTCCCATGAGTGTGTGTGCGTGTGAGAGAGAGCATGTTCCTGTTACAGCGTGAACGTGTGAGAGCAAGTTCCCATGAGTGTGTGTGCATGTGAGAGAGAGCATGTTCCTGTTACAGCGTGAACGTGTGAGAGCAAGTTCCCATTAGTGTGTGTGCGTGTGAGACAGAGCATGTTTCTGTGATACCATGTGTAGTGCGAGAGAGAGCAAGTTCCTGTGTGTGAATGTATGTGTGTGAGAGAGAAAGAGAGGAGGTTTGAGAGTAACAACCTCCCTTCCTTCCCCCTGCTAATCCACAAAAATCTTAGGCCATCTGAAAATCAAACCTTCCCAGCTATGGAGAAAGGAGAATTTTGTATCCTTTATTGGTTAAAATTATTGTGTGTTATTTATTGTGTCTGCTATTTTAAAATATTTTATTGGTTTTTGGAAAATTGAATTTTTTTAATGAGTATAATTATTGGATGTACTATTCATTAGCTGTTTTGAAATATTCATTCTTTTTATTAGTATGGTTTTATTATTATGATGTTTTGTATTTCTTGATTTTATTGTTTGTGAGGAATGATGATGTTTCTGTTTTTGCATTGTTACACTGCATACAGAGTCTGGCTTGTTGCGATTTTCTCTTCAGTTTTTGTGTGCATATTTCTATTTATACTGTATGGTCTCTTTTAGTCTGTATTTGGTGAGGGTCTGTCTTTGTTCTGCATGTGTGATTGGGGTGAGGTATTCTGCTAGCTTATAGTTTCTATATAGGAATGTATAGCAGCCCGACTTCTTCTGTTTTCCTAATAGAAGGTGTAGTGGTGTTTTAGGGCGTGGTGTAATATTTGCAGTGTTGCCTTTTCATAGATAGGGTTGTTACTGTTTTGAGTGCTGGTAGTTAGTGCTGTTTTGGTATAGCAGGTTTCCTATATTGGATAGGTAATTCTGTTTATGATTTTCTGAGGCTCATGCCATATGAGGTCCACGAATCTCATTTGGCAGGGTTTTCTGGTTGATACCCCAGCAGTGTATGTAAATATAATAGACATGTTGTGAGTGATATTTTTACCTTGGAAAACAGTACTTAGAATTTACTTTTCAGTGTTAAATTTCCACTTTTGGGCCAGGGAAGTGATTAATAAGAAATTTTTTAAATAAATTAATAATTTTTGAAGTTCAAGCTTTTTATTATTATAACAAATCTTTACAAAAAAAAAAAGAAATGATAGTAAAGATAGCAAAAACAATGTATGTACAGGAGTGTTCATGAACTTATATTCTAATGTGACCTTTTCTAGTAAGTGAGATAAACATTAGGGACCGAAGTAGTCGGATATAGTCTTTTTCTGACACTTGACTGCTTCAGCCAGCTCATATTTGTACACCATACAGATTGTATTCCACCAAAATGTATAATTAACCAATCTATTATCCTTCCAATTATCAAGAACCATTTGCAAAGAATGTGCAAGTAGAATATCCAACAATTTTCTTTGATTAGCTGTTAACTTATGTACAATGACTATTTTGTAAATTATGGGCTGTTGAAGAGGTAAAATTCTTCTGATGAACTCCCAAACTTGTGCCCAATAGGATTGGAGTTTAGTGCAACTAAATAACATATGGGAGAGAGAAAGTGTGAGAGTGAGTGTGAGCAGAAGTGTATGCGAGAGGTTGTGTGTATGCAGTAACATGTGCAAGAGATATGTTTGTGTGTGTCTGTATGAGCAATAGCATATGTGAAAGTTTGTGTGTGAACAATAGCATGTATGAGAGCATGCTCGTGTGTGTGTGTGTGTGTGCACGCGCGCATATGAGTGATACTGCATGGGTCCAAGGAGGTAGCTGCTGCTGCCTACACATCCAAGGGAGAAAGAGAGAGTATCCAAGAATATATAGGGGAGAGCATAAGAAAATGCCATGCTGGGTCAGAGCAAGGGTCCATCAAGCCCAGCATCCTGCTTCCAGCAGAGGGCAATCTAGGCCATAAGAACCTGGCAAGTACCCAAACACTAAGAAGATCCCATGCTACTGATGCTAGTAATAGCAGTGGCTATTCCCTAAGTAAAATCATCTCTGAGCAAAAGAGCGCTATCCTTAGCAGGCCCCCACCAGTGGAACATGCTCCCCCCAAATCTAAGACTTGAACCCAATCATCAAGAGTTCAAAAAAAGGCTAAAAACTCTTCTTTTCCAACAAGCCTTCCCAGACTCACAATCCTACCAAGACGGAAAGTCTTCCAAATAAGAAGTATCCCCTAATTATGGTCACCATACCAAGTCCTACCTTCAGGACTCTGCAACTGGACAACAATCTTTGAGTTCTAAAAATTAATCTTATTTATATTTTCCTCTGCAACTGGACTACAATTTCTAAGTTCAAAATTCATTTTATCTTATTATTTATATTTGGCATGGTTAATATGTCACTATATCCAAGTTAAATATTTAAATTATATAGTTTATATTACATAATTTTATTAATTACCAGTAAAACTATTCTATATTATTTATTATCATTATGTTAAATTGTCATCCAGTTATAATGTTCTATATGTACCACTGTTCTATGTAAAGCCCCCTTATCTCTGTTGGGCAGTTTATCGTTATATGTAAACCGGAGTGATTTATAGTCTCTATAAGAACCTCGGTATATAAAAATTAAAAATAAATAAATAAATAAATAAATAAATTAATAGCAGGTAAGGGACCCTTGGTCTGATCCAGTATGGCGTGTTCTTATGAGACCAAAAGCAATTCTAATTGAGGAGCCCAAATGCAATTGAGAGCTCACTTTCCCCAAATTGCTTCCAAACCTGTAGAATAAGTGGAGTGAACACAGATCTCTCTATAAAATAAGGAAGCCTTGTGACCTTGGGAGTAAAATTTAAGAGATAGGTAGTAAAGGCCAGTATGTTCAAGAGAAGTACAGCCCACTTTATACTATTATTACCCAACTGAAGCCATTTATAATATTGAAATCAAGGTAACTGAAATGATTAAACCAACTCCTCAAAGGATAACAATTGCCTACAGTCTGTCAACAGATCCCCTTTATCTACCATATACTGGCCACTTTATTATCTTTTCATTAGTGGTGAATTGTGGGCGTTTATTAAAGTCCCAGCAGTTCTGTAACAATTTATCTGCATTGCATAGAGCTCTTCCTTGCGGCCTGGGGAGCTCTCATACCAGCCAGTATGGCTTTTCCTAAGGTTACCTAAATGGGTTTGTAATGTAAATCTTCATCAGGTAAAGAGCTGTGGAGAAAAGCTTAGAGGTAACTTAGCAAGCCTGGGACACCAACCCCAGCCTGATCTTTGTTAAGTTTCAGAGGTTTCTCCCTGCATAAAACTGAAACTCACAACCTATCAATCTTGACATAAAAGGATGTAGGAAAAAGAGAGGGAGAGATACTTAAAATATCATGAATTTGCAATGCCAGCACCATTGTTATAGCCTCGAACCTTCCCCACCAGGATAAATATAATAGGGACCAACGGCAAATCGTTTCCTCCAGCAATTGTGTAAATTTACAGCATTAATGCTTCTGATCTTAGATTAGCATCTGGAATGAAAGTAATCACCAAGTATTTAAAGCCTCCAGGAGACCATTTGTTTGCTGCGTTAGGGAGAGAGGATTGAGTACTTAAATTGTTAAGCGGCATAAATGCAGTTTTATCCCAATTTATTTTAAAGCCAGAGAAGGCTGAGTATTAATGTCCATAAATCATTGAGAGTACACTCTGGGTATGATAGAAATAATAACAAATCATCAGCATAGGCAGAAAATTTGTGGATGATACATGTTATGGTTTGAGGTGTTGGAGTGGAATCTTGGGCACTGCGGTGATGGCCACTCCCACAGGGAGGAGCCTCATGAGGAGCCGCAGTAGTGGGCTACACTCAATACACGCAGACACAGACTCAATACACGCAGACACAGACTCAATACACACAGACACAGATTCTATACACGCAGACACAGACTCAATACACACAGACACAGACTCAATACACACAGACACAGACTCTATACACACAGACACAGATTCTATACACGCAGACACAGACTCAATACACACAGACACAGACTCAATACACACAGACACAGACTCAATACACACACACACAGACTCAATACACACAGACACAGACTCAATACACACAGACACAGACTCAATACACGCAGACACAGACTCAATACACACAGACACAGACTCAATACACACAGACACAGATTCTATACACGCAGACTGTATACACACAGACACAGACTATACACACACGCACAGACTCTATACATGCAGACACAGACTCTATACATGCAGACACAGACTCTATTCACACACGCACAGACTCTATACATGCAGACTCTATACGTACAGACATAGACACAGACTCTATACACATAGGCTAGACTCTATACCTAGAAACGCTCGCTACTGTATAGTTCTATATTTAGATCAAATTCTCGGTAATCCTTGTTACTCTTACGTCGATATTTATTTGCTAAGTTAACTGTTAAACATGCTATTTGTTTTTTATTATTTTTGCTCTGTTTAATATGTTTATAGTAAAGCCTGTTGCTGCATTACTGTTTGTTGTAAACCGAGGTGATGTGCTGCACGTGCCGCGCATTATAAAAAAATCTCTAAATAAATAAATAAATATACACACAGGGTTCGGGTTCCGCTGTCGCTCCTTGTGACCTTGGGCAAGTCACTTTACCCTCCATTGCCTCAGCTACAACAACTTAGGGGTGGATTTATCAAAATGCGGTAAGTACCGCATGCGATAGCAAAAGGGGCGTGGTTTATGCTAATATAGCATTTATCGCTAATTACCTGTGCAAAGAGCTAAGTTAGCACAAATTGCGATACCATTTTCAGATTCTGTGATAAGTGCCAGACCTGAGAGAGAGAGAGAGAGATATTGGCCATAACATCATGGCCCATAGGTAGGTATTTGTATCCCTATGGTAGGCCCAGCTAGTAACTCGAGGTGGGGTTTAGGTAAGAGTGTAGGGGGTTAGGGGCCACTTTGACATTCTACGTGACACCTACGAACAGAACAGTGGTCTCTTGTGAAGATTTGCTGGCCTTCGGAGTGAGGAAACTCACTCCAAGATGAGATTTGGGCAATGTTCTCTCAACCTAGCTTGAGGGACTCTCTACCTGGGTAATAGAAAGACCAGGGGGCACTCCATGAAGTTAGCATGGGGCACATTTAAAACGAATCGGAGAAAGTTCTTTTTCACTCAACGCACAATTAAACTCTGGAATTTGTTGCCAGAGGATGTGGTTAGTGCAGTTAGTGTAGCTGGGTTTAAAAAAGGTTTGGGTAAGTTCTTGGAGGAGAAGTCCATTAACTGCTATTAATCAGTTTTACTTAGGGAATAGCCACTGCTATTAATTGCATCAGTAGCATGGGATCTTCTTAGTGTTTGGGTAATTGTCAGGTTCTTATGGCCTGGATTGGCCTCTGTTGGAAACAGGATGCTGGGCTTGATGGACCCTTGGTCTGACCCACTATGGCATGTTCTTATGTTCTTATGTTCTTAACTTAGTCCTGCTCCGTCCAGCAAGTAAGTTCTAAAACAAAAATAAATGTTAGTTAGGGTGGGTTTAGGGGTCAGGGTGGAGAGGGGAAAAGGGAGGAAGGTTAGTTGGGGGAAAGAGAGGGGAGGGAACTGGGCATAGGCCTGATCGAGTCACCCCCTTGTGCGTGTGAGTAGGAACCCCTCGTGCACATGCGTGCAGTGATGTAAAATCGGGCGCACATGTGCACGCGGGTATCGTATTTTATAACAAGCCTGCGATGCGTCCCTGCGCCTGCGTTTCGGATGCCCGTGCGATCTTTTAAAAATGTTCTCCTAAGGGCAGCTGGGTGTGGCTGCAGAAGGAAACCTGGTAAGCCTTGCAGTCCCGTAGCTGGGAGACTTCCTAGGCCTTTTTTCCAGCAAACACAAGATAGAGAAGCCAGGAGAAAGAGCTTAACGGAAAACGCTGCAGCACTAAATTGCTGCTGCTCTGAGTGTTTGTAAAAAGAAAGCTGCAGGTAAGGAGTTCCCTGCTGACTCGTGGCAGCAGCAACGAGGAAACTCCGGTGCTGGCTGTCCCTTCCAGCCGTGACGCAGTGACAGCCCTGCTGGGGAGTGCCACCTCCCTCTCCTCCCGTCCCAACCCTCCCCCTCCGTGCACTCTCCTTCTGCCGCTGGGGAAGTGCTCCTCCTCTGCTCCTCCCTGCAGCTTCCCTTCCTGCAAAGGCTCTCCTCCTGCTCCCCCCCCCCCCTCCTCCCAGGCTCAATATTGGCTTTGCCTCATGAGTGGTTCCTTCAGGGCCCCACCTCCCCTGGCTTGGCCTTGCCTGAGGGACCATGGGAACTGTAGTTTTCGGGTGCTTCATTCTGTGCCTTGGCTTGGATCTAGGAGCGTTGTCTGAGTAGGGCAGGGGGGATCCATTATTTATCACCACACGCGGCGTGGCTCGTCTTGTGTTCTTATACAAGTCAAGTACAAGCTGCAGGGTGGTGCTGGGAGGTGAGGCAGAGGGGAGGGAAAGCTGAAAGAGCCACAGCAGAAGTTTTAGCTAATGAAGAACTGTCTGAGGATGGGTAAGGAAATCAATGTCCTTATTAAGTTTCTTTGTGTTTGGTCACTTTGATATCTGAGCAGGTCACACCCGGCTTGTGCCCCGGTATCCCCGTCCTGCGAGGTAGCCGTGGCAGGGTCTGCCAGCTCCATCACTGAGGGTCTGTGTGCTCTCTGGTTGTAACAACGTCAGAGCTCAACCTGTACCTAGATGAAAGATTGTTCTGCCTTTCAGAAGGAGGATGTCATCATTGCTCTCATAATAATATCTTGATTATTCTGAGCTAGACCACTGATTGTTAAATTTATCATGTCCCATTGGCTATAATTATTTTCACCAGCCATGGGTGGGTAAAAGTGTGTGTGTGGGGGGAGTGATTTTGATGGTTTGAGATATTTACTGTAGGTCCTCCTCGCTATGACATACGTCATGCTAGTGATGTTACAGTAGAGTTTGAGGACTTGTTGATAGGGCTAATTTATTGTCCTCCATATAGTACCAGAGGTTCATTGGCTTGATTATATTACCACTTTGTGTATGACTGCAGCAACGTTTCTTCTGATTTGAGATTTTAATGTCCATTGGGATAGTCTTACGTTGAGTATTACTTGGGATCTATTAACTGTTCTTCATTCCCATGATTTGTTCCAACTTCTAAACTAAACAAGATGGGGCTATACATAGAGGTGGACATATAATTAATCTGCCACTTATTCCGAAAGATTTACAATGTACTGGCTTTATTTTTACTCTTTTTATCCAGTTCTATCATCAGACCATTTTTTATTACAATTTAATGAGTCTTTCCCTATTAAACCTGGTGTACAGTTTAATACTTTGCATAAATCTCAATGAGGTGCTATTGATTTGGGTTTCTTTGATGAGGAGTGGCAATCTGGACAGGCTTCTTTCTCATTTACTTCAGCTACTGCTTTGGCAGAATTGTTGCTCTTGTCTACTGGCAATGTAATTGATGAGATTGCTTCTGTAAAGTCTAAATTTAGTCGATATTTGGTTTAATAGGGAAATGAATGAAAAAAAAGAAGTGATGCATCAGGCCGAAAGATGTTGGCGTAATGAAGTCAAGGAGGCATTTTTCAAGCAATGATGATCATGTTTGTATCTTAGATTTTATTTAGGATTTTATTGATTGCTTTATGTCTGTTATGCTTTTCTTTCTAACAATGTTTTATTAACTGTTCTTATCTTTTATGTTTGTTGTGAGTCAGCCTGGATATGGGCGGCATACAAGTAAATTTAACCCTAACCATAACCATGTACAGATCTGCTTTCATGTCTGTACGGAGGGGGTATTTTCAAATGAAAATTGGCCATTAGAACTATTTCCTATGGTGGATGGGCTTTTACTTCTGCCCAAAGTTGTTAACAAGCTGGAAAATTTTGATTGCTAAGCCATTCTTACTTTATGTGGGAATAAAGTTGCCAGTCTGGTAGTGTGTGGTCAAAATAGGGGTCAGCTGGATAGGCTTTATTCAACAGTTACTCCTGTTATTTGGGAAAAGTTTCAGTATTGTCTCTGAATCTGAGGTAAAGAATGTAATGCTTAAAGTTAAATCTGTTGGGTCCCCATTGGATACTTGTTCCTTAATTGATATATATATATATGGTGTTATTATGTCTAAATGTGAATCTTTCTTTGGAGGTTGTACCTTCTATATTTGAAAAAGTTATTATTTGCCTGATAATTAAGAGGGATAAATTATACCTCTTAATAATTTCACTAGTTATAGCCCAGTTACGAATTTATTTTCTACACATAGTGTTTATCATGTTAAATGCTGTTTAATGTGCATTATAGCCTTATCGCATCTTAGTAAATGTAGGTCTTAGGATGTTACAGCATTTGAAAAATATTGTTCCTCCGGATGATATTTCTTTTGTCATTCAGTCATTGGTATTATTTATACGTGGGTTTACCAGGTTGTCGGTTAGAAGCAGCAGCACATTTAGAACATAAGAACATAAGAAATTGCCATACTGGGTCAGACCAAGGGTCCATCAAGCCCAGCATCCTGTTTCCAACAGAGGCCAATCCAGGCCACAAGAACCTGGCAATTACCCAAACACTAAGAAGAACCCATGCTACTGATGCAATTAATAGCAGTGGCTATTCCCTGCCTATTTTGCATAGGCTCGGCGGCGTGCACAAGCCATGGGACGCACGTAAGTCCTGGGGCTTTGCTAGGGGGGTGTGTCGAGGGGGCGTTCCAGGGGGCGTTCCGGGGGGCGTGGTGCCGGCCCGGGGGCGTTCTTGTGCGATAAAGGTGGGGGGGGGGTTTAGATAGGGCTGGGGGCATGGGTTAGGGAGGGGAAGGGAGGGGAAGGTGCAGGGGGTGGAAGGAAAGTTCACTCCCTTCCCTCCGAGGCAGTTCCAATTTCGGAGCGGCCTTGGAGGGAACGGGCAGCGCGTGCAGGGCTCAGCACGAGCAAGTTGCACAAATGTGCACCCCCTTGCGCGCGCTGACCCCGGATTTTATAAGATACGCGTGGCTACGTGAGTATCTTATAAAATCCAGTGTACTTTTGTTCGCGCGTGCGCTGTTTTTTAAAATGTATCCATAAGTAAACTTGATGAATAGCCGTTAATGGACTTCTCCTCCAAGAACTTATCCAAACCTTTTTTGAACCCATCTACACTAACTGCACTAACCACATCCTCTGGCAACAAATTCCAGAGCTTTATTGTGCATTGAATGAAAAAGAATTTTCTCCGATTAGTCTTAAATGTGCTACTTGCTAACTTCATGGAGTGCCCCCTAGTCCTTCTAATATTCGAAAGTGTAAATAACCGATTCACATCTACTCGTTCAAGACCTCTCATGATCTTAAAGACCTCTATCATATCCCCCCTCAGCCGTCTCTTCTCCAAGCTGAATAGCCCTAACCTCTTCAGCCTTTCCTCATAGGGGAGCTGTTCCATCCCCTTATCATTTTGGTCGCCCTTCTCTGTACCTTCTCCATCGCAATTATATCCTTTTTGAGATGCGGCGACCAGAATTGTACACAGTATTCAAGGTGCGGTCTCACCATGGAGCGATATAGAGGCATTATGACATTTTCCGTTTTATTAACCATTCCCTTCCTAATTTATTTAATTTATTTATTTAGTGATTTTTTTATATACCGCGGCACGTTAAAAACATCACCTCGGTTTACAATAAACAATAATTCAGCAACAGGCTTTACAGGCAAATTGAAATAAAGTGGACATGATATATATCATGTCCACTTTATAATTCTAATAATTCTTAACATTCTATTTGCTTTTTTGACTGCTGCAGCACACTGAGCCGACTATTTCAATGTATTATCCACTATGATGCCTAGATCTTTTTCCTGGGTGGTAGCTCCTAACATGGAACCTAACATCGTGTAACTACAGCAAGGGTTATTTTTCCCTATGTGCATCACCTTGTACTTGTCCACATTAAATTTCATCTGCCATTTGGATGCCCAATCTTCCAGTCTTGCAAGGTCCTCCTGTAATGTATCACAGTCTGCCTGTGATTTAACTACTCTGAATAATTTTGTATCATCCGCAAATTTGATAACCTCACTCATTTTATTCCTGGGACATCCTCTGCCGAAAACACTCCATTGGTTGGCAATAACATTTAGTAGGGATGTGAATCGTTTTTTGATGATTTAAAAAATCATCCGATATTTTTTAAATCATCAAAAATCGTTAGAGTGCGCGACACAATACAAATTCCCCCGATTTATCGTGAAAAATCGTTAATCTGGTACGGGAGTTATTTGGGGGAAGGGCGGGGAAACTGGCACACCAAAACAACCCCTAAACCCACCCCGACCCTTTAAAACGAATCCCTTACCCTCCCGAACCCCCCCAAAATGTTTTAAATTACCTGGTGGTCCAGTGAGGGAGCGGGGAGCGATCTCCCACTCTCGGGCCATCGGCTGCATTAATAAAAATGGCGCCGATGGCCCTTTGCCCTTACCATGTGACAGGGAATCCGTGCCATTGGCCGGCCCCTGTCACATGATAGGAGCACTGGATGGCCGGCGCCATCTTTAAAGTTGGCGCGGGCTATGGCTCCTACCATGTAACAGGGGCCGGCCAATGGCACGGATTCCCTGTCACATGGTAAGGGCAAAGGGCCATCGGCGCCATTTTTATTAATGCAGCCGATGGCCCGAGAGTGGGAGATCGCTCCCCGCTCCCTCACTGGACCACCAGGTAATTTTAAAATTTTTTGGGGGGTTCAGGAGGGTGGGGGATGGTTTTTTTGTTATCGGATCGGGTGCAGTCGATAACAAAAAAAAATCGAGCCGGACGATAAAAATTTTAAAATTTGAATTGGAACCGGAACTGATCAGATTCCGGTTCCGATTCACATCTCTAACATTTAGAATCCTATTTAAGATATTACGTTTAATTTTTAATGCTTATAAGCAGGCTAGTCCGCGTTAGCTTACTAATTTGCCTGCACAATCTTTTTCTTCATTCAACTGGTAAAGATTTATTCCATGAACCATCTACAAAGTCTGCTCACTTACGAACCACTCAGTTGAGGGCTTTTCAGTTCTTGCCCTCAGAGGCGACCTTTGAATGGCCATTGATTATGTTCATTTTAGAAAGAAACCTAAGGCAGTTTTATACACTGAGGCTTTTTGTTTTTGTTTTTTTTAAATCTTTATTTATAATTTTTCAGTTTACAAATCAGTAAATTATTACATTCAATTTAAATCCATTGAAGTGTAAATTTTCATATTTCAACAACAAAGATAAAAGGGAAAAAAAATTACAGTGAAAATTCACTCAAGAAACAAAAAAAAATAGAATTAGTAAACTTCATTGTTGAAATTTTCAACAAATTATGTCAATAACATCACATAGGGAATATTATGAATATATATTGAGGCATTCAAAACAAGTAATATGGAAGAAAATAAAAAAGAAAAACTAGATACGTTAAAAAGAAAAATTAGCACAATATTACAGCTATTTTAAACCTTTTTGTCCAGCCAGCAGGGGACAATAGGGGAAGAGGTTACTGGTTCTCGTGTCTCCACGAACTGACGTAATTGTTCTATCTGAGTGAAACTAAATGACTCATTACCTTTCTTGATATTACACCAACATGGGTATTTAAGCATAAACGAAAAGCCCAGGGAAATCACTCTTTGTCTTATAGCCAAAAATTCTCGACGTTTAGAACGTGTAATTGGTGCTAAATCTGGAAAACGTTTTACAATTTGGCCATAATAGGATACTGGAAATTTCTGAAAATATATTTACATCAATTTACTTATATCAGACGTTGTTATAAAGGATACAACTAGCGTATCTCTATCTAAAACCTCTAGGGTTGTGTTCTCTACGAAACTGTTGAGATTTGCTGGTATAGAAACTACTGCAGCTGAGGTTCTTTTCTTAACAAAGAAACATGAATTAATTGAAAACAAATTATTTTCAGAAACACCAAGGACCTCAATGAAGAATCTCTTTAAGGAGACAGGAATTCCCCCCGCAATCTTTGGAAAATTAACAATTCTAATATTTAAATGCCTGATATTATTCTCTAACACTTCTATCCATCTGGAGGAGGCTGATTGATCTTTTATCAACATAGTATTTAAAGTTTGTAGAGATTTAATATTTTTCTCAGCCTCCGCCACTCTAACAATGACCTCATTCGTTTGTTGCTTCATACCAACAAACTGTTGTTGAAAATTTAAGGAAACAGAGTCAATTTTCCCTTCCAGTCTATTCACAGTAGCACTTAAGCCACTCACCAAGTCCCATAAGGCCCCCAGTGTCACCATCTCTGGCCTTGTAATTATAGGCCGCATTTCCTCAGGTTGCTCGGAATGAGGAGTTACATGTTGTTTACTTACAGCCAATACTGCAGCTTCCTCCAGAGAGGAGATCTCCTCGAAGCTCCTCTCCTCTTTCCCTCTCTCCTCCGAAGCTGAGCTGGAGCCTGCACCTTCACACATTAACGCTCGCTCCACTTCTTCAGTGGGCGGCGCTGTTGCATCTCCATTTGCGCCACGATGGGCAGGAGGCGGGCGTTGATCTGGATTGAGGGATGCCTCATCTGAGGGAGCCTCCCGTTCTCCCTCCGGAGAGCTACCAACAGATTCACTGGGTCCCTCCTTCACTAGCTGTGTCATGAAGCGGTCTATCTCAAGCTGAAGAAGCGGGGGTAAGGGCTCTGAAGGAAAGACCCTTACCTTCCCTTTTCTTTTTGCCGGCATAATTCGTAAAGGATGAAAACATAAAAAAGCTCGAGACTTACAAACGCTTCTCTTGTGCTGTGCTCTTTCTGAATCCTCAAGAAGATTGGGACTAATTCCAAGACTGTTCCTCCAGCCCGTCCTAGTCCGGACTAAGCCGGACCAAGCCATGCGCGCGCCTAAGGGGCGCGCGCGGCTTTGGCAGCGCACCACTCCTGCGCCGCTCTTATGGTGTTTGGGGCTCCTCCCCTTGCATCAAGGCCTCCGGGGGGACGATGTTCCAGCCTCGGTCGAACAGCTCCGAACCAGTCCCACAGCGTCGACACCACTCCTGCGCCGCTCTTATGGCGCTTGGGGCTCCTCTCCTTGCGTCAAGGCCTCCGGGGGGACGATGTTCCGGCCTCGGTTGAACAGCTCCGAACCAATCCCACCGAGGCTTTTTGTTAATGGCTTAATTGTTATTATTATTTTGAATTTTACCCATGTTAACGTGAAGGGAAGTTTTGTTTATGGCTTATTTTATGTGTTTTAGATTGTTTTACATGGAATTCGCTGAGCACATTATTTATTATAGGCAGAATAAAAGTATGATCAGCAAATAAATAATGCCTGAAGGTTCCTCTTAGTATCCTGATTATAAGCTCTTTGATCCAGTGGTCTAGCCTGGAAGACTGTTCCCACACAAAAGTATCACCATGCTCTTTTTCTCTGTGATGTTATCTTGTGTCAGTGAAAGTTCAGAGAGTCAGTTTCTAACAGCCACCCAGGCTCAAGTCTCAGACTCACAGACTTTAACCAGAATTTCTGTGGATATATTATCTTTGGAAATTCATGTGTGTACCCAGAACCTGGACAGCCAGGCGTAACTGTGCACGGGGATTTACACACACAGTACGTGGGCACATCCCAATTCTACGTCGGCGTCTTCCCCTGAAATGTCTATTTACTATGGGGTGAATTGTCAAAGAGTTCTGGGCGTAAAAATGAGCCTATACGTCTGTACATATTGTTTTCTAAGCATCAAACATAAGTGCGTATCTTTGCTTTCACAAGCATATATACACTTTCAATGCATAGAATGTATTCACGTGTAATATATAATTCTTGAGTATGTGATATGTGTGGGTTAGTACTATGGTAGATGTAGTACAGGCATATATACACTTTCAATGCATAGAATGTATTTACATGTAATATGTGATTTGTGTGGGTTTTAAACTACAATAGTAGATGTAGTACGGCCATATATACACTTTCAATGCATAGAATGTATTCAAGTGTAATATATAATTTGTGATTATGTGATATGTGTGGGTTAGTACTATGGTAGATGTAGTACGGCCATATATACACTTTCAGTCCATAGAATGTATTCACGTGTAATATATAATTTGTGAGTATGTGATTTGTGTGGGTTTTAAACTACTATAGTAGATGTAGTACAGGCATAATATACACTTTCAATGCATAGAATGTATTCACGTGTAATATATAATTCGTGAGTATGTGATATGTGTGGGTTAGTACTATGGTAGATGTAGTACAGCCATAATATACACTTTCAATGCATAGAATATTTATTTTTTATTTATTTTTTATTTTATAACTTTTATATACCGGCATTCGTAAAAAACATCATGTCGGTTTACATGTAACTGAGAAAGGAAATTACAATGATAGGTGGAGGAAAGATAGATAGTTAAAAGGTAAGTTAACTTTACTGTGGTGCCAACGTGCGTCACAGTTAAAAACGAGATTACATATAATAAACCATATTAGACAAAATTAGACATATAATAAATATAATAAACCATATAATAAACCATATAATAAACCATATTAGACATATTAGACAGTATATATTAGTACATATTAGACAGAATATATTCACGCGTAATATATAATTTGTGAGTATGTGATATGTGTGGGTTATAAACACTTTCAGTGCATAGAATGTATTCACGTGTAATATATAATTTGTGAGTATGTGATATGTGTGGGTTAGTACTATGGTAGATGTAGTACAGCCATAATATACACTTTCAAAGCATAGAATATATTCACGTGTAATATATAATTTGTGAGTATGTGATATGTGTGGGTTATAAACACTTTCAGTGCATAGAATGTATTCACCTGTAATATATAATTTGTGAGTATGTGATTTGTGTGGGTTAGTACTATGGTAGATATAGTACAGCCATAATATACACTTTCAGTGCATAGAATGTATTCACGCGTAATAAATAATTTGTGAGTATGTGATATGTATGGGTTAGTAGTATGATAGATACATCCATAATATACACTTTCAGTGCATAGAATCTATTCATGGGTAATATATAATTTGTGAGTATGTGATATGTGTGGGTTATAAACTACTATGGTAGATGTAGTACAGCTATAATATACACTTTTAGTGCATAGAATGTATTCACGTGTAATATATAATTTGTGAGTATGTGATGTGTGGGTTAGTACTATGGTAGATGTAGTACAGCTATAATATACACTTTCAATGCATAGAATATATTCACGCGTAATATATAATTTGGGAGTATGTGATATGTGTGGGTTAGTACTATGGTAGATGTAGTACAGCCATATGTACACTTTCAGTGCATAGAATGTATTCACGTGTAATCTATAATTTGTGAGTATGTGATGTGTGGGTTAGTACTATGGTAGATGTAGTACAGCCATATATACACTTTCAATGCATAGAATATATTCACGCGTAATATATCATTTGGGAGTATGTGATATGTGTGGATTATAAACTATTATGGTAGATGTAGTACAGTTATATATACACTTTCAATGCATAGAATGTATTCATGTGAAATATATAATTTGTGAGTATGTGATATTTGTGGGTTAGTACTATGGTAGAAGTAGTACGGCCATATATACACTTTCAATGCATAGAATGTATTCACGCATAATATATAATTTGTGAGTATGTGATATTTGTGGGTTAGTACTATGGTAGATGTAGTACAGCCATATATACACTTTCAATGCATAGAATGTATTCACGTGTAATATATAATTCGTGAGTATGTGATATGTGTGGGTTAGTACTATGGTAGATGTAGTACGGCCATATTTATTTATTTAGAAACTTTTTTATACCGATATTAGTGGTTACATTATATCAGTTTACATGGAACTGCAGGTAGAAAGTACATAGAACAGGGAAGGGGAGAGGGACTACAATTAATCCAGAAGTCAAGGGAAAGAAAAGGAGAGAGGAACTGGAGAATGTAACTGGAGAGAAACATGTTAACTTAAAGAATGTTACAATTAATGACTTAGAGGCAGTAATGAAGCGATGGGATTAGTGCGCAGGGGACCTAATCTGGGTGTGCCTGTTTGAAGAGCCATAAATGCGCTTTCAACGCATCAAATGTAGTAATGCGGGAGCATACATTCACGCATAGTTTATAATACGTATGTGACATGTGTGAGTTATAAAATACTATGGCTGATATACTCACGGCCATATATGTACTTTCAATGCATTGAAAGTATTCATGTGTATTATATAATATGTGAGTATGTGATATCTGTGGGTTATAAAATATTATGGTGGATCCTATGCATGGTCATATACGCGCTTTCAATGCATAGAATTTATTCACGAATAAGCATACATTTACATGTAGTTTATAATACATGAATATGTTATATGTGTAGTATATAAAATACTATAGTAAATTTACTCATGGCAATATACGTGCTTTCAATGTATCGAATGTACTCACGCGTAAGCATACATTTACATGTAGTTCATAATATGTGAGTATGTGATTTGTGTGGTATATAAATACTATGGTAAATTTACTCATGGCCATATACGCGCTTTCAAAACATCGACTGTATTCATGCTTACGCATGAATATATAAAAAAATAATAATAACATCTACATGTAGTTTATAATACATGAGTATGTTATATGTGTGGTATATAAAATACTATGGTAGATCTATGCACTGCCATAGTCGTGCTTTCAATGCATCAAATCTATTTATGCACAGTGTATAATACATGAGCATGTTATATGTGTGGTATATAAATACTGTGGTAAATTTACTCATGGCCATATACGTGCTTTCAATGCATCGAATGTATTCACACGTGAGCATACATTTACACGTAGTTTATAATACATGAGCATGTTATATGTGTGGTATATAAATACTATGGTAAATTTACTCATGGCCATATACGTGCTTTCAATGCATCGAATGTATTCACACGTAAGCATACATTTACACGTAGTTTATAATACATGAGCATGATATATGTGTGGTATATAAATACTGTGGTAAATTTACTCATGGCCATAAAAATGCTTTCAATAGGGATGTGCAGAGGGACGCCATACGTTGCATTCGGGATTCGTATTCGTCGGGGGGCAGATACGTTGCATTCGGCAAGGGGGCCCCCCAATACGTTTATACGTTAATTCTTATTCGTTTCCCGGCTAAAATTAAATTAACTACAACCCCCCCCACCCTCCTGACCCCCCCAAGACTTACCAAAACTCCCTGGTGGTCCAGTGGGCGGTCCTGGATCCATCTGCTGCACTCACACCATCGGCTGCCGGTATTCAAAATGGCACCGATAGCCTTTGACCTACTATGTCACAGGGGCTATCGGTGCCATTGGTCAAACCCTGTCACATGGTAGGAGCAATGGACCATCGGCCCCTGTCACATAGTGAGGGCAAAGGCTATCGGCGCCATTTTGAATACTGGCAGCCCAAGTGCAGGAGGTTGCTCCCACACCCCCGCTGGACTTTTGGCAAATCTTGTGGGGGTCAGGAGGTTCCCCCAAGACTTGCCAAAAGTCCCTGGTGGTCCAGCAGGAGTCTGGGAGTGATCTCCTACACTCGGGCCGTCGGCTGCCAGTAATGGTGCCGATAGCCTTTGCCCTTACCATGTCACAGGGGCTACCGGTGCCATTGGTCAGCCCCTGTCACATGGTAGGAGCACAAGATGGCACCGGCCATCCATTGCTCCTACCATGTGACGGGCTGACCAATGGCACCGGTAGCACCTGTGACATAGTAGGTCAAAGGCTATCGGCGCCATTTTGAATACCGGCAGCCGAGGGTTTGAGTGCAGGAGATGGCCCCCCGACCCCCCGCTGGACCACCTGGGAGTTTTGGTAAGTCTTGAGAGGGTCTGGAGGGTGGGGAGTTTGTTTAATTTGGCTCTTTTAGGCGGCCGATTAATTTGGCAAAGATTCTTTGTATTCGTGGGGAATCACGATACATTTCGCTTCCCGACGAATACAACGAATATGGCCCTATACGTTGCGGATTACCAATTTGTAGGGAACGAATGCACACCCCTAGCTTTCAATGCATCGAATGTATTCACGCGTAAGCATACATTTACACGTAGTTTATAATACGTGAGTATGTGATATGTGGGGGTTATAAAATACTATGGTAGATCTATGCACTGCCATAGACGTGCTTTCAATGCATCGAATCTATTTACGCACAATGTATAATACAGAAGCATGTTATATGTGTGGTATATAAAATACTATGGTAAATTTACTCATGGCCATATACGTGCTTTCAATGCATCGAATCTATTTACGCACAGTGGGCTTGATTTTCAAAAGAATTTACGCACTTAAAACTGGGTTTTATATGTATAAATTCACTTTACCCATGTAAGTGGACTTTTGAAAATTGCTATAATAATTGCCATTGAATTGTCAATTGATTTTACCTGCTTTAAATGAACTTAACATCGGTAAATGGCTTAAGAAAATTGCTACAATAACATGTAACATTTACATGCATAACTCCTTTGAAAATTACCTCCAGTGAGGTCGATCTTCAAAACATGCCCGCGCGCGTACTTTTGCTCGCGTCACCTGCGCGAACAAAAGTACACCAGATTTTATAAGATACGCGCGTAGCCACGCGTATCTCATAAAATCCGGGGTTGGCGTGCGCAAGGCTGCGCAAAATCAGCAGCCTGCGCGCGCCAAGCCGTGCAGCCTGCCTCCGTTCCCTCCGAGGTCGCTCCGAAATCAGAGCGACCTCGGAGGGAACTTTCCTTCCGCATCCCCCCACCTTCCCCTCCCTTCCCCTACCTAACCCGCCCCCCAGCCCTACCTAAATCCCCCCCCCACCTTTGTTGGGCAAGTTAAGCCTGCTTGAAGCAGGCGTAACTTGCGCGCGCCGCCTGCTTGAAGCAGGCGTAACTTGCGTGCGTCGCCCGGCATTCCCCGGCACATGCCGCAGTGCCGGGGGACTCGGGACCTGCCCCAGACACGCCCCTTTTACGAAGCCCCAGGACTTACGCGCGTCCCGGGGCTTTGCGTGCGCCGGTGGCCTATGCAAAATAGGCCGCCGGCGCAGGGGTTTTAAAATCTACCCCAGTGTATAATACTGCTGTTAGGACTACCTCAATCTACAATTCGGCCTCTGCAAATATTGCAAAATTCCGCTGCCAGAGTTTTGACAGGCAAAAAAAAGAGTGACCATATTACAGGAACACTTGCTGAACTCCACTGGCTTCCAATTGAACAAAGAATACAATATAAAGCACTTTGTATAATCTATAAACTAATCCACGATGATAAAGCCGATTGGCTTAACACAGCACTGCGTGTGCATGTACCACAAAGAAACCTGAGATCTGCAAATAAAGCTCTACTAACTGTCCCCTCTGTCAAATCAGTACATCTCACGCAAGTAAGGGAAAGAGCACTGTCACTGGCTGGCCCCATGCTATGGAACACCATGCCACGCGAAATAAGACTACAGACAAATCTGAAATTATTCAAAACTAATCTGAAAACCTGGCTTTTTAAACAAGCATTTTATAAAGATAAAGAAAAGGAGAAAAATAGTTGAGCGATAAGGATGCACCAAGCTAGAAGTTTTTAGTAACCTACATAAGCACATTAATGTTAAAATCAAACTGCCTAATTTGTTCCTAACAATCAGGTTTAACTTACACACCTAGTTTATTATTTTACATTGTTACCGTACTATGATGGCACACGAGTAATTTGTAATCTATACCACCCATATTTCTCTTTAGCGTGCCCTTCTGTAAACCGTTGTGATGGTATTTAACTTAACGACGGTATAGAAAATGTTTAAAATAAAATAAATAAATATTCGTGTGTAAGCATACATTTACACATAGTTTATAATACGTGAGTATGTTATATGTGTAGTATGTAAATACTATGGTAAATTTACTCATGGCCATATACGTGCTTTCAATGCATCGAATGTATTCACACGTGAGCATACATTTACACATAGTTTATAATACGTGAGTATGTTATATGTGTAGTATATAAATACTATGGTAAATTTACTCATGGCCATATACGTGCTTTCAATGCATCGAATGTATTCACGCGTAAGCATACATTTACACGTAGTTTATAATACGTGAGCATGTTATATGTGTGGTATATAAATACTATGGTAAATTTACTCATGGCCATATACGTGTTTTCAATGCATCGAATGTATTCACGCGTAAGCATACATTTACACGTAGTTTATAATACGTGAGCATGTTATATGTGTGGTATATAAATACTATGGTAAATTTACTCATGGCAATATACGTGCTTTCAATGCATCGAACGTATTCACACGTGAGTATACATTTACACGTAGTTTATAATACGTGCGTTGTTTGAAAGTTATTCCCATGTGTAAAAGTGCACATAGAATCGGGCTCCCCGCCTAATTTACCTGCATTGCATCAGAACTATTTTCCAGAAGACATGTGCCTGCATAAAAGTGGGTTTCATGAGTCTAAGTACCTTTGAAAATTCCCTCCTTAATCTTTTCCTTTAACTTCTGATTCTCACATTTCTGCATTGGATAATGAAAGAGGAGCAGGCATGCAAAGCCAGCATTTCGGGTGGGTGAGCTGGGCAGGTGACTGAGCTGCGAGAAACGAGGCATGCCCTTGGAAACAAGCTCAGCTTTCTGGCAACAGTGATGGGAGGTTTTAGTGAAGGGGGGGAGTTTGGGGTTGGGGGCAGGACTTGCTACAAGTGACCTTTTATTTTGCATTTACACATCGGCCCCTTCCAAGGTTGGCGGGAGGGTAGGACGGGGATCTATACAGATCAATTAATTATATAAAGGGATCAAACGGGCCTCTGTAATAAGGTGCGCTGAAGCTGCTGCGGGTTTGTGCGCGTGTTTTCCCGCGCAAAGCCCTGTACGGGGATGAAATAAGGGTTTTGTGCGCGGGAAGAAAGCGAGTACGGTCGCACTTTCAGACCCGCAGGTTTTCCTGCGCGAATGCATGGTAACGGCATGCAAAGCAGGCGATTAGCTAATTATAGGCAATGCAGGGAGCCGGGCTAATGCTAGTGCAGGGTTTTTACTGCCACGATCAGGGAACGAGTTAAAAGTCAGCACTGACTGGGGGGGGGGGCCTATGTCAGCATCTGAGCGCCAGTCTCAGGATCCAAGTGGCCAGCTTAGCAAAGCGCCTTTCTGGGCGACCCACCACCCAGCATGGCTAGCGCTTTTCTCAGTGTTGGAACGGCCGGCTTCGGCAGCCGCTTCCCTGGGCACTTTTCTCGACGTCTTTTCTGTGGCCAGATTTGCGACCAGCTGAGCGCCTAGATTGGTAATTAGCCTGGCGCCTTTTGGATGCCCGATCGTATAGATTTGCGAGCAGCTGAGCGCCTGGCTCAGTGCCTGAGCGGCAACGTTTGCTAGGCGCCTTTCTGGGTGCCAGAGCCTCCATATTCATTCCCGGCTGACTGCCTCTGTCGGCACCTGAGCACCTGTCTCGCTCCTGTGCCAGGATGAATTTGCATCCATGCAAACATTTGCCATATTTTCTGCAGCACAGTTATTTGAAATATTAAAAGTACTTTCCAGGGTCACAGTTTCACTTAACAGGGAGACCCGTTCGCTCGCTCACTTTTATGTGTGGATTATCGGTGCGGGTTTTGAGTGTGGATGTGGCCGCTTATTACATAGGCCCTTATCGTGCTTAATTACGTGCATTTTTGCATATAAGAGCAGATTTATGTGTGCAAATCATTTGCATAATTTGTTTTTTACATCCCGCTGAAACCTGTGCTCATAACTAGAGCCTGTTTTGCCGCGAGTCTTATTACATTGGTACCAAAAAATGGTATAGCAAAGCTAGAAGTTGTTATCCAAAAACAAGCTATACTGGCAAATTTTCAAAAGTACAATTTATTAAATATCAGTTGATTCATAAATACCTAACTATAAGAAGATAAGAACCTGCCATGCTGGGTCAGACCAAGGGTCCATCAAGCCCAGCATCCTGTTTCCAACAGTGGCCAATCCAGGCCATAAGAACCTGGCAAGTACCCAAAAACTAAGTCTATTCCATGTAACCATTGCTAATGGCAGTGGCTATTCTCTAAGGGGCGGATTTTAAAAGCCCTGCTTGCGTAAATCCGCCCGGATTTACGTGAGCAGGGCCATGCGCGCCGGCAGGCCTATTTTCCATAGGCCTGCCGGCGCGTGCAGAGCCCCGGGACTCGCGAAAGTCCCGGGGTTTTTTGTCGGGGGCATGTCGGGGCGGGGCCGATCGACGCGACGTTTTGGGGGCGGGACGCAACGTTTCGGGGGCGGGCCCGGGGCGTGGTTTCGGCCCGGGGCAGTCCGGGGGCGTGGCCACGCCCTCCGGAACCGCCCCCGGGTCGCGTCTCGGCGTGCTAGTGGCCCGCTGGCGCGCGGGGATTTACTTCTCCCTCCGGGAGTCGTAAATCCCCGGACAAAGGTAGGGGGGGGGGGTTTAGATAGGGCCAGGGGGGTGAGTTAGATAGAGGAAGGGAGGGGAAGGTGAGGGGAGGGAATGGAGGCAGGCGAATGCGCATTTTTTGTAAATCTACCCCTCTGTGAACTTAATAGCAGGTAATGGACTTCTCCTCCAAGAACTTATCCAACCCTTTTTTAAACACAGCTATACTAACTGCACTAACCACATCCTCTGGCAACAAATTCCAGAGTTTAATTGTGCGTTGAGTGAAAAAGAACTTTCTCCGATTAGTTTTAAATGTGCCCCATGCTAACTTCATGGAGTGCCCCCTAGTCCTTCTACTATCCGAAAGAGTAAATAACCGATTCACATCTACCCGTTCTAGACCTCTCATGATTTTAAACACCTCTATCATATCCTCTATCATTATAATATCAAAAAATCTTATATGCCTAAACCAAAATCATTAAATTATGCAGATCCCCAGGTTTTTGCATTCCTTTGGGCAGGTGCTTACTCAGGTCCGAGTGGCCCCTGTAAGATAGGTCTCTGGGGGCCTCAACACATGCATTAATGTCCCAAGGCTGCTGGGGAATACAGGTACAGTTTAAGAGTTGCAGCTAACTTCTAATCAAATAACGTGTTTTGCAAAGTTTTCTGCATGCCGTGTTATTTGATTTGCATTGATTAGGGTATGGATTTGATTGCTAATGGACAATTTGAATAGACACGGTTGCCAGGACTGGAATAACTGAATGACCCCCCTTAGATTGTAAGCTCTCTGGGGATAGGGTAATACCACCAGAACTGAATGTAATACACAGTATCGAAAAATGGGATATAAATTTAAAAAAAAGTAAAGGTCCCAAAGCCTGCAGATGTCAAGGAAATGAAAAATACACCTTTCTTACCTCAGAGAGACAGAGGTATAATTCAGACCCTCTCCCTGCTCACACTAGCTACCTTTTCTGGGAGGGCCCAGCTTGCTTTCACACACATCCCAGCTTCCATCTGCCAATCCCTTCATCAACCCGTCCACACTTATATTTCAGAAACAGTGGCAGTCTGTCCTGCATCCTACAATACCTGCAGGACAAGGTAGGGCCCTCAGACAAAAGCTCCCAGCAGTCTTCCACAACTCCTGCAGTGTGAAACTCCTGAGCCAAAATCCGACCTCTGGCGAAGCGGAAGCAGGCCAGGATGTGAGCAGATCACCAGCTCCACCGCAGAACGCATGGTACACGGCCCCATTTCAGAGGCAACTGAAGGCCATCAAGGTGAGCAGCTGATACAAGAAAGGCATAGAAACTACTTGTATGTACTGACTGTAATTATGAAAAGTGCCATAGATTTATCCGAGTAGTCCCCATGCAGTGAAGGTCCTGGGCTTGTGGGTACACAGGGCAGGGGGTGCATGGATCATGCAAAGCCTCCCAGGGTTCTTGCACAGGGGGAAAAGCAGAGTCATTTCATTGCTATAAAGATGTTTTACGCATAGCGACTTTCAAGCATTCCCAAAAGACTCTGAACACCTGTGCTGTTGTAAAAAATAAATGCTTTAGTGGCTGATGGCTGGAATATGAATGTGCATAGTGTTCCCACAGTATCTATATGCACACAAAAACTGGAATGAAACACACTCTTGTCACCTTATGACCCTCTGCACTGGTCAGATACAGGCCCCCCCGGTAGATGCTGGCTGAATCCTTTTTCTCCTAGGTTATGTTCACTCTCCTTACAGTCTTGGGCTGCTCGCTGCTGACCTACCCTGGCAGGATGCCCTGCCTCTATCACCTCCCTCTACACTGGCCCCCAGCTTGTTGGACCCTCTTTCTCTCTTCAATCTTCTACACTTCCCAGAAGACCTGACCTAGAATCCTTCTCCTCAGCCTCTTCTGTGGAGATCGTTGCCTTATGCTGCAACTCTGGGAAATACATCCATTGCATCTAGTGAGTCCTTTATCCTACTGAGGGCACTCGGACCAGCTAAATACACACAGGATGTTAGTATGGGGCAGAAAATCGCCACCCTCTTATGTGTTAGAAAGTCATCTATTTATTTAGCCATTTTCCATACCGTCGTTCCACGTGAAGATCACAATGGTTTACAGCATGACATACATATTATAGATAGACATGTACATTGACTTAATGTGAACAAATAACATACATACCTATTACAGAACAACACATATATTGGCTAATGTAATCGGGGTGGTATGGATCTACAGAGATGTTCTAGTACATTTACCTCAAGGTGTCGGGGGTAAAAAGATGGATGTTTATAAGGTGCTGTGCTCTTAATGAAATTGTTCTTGTAGGAACATGCTTTGAGTCAGGTTATAGGCATTTTTAAATAACCATGTTTTTAGTTCACGTTTGAAATTCTTTCTTTCTGGAATCAGTTGTAGAGGTTCCATAGAATAGGGCCTGCTATGGAGAACATACTGTCTCTTTTTTTAGTTTGGTGGGTATTCTCTGTGGCTTGTATGGTTGTAGTGCTTCACCTACCAGGCCAGCGTCGTTAGAGTGGATGGCGGTATGTATTAAAGTTAAAACTTTGTAATTGATTCAGGATTGTATAGGCAGCCAGTGGAGATCTATTGGTGAGTGCGAGATGTGATCGAATTTTCTAGATCCTGTTAAGAATCTTGCTGCAGCATTTTTTAGTAGTTGGTTTTTTTTCAAGTAGATAGGGACTCCAAGTAGAAGTGAGTTACAATAGCCTATTTTGAGAAGATGAGGGTTTGCAGGACCGTGCGGAAGTCTGCATAAGGACATAAGAACATGCAATACTGAGTCAGACCAAGGGTCCATCAAGCCCAGCATCCTGTTTCCAACAGTGGCCAATCCAGGCCACAAGAACCTGGCAAGTACCCAAACATTAAATAAATCTCAAGCTACTATTGCTTAATAAGTAAGAGCAGTTTATGGATTTTTATGGATGGTTTATGGAACATATCCAAACCTTTTTTAAATCCAGCTATACTAACTGCTGTAACCACATCCCATGGCAATGAATTCCAGAGCTTAACTATGTGCTGAGTGAAAGAATTTGCTTCAATTTGATTTAAATGTCCTACTTGCTAACTTCATGAAGTGCCCCCTAGTCCTTCTATTATCTGAGAGAGTAAATAACTGATTTACATTAACTTGTTCAAATCCTTTCATGATTTTGTAGACCTCTATCATATCCCCCCTCAGTCGTCTCTTCTCCAAGCTGAAAAGTCCTAACCTCTTTAGTCTTTCCTCATAGGGGAGTTGTTCCATTCCCCTTATCATTTTGGTCGCCCTTCTCTGTACCTTCTCCATTGCAATTATATCTTTTTTGAGATGCAGTGACCAGAATTGTACACAGTATTCAAGGTGCGGTCTCCCCATGGAGCGATACAGAGGCATTATGACATTTTCCGTTTTATTCATCATTCCCTTCCTAATAATTCCTAACATTCTGTTTGCTTTTTTGACTGCCGCAGCACACTGAACCGATGATTTCAATGTGTTATCCACTATGACACCTAGATCTCTTTCTTGGGTTGTAGCACCTAATATGGAACCCAACATCGTGTAATTATAGCATGGGTTATTTTTCCCTATATGCATCACCTTGCACTTATCCACATTAAATTTCATCTGCCATTTGGATGCCCAATTTTCCAGTCTCGCAAGGTCCTCCTGTAATGTATCACAATCTGCTTGACATTTAATTACTCTGCATAATTTTGTGTCATCTGCAAATTTGATCACTTCACTTGTTGTACCCCTTTCCAGATCATTTATAAATATATTGAAAAGCACCGGTCCAAGTACAGATCCCTGAGGCACTCCACTGTTTACCCTTTTCCACTGAGAAAATTGACCATTTAATCCTATTCTCTGTTTCCTGTCTTTTAACCAGTTTGTAATCCACAAAAGGACATCGCCTCCTATCCCAAGACTTTTTAGTTTTCTTAGAAGCTTCTCATACGAGACTTTGTCGAACGCCTTTTGAAAATCCAAAAACACAACACATCTACCGGTTCACCTTTGTCCACCCCTTCAAAAAAAAGTAGATTTGTGAGGCAAGACTTCCCTTGGGTAAATCCATGTTGGCTGTGTCCCATCAAACCATATCTATCTAAATGTTTTGTGATTTTTATTCTTTATAACAGTTTCCACATCTTTGCTGGCACTTAACTCAGGCTCACCGGTCTATAGTTTCCCGGATCACCCCTGGAGCCCTTTTTAAATATCGGGGTTACATTGGCCATTTTCCATTCTTCAGGTATAACGTATGATTTTAATGATAGGTTACAAATTAACTGAAATAGGTTTGAAATTTCATTTTTTTAGTTCTTTCAGAGCCCTGGGGTGTATGCCATCTGCTCCTGGTGATTTACTACTCTTCAGTTTGTCAATCTGGCCTACCACATCTTCCAGGTTCACCGTGATTTGGTTCAGTTTATCTGACTCATCACCCTTGAAAACCTTCTCTGGATAGGGTATCTCCCCAATATCCTCTTCAGTAAACACTGAAACAAAGTAATAGTTTAATCTTTCTGTGATGGCCTTATCTTCCCTAAGTGCCCCTTTAACCTTTCGATCTTCCAACGGTCCAACCGACTCCCTCGCAGGCTTTCTGCTTTGGATATATTTTTTAAACTTCTTGGTTTTTTTGTCTCTACAGCTGATGTCTTTTCAAATTCTGTCTTAGCCTGTCTTATCAATGTCTTACATTTAACTTTTCTGTGCTTATGCATTATCCTATTTTCTTCTGATAGATCCTTCTTCCAATTTTTGAATGAAAATCTTTTGGCTAAAATAGCTTCTTTCACCTCCCCTTTTAACCATGCCGGTAATCGTTTTGCCTTCCTTCTACCTTTCTTAATGCATGGATTTCATCTGGACTGTGCTTCTAGGATGTTATTTTCTAGCAATGTCCATGCCTGTTGCACACTTTTTACTTTTGTAGCTGCTCCTTTCAGTTTTTTCCTAACTATTTTTCTCATTTTATCAAGGTTTCCCTTTTGAAAGTTTAGCACAAGAGCCATGGATTTACTTATTGTCCCTCTTCCAGTCATTAATTGAAATTTGATCATATTATGATCACTATTGCCAAGCAGCCCCACCACCGTTACCTCTCTCACGAAATCCTGTGCTCCACTGAGAATTAGATCTAAAATTGCTCCCTCTCTCTCATCAGTTCCTGAACCAATTTCTCCATAAAGCTATCATTTATTCCATCCAGGAATTTTATCTCTCTAGCATGTCCCGATGATACATTTACCCAGTCAGTATTGGGGTAATTGAAATCTACCATAATTACCGCACTACCAATTTGGTTAGCTTCCCTAATTTCTCTTAGCATTTCACTGTCAGTCTCACCATCTTGACCAGGTGGATGGTAGTATACTCCTATCACTATACTCTTCCCTAATATACAAGGGATTTCTACCCATAAAGATTCAATTGAGCATTTAGTCTCATGCAGGATCTTTATCCTGTTGGACTCTATGCCATCCTGGACATAAAGTGCCACACCTCCTCCCGGGTGCTCCTCTCTGTCATTGCGAAATAATTTGTACCCCGGTATAGCACTATCCCGTTAGTTATCCTTCTCTGAGATGCCAATTAAGTCTATGTCAAACTTCACTGGTATACATTCTAATTCTCCCATCTTACTTCTTCAGGCATGGTTTCAGTCTATGTAGTAATTGCAGTTTAGCATAGCCTGATTTGATTAATTTATTTACGTGCTTTTCCATTGTTAGTTTCTTATCAATCTGTATTCCTAAGTCCCATATTTGGTCTGAGGGGGTAATATTAAAGACACAAAGCTGATCAGGCCAGCAGTCAAGAGCCACACCAATTTGTCAGTCTTCTCTCTGTCTATGTCTGTTGATGATTTACAGATGGTTCAAGGGTAGATTTCTCAACCATGGAATTGCTGTCTATAGAATTAATGGATTAGTAGGAAGTGCTAGAGTAGGACCCATGGAGCTGTAATGTTAGCCGGAAAGGAAGGTTCAATGAGTGTGAAGAGAAAAACTCCATAGCATGTATATTGAAAGTATACACACTTTTCCTTTTTGCAGGGGAGAAGCCAGGCAAGGACTCCGATGCTCCAGGATCCATTGACCTCTGATGGGCAAGGTAGTGCTCACAGGTGCTGGCCACAAGCCCAGAAGAAGACACTGAGAAGAAGGAGGGACCAACTGAGGAGCACCCATCACCAGAGCATTGCCACCCTGTGATGGAGGAAGAGGAGACAGAGGCCTGGCCAATTGTGACCCTATCACACATGCCAGACCTCTGATGGCATACAGATGGTGAGAAGGAGACCAGTTCAGCTGAGGCAGATCTTCTCTTGACAAGAAAAGAGGAGGTTCTGGCCACACCAGTTGAGAGGTGCATTCTGGAAATAAATGTGAGAATGGTGGAGGAGATTGCAGGCTTCAGGAATGATCTCTAGGCCCTGAGGGATGTCATCCAAGAGAAGATGCAAGATGTGCATGAGAAACCAAAGGGCATTTGTGAGGAAATGCAGAGGGAGATGTTACAGTGCTGCCACCCTGCCAGCTGCAGCCCCCATAGAATCTTTGTGCTTTGTGATGCAGCCCTCACCAGCCTTTGCTGCATCACCTCCATGGATGGTGTCTCTCCAGGCAGGAGTTCCACCTACCCCATTGGAAGCTCCACCTCTTGCTCCTCTACTGTTTATTATGATTCCACCTCTTCTTGAGTCACCACCATCACCTGCACTGATGCCACCTTCAACATCAGCGTCACCACTATAGAGAGATATTTCCCTCTCTCCAAAAGCGTAGGTATGATTGTCACCTACTGCGGAGGCTGAAGAGGAGAGGCCCACCGCTGCTCCTAGGCCTCCTCTTAGCAGTCTCACATCCCTCCAGGACCTTTGAACAAGAGACTGGGATAGGCTATGGCAGCTGAGCTTCTCCTCCAGAAAAAGAGGGTAGCCAAGGAAGCCATACATAGGGACGGTTACTTTTAAAGTGACACATTGGTGCATGTGCTTGCATGGCCATTTTATAACTTGTGTGCATGTTATAAAATAGCCTGGCCATTCACACTTGTGTGCCCAATTTTAAGTGGGCATGGGCCTATGCATGCAAATACAAATTCTACTGTGTAAGTCAGGATATTTTAAAACAGGCACACGTCCACATCATTGCCAGTATCAACAGTTCATCTACCAGTTCTTCCAATTATCAGCTAGGTCCTCCAAACTCCCCTGATTTGATAGCCTGTGCTCCCTCCAGTTACCCCTTTAACGGCTGTTGGGTTTTTCACTTCCTCCATAGCGGAAGTAAACTTACACAGCAGTGGATCTGGGCGCGCCCTGGGACCCAGAAGTGTTTACGTGCACATCTCTTGGCCCCGCCCCAAAATGCCAAGGCCCCACCCAGACCCTACCCACACCTCATTCCTTTTTGAAATTGAGTGAGATGGGTGCGCACTGGGAGGATTTTAAAATTCAACGAGTATGCATGAGCCCGATTTGTGCATGCATCTCCTGATTTAGGCACACACCAGCTTTTAAAATTCACCTTTTATTGTATATAAGAATCAGCACATTGAGAACTCCATGTAAATAAATGCATATTCACCTTCCAAAATGTCTTTGTATCAGAGTATTCCTTTCCTATACAGCTTGCTGTTGAGTCTGGCAATATATCTCTTGCAATTTCTCCTGACTTAGGTCATGTTCCTCCTCCTCCATCTCCTCTTCTCCATGCAGATGATCTTCTAGTCCCTCTGGAGGAGGCAGGCCTCTGCTTGTGGCAAAGTTATGAAACATGCAGTTAGCAGGATTGTAGAGAATGCATCCCCGATCTGTCCAGACAGCGGAAGTATATTTTGAGTAAACCAATGGTTCTCTTGATGACTGCCCTGGTCTGCCAATGAACCCTGTTGTAGCAAGCATCTGCAGCAGTCTGTAGGTTAGCTAGTTGGATAATGGAGCCAGGTTTTGAGTGGATATCCTCTATCACCTGTAGGGTGAACAGAGAAGAGCAGGTTTAGGTGACTCTTGGTGGTGGGCAGTGGAGTAGTTCACTAGACAAGGTTAGAGCGATGGTCTTGGACTAATGCTATCACTCCACCTAGATATGAGGGAGACAAAAAGAAGAGGTTAGTTACTGTGTACTGGTTGAGATAACTGCATTCCTACCTGTAAACCAGCCCCTAGTGATATGCACTTCCTGGAAGCGGTCATGAATTCCTGACTGCAAGAGGATGTAGACATCATGACTGGACCCCAAAAACCTAGCCACAACATCTATGATGATTCCCTTATTCCCTTGGCATCACAGACCACCTGCATATTGAGAAAGTGGATGTCCTTCCAGTTGTGGTAGGTGGCCTCATCATCCCTTGGTGCCCTTATAGGGACATGAGTGCAATCAATAGCCCCCAAGACAGAGGGGAAGCATGCAATGTTGTAGAAATCAGTCATAATATGTTGTTGCTGATTGCTCTGAGGGAGCAAAAATGGTTAGAGTGTTTTCTTGAGAAATGCAGCCATGATCTGCTCTATAAATGCGGAGGTGGCAGACTGGCTTATTCCAGCTGTGACCCCTAGAGGTGTCTGGCAGGTGCTGATGAACAAAAATGTCAGGGTCGTAATGGTCATGAGGTGTATTGGCAAGGCATGACCCTTTCAGATGGGAGATTGCAGGTCCTGCTGGCCTAGATACAACGTGGTTTTCTTATTGAAACTGAATCTGTGCTTGACTTGCTAAGAACATAAGACTTGCCATATTGGGTCAGACCAAGGGCCTATCAAGCCCAGTATCCTGTTTCCAGCAGTAGTCAATCCATGTTACAAGTACCTGGCAGGATCCCAAGGGATAGAAAGATTCCATGTTGCCTATCCCAAGAATAAGAAGTGGACTTCCCCAAGTCTACCTTAATAATGGTTTATGGGCGTTTCTTCCAGGAATTTGTCCAAACCTTTTTTAAATTCAGCAACACTAACATCTTTCACCACATCCTTTGTCAACTAATTCCAAAGTTTAATTATGTGATGAGTAAAAAAGTATTTTCTCTTATTAGTTTTAAATGTATTACCAGTAAATCCATTGTGGGTCCCCTGGTCTTTTACTTTTCAAAAGTGTAAACAACTGATTAACGTTTACTCGTTCCATTCCACTCATTATTTCATAGACCTGTATCACATCTCCCCTCAGCCATCTCTTCTCCAAACTGAAGAGTCCTAACCTCTTTAGCCTTTCCTCATAGGGGAGCTGTTCCATCCCCCTTTATCATCTTCGTTGCCCTTCTCTGTACCTTTTCTAACCCTGCTATATCTTTCTTGAGATGTGGTGACCAGAACTTCACACAACACTGAAGATGAGGTCGCACCATGGAGTGATACAGAGGCATTATGATATTCTCTGTTTCATTCTCCATTCCTTTCCTAATAATCCCCAGCATTCTGTTTGTGTATGATATATGAACACAAGATGAGGTCACACCATGGAGTGATACAGAGGCATTATGATATTCTCTGTTTCATTCTCCATTCCTTTCCTAATAATCCCGTGCACTCTGTTTGTGTATGATATATGAACACAAGATGAGGATGCACCATGGAGTGATACAGAGGCATTATGATATTCTCTGTTTTATTCTCCATTCCTTTCCTAATAATCCCCAGCATTCTGTTTGTGTATGATATATGAACACAAGATGAGGACGCACCATGGAGTGATACAGAGACATTATGATATTCTCTGTTTTATTCTCCAGTCCTTTCCTAATAATCCCCAGCATTCTGTTTGGTATGATATATGAACACAAGATGAGGATGCACCATGGAGTGATACAGAGACATTATGATATTCTCTGTTTTATTCTCCATTCTTTTTCTGTTAATTCCTAGCATTCTGTTTGTGTATGATATATGAACACAAGATGAGGATGCACCATGGAGTGATACAGAGACATTATGATATTCTCTGTTTATTCTCCATTCCTTTCCTAATAATCCCCAGCATTCTGTTTGTGTATGATATATGAACACAAGATGAGGATGCACCATGGAGTGATACAGAGGCATTATGATATTCTCTGTTTTATTCTCCATTCCTTTCCTAATAATCCCCAGCATTCTGTTTGTGTATGATTATATGAACACAAGATGAGGACGCACCATGGAGTGATACAGAGACATTATGATATTCTCTGTTTTATTCTCCAGTCCTTTCCTAATAATCCCCAGCATTCTGTTTGGTATGATATATGAACACAAGATGAGGTTGCACCATGGAGTGATACAGAGGCATTATGATATTCTCTGTTTTATTCTCCATTCCTTTCCTAATAATCCCCAGCATCCTGTTTGTGTATGATATATGAATACAAGATGAGGATGCACCATGGAGTGATACAGAGACATTATGATATTCTCTGTTTTATTCTCCAGTCCTTTCCTAATAATCCCCAGCATTCTGTGTGTGTATGATATATGAACACAAGATGAGGATGCACCATGGAGTGATACAGAGACATTATGATATTCTCTGTTTTATTCTCCATTCCTTTCCTAATAATCCCCAGCATTCTGTGTGTGTATGATATATGAACACAAGATGAGGTCACACCATGGAGTGATACAGAGGCATTATGATATTCTCTGTTTTATTCTCCATTCCTTTCCTAATAATCCCGTGCATTCTGTTTGTGTATGATATATGAACACAAGATGAGGATGCACCATGGAGTGATACAGAGGCATTATGATATTCTCTGTTTTATTCTCCATTCCTTCCCTAATAATCCCCAGCATTCTGTGTGTGTATGATATATGAACACAAGATGAGGTTGCACCATGGAGTGATACAGAGACATTATGATATTCTCTGTTTTATTCTCCATTCCTTCCCTAATAATCCCCAGCATTCTGTTTGTGTATGATATATGAACACAAGATGAGGTCGCACCATGGAGTGATACAGAGGCATTATGATATTCTCTGTTTCATTCTCCATTCATTTCCTAGCATTTTATTTGCTTTCTTGGCAAATAAAATGCTTTCTCACTCATTGCTCCCATTTCCAGAATGTTTATAAATATATTAAAAAGCAGTGGTCCCAGAACAGATCCTTGGGGCACTTCACTATTCACTCTTCTCCATTGGGAACATTTACCATTTAGCTTTACTCTCTGTTTTCTATACGTTCCCAATCCACAATAGGACATTGCTTCCTATCCCATGACTATCTAACTTTTTCAGAAGTCTCTCATGAGAACTTTGTTAAATACTTTCTGGAAATCCAGATACACTATATGAATTGTAGCAGATTGATGAGGCAAGCCTTCCCTTGGCTAAATCCATGTTGGTTTTGTCCCATTAAATTATACTAATCTATATGTTCAGTAATTTTGTTCTTTATAATAATTTCTGCCATTTTGCTTGGGAAAGACAACAAACTCACTGGTCTAGTTTTCTGGATCACCCCCTAATCCCTTTGTAAAAACTGGTATTACATAGACAATCCTCCAGTCTTCAGGTACCATAGACTATTTTAATGATAGTTTACAAATTACCAATAGCAGGTCCACAATGGGAATGGAAATGGGAACAATGAGTGAGACGGTCAAATCTGCCGATGATACAAAATTATTTAAAGTTGTTAAATCACAAGAGGATTGTGAGGAATTACAAGAGGACCTTGCAAAGCTGGGAGACTGGGCATGCAAATGGCAACTGAAATTTAATGATTTATATCATCTGTTCCAGGCAATTTTCTACTCTTTAGTTTGTCAGTTTTCTCTATTTCATCTTCCAGGTACACTGAAATTTCAGTTCCTCTGAATCATCACATTTGAATATCATTTCTGGCATGGAAATCTCTTTTACACCTTCCTCAGTGAAGACCAAAGCAAATATTTCATGTAGTCCCTCTGCTATGTCTTTGTCATCCCCAATCCCCTTTTACCCCTTGATCATCTATTGGCACAATGTCAGGAGAGTGGATCCTTATGCTGTGGCATGGTTGGTGCGCCCTAGTAGTTGAACCCACTAGGCCCACTTCAACAGCTGGAAAACACTCACTGAGCCAGGTCAGAACTGGAGCTTCACCTGTACCAGCTCCATTCCCCACAGATTGAGCCCTTGGGTTTATTTTATTTATTTTATTTATTTAACATTTCTTATATACCGATATCCGTTCGCACATCATATCGGTTCACAGTGAAACAAAACTTTGGGCATTGCCCTTACATATAACAGATAACATATTGAACTCGGCAACATATAAATAGTCTTAGGGAGGAGCCCTAAGATATAACAAGCATCAATGAGTAGATGCTATGGAATAGAATAATAATTATAACTATAACTATATACATGATAGTGCAAAGTACAAAATCAGCAGACATAAAGGCAATAGTCTCACAGGGCAAACAGAAAGAGAGTCTGAGGGCAATCTGAGATCAGAGCAGACAGCAGTTGGGCAATCTCTGGGTTCAGGCCAAGGATCAAGGTAGGCAATGAGCGAGGCATAGTCCAGGTCTGTAGCAATGGTTAATGGCAGGCGGTAGGCAAGAGATCAGTCCAGTTCTGAATCAAAGGTCAGATCTGAATAGGCAAGCAGAGGCAAGGTAGGGTAGATAGGGCAAGGCAAGGCTGAAGAGGCTGGACAGGATGTGAAGTGGATGAGGCAAGGTAGGAAACAGGAACCCAAGGCAGCACGTACTGCATGGCAAGGCAGGAGACCCATTGCTGAGGTACTGGACTGGAGCATGGCTGGGGTTTAATTACCAAGCTGTTCTAATGTCATCAGGGGAGCACTGGACCGGATTTCCCACCGTGGGGCCTAGAAAAAGATTCAAAGTGCACACATGCCCATCTAGAGGAGGTGTGGCATGATAGGTCCAGCACTGTTGGTGGTGTCCTTGTTGTGAGGAGTTCCTGTCGGCATCCTGGAGTCTCAGTGATGTCGGGAGTAGGTGCAACCAGTCGTGGGGCCTTCCTGCAGCCAACTGTACCCCCCTTCCTAAGTCCCTCCCCAGGCTTCTGGAGTTCGGCTTCATGGGGAAACATTGATAGAAGTCCCTTATCATCTGGGGGACTTGGTTTGGATGCGTGTTCCCAGGAATCCTTTCCAAGCAATAAGATTTTCCAGTTGATTCCAGTGTCTCTAGGAGTCCAGGATTTCCTCTACCTCGAAATCGGTGTCCACCTCAGATATTGCCTCTGTGGGGTTGGGAGGTTGTCATAAGGGTCAGGGGAGAATCAGAAGTTTCAGTAGCATGATGTGAAAGGCGTTTTGGATTTTCAGAGTGGATGGAAGTTTCAGTTAGTGGTCATGGCTCCAATCTGTTTCAAAATGGGGAAAGTTTTAATAAACCTGAGTGCGAACTTGGTTGAGGGCATCTTAAGACACAGGTTTTGAGTGTTCAACCACACCACTTTTCCTGGCTTGAATTGCGGTGCTGGTCATCACTTCTTGTCAGCCTGTTTTTTTAATTGGCTAGCTGCAGTGGTATCTGGTGAGTCTTTTGCCAAAGGTCCCTAAGATCATGGCTCATGGCATTGGCTGCAGAACTGGGAGAGATACTCTGGGGTGCCTGCCATAGTGATGGTCGGGTGGAACTTCCTACAAGATTGCTATGGGAGAACTCTGCCTAAGGGAGGAGAGTAGCCCAGTCGTTCTGGCACTCAATGACATATGCATTCAGGAAGTTTCAGAGGATCTGGTTGACCCTTTCCATCTGCCCATTACTTTGTGGGTGGTATGCTGATGTGAAGTCCAGGGTGATGCCAGCGGCCACTCCAAAATTGAACTGTGCATTGAACTCCATGGTCCGAGAGGATATTGGCAGGGAAGCTATGGAGAAGAAAGATGTTTTGCAGAAAGAAGCGAGCCAGTTCTGGTGTGGATAGCAGACTGGGGAGCAGTATGAAGTGATCCATCTTAGAGAAGCAATCTACTACGACCCATATCATGGTATGGCCATTAGAGAGAAAGGTCCATGAAAAAGTCAGTGGACAGGTAGGGCTAGACTAACCAATTTTTTGAGGCATGAGCTTTTGAGTACAGAGTCCACTTCATCAGATGCATGAAGTGAAGTACAGCAGGGGGTAAAATATATGATGGCAGGGGAGGGGGAAGATATTGAACAAAGAGAAGGCACTGGAAAGGCAGGCAGGGTGTGGAAACAAAGCATTATACTCCAGACTAGTGACAACGGAGGTAAGTGTGAAGAGACAGAATGATCTGCTAACAGTTACGTTTATAGTTAGTTGTAATGTGCTGTGAAGCCATTGTCTCTGTTCAGACCTAGGGTGGTGATGATACATTTTTTGATGAGTTCCAATCCAGCAGTTTCACACTGCAATGTTTCCTTGAAGTTCTTGTATTGGAGTCTGGCAACCTTAACATCAGATAGAGAATATCCTGGAAGGCTGAAATGTTCTCCAGGTTTCTGAATGTTGCCATTTCTAATGTCAAATTTGTCCATTTATACTTTTCCTTAGGGATTGACCTGTTTGTCCTATGTAGAGAGCAGAGGACATTGCTGGCCAGGGATGGCATCTATTACGTTGGCAGAAGAGCAGGTTAATGAGCCCCAGATGTTGTAGTTGATGTTGTTGAGTTCTGTGATGATGTTGCCTGGGTTAATTTGTGGATAGAGTTGTCACCTGGGTTTCTGGCAGGATTCGGTTCCTGAGTTGGTGTCATTGTTGTACAATTTGTGGTTGCTGGTGAGTATCCGTTTGAGGATGGGGGGCTATCAGTAGGCCAGGATAGGCTTTCCACCCAAGTCCTGGAGAGAGTAGTATCATTGTCCAGGATGGGTTATAGATCCTTGATGATATGTTTCAGTGGTTTCATCTGGCAGCTATAGGTAACAACCAGAAATGTTCTGTTATTTTCTTTTTTGAGATGATTCTGTAGCAGAGTGTGCCTGGGTATTTATCTAGCTCTGTTGATCTGTTTCCTTACCTCATTGGGTGGCTATTGTAATTCCAAAAATGTCCATTATAATTTCTCTAGATAAGAGTCCTCTGAAGGGTCAGAACAGTTGCGATTGTATTTATTTATTTATTTAACATTTTTCTATACCGACATTCGCACGAGACATCACATCGGTTTCCAGATAACAGCAAATTCAGCCAACAGGGCTTTACATTGTAACTGATATTATAACAGGGGGGGGGGGAGGGAAGGGGCAGGGCAGTAAGTTGGAAGTATGTGGGTAAGCTGGGAAAGGAGGGGGGAATTGGGGGGTTTATTTACAAAAGGGCAGGAGTTATGTACATTCTATGTGCCGCACCGTAGAGCTTTGCTGTAGACAATGGACCTGATAATAGGGGGTGGGTGGAAGCTGGCAACATGTAGGTATTTATGGCACAAAAGGGACAGACTCAGGAGTAAGATTAGAAAATATCACACAAAGGAGATCAACCAAGGTGTTTTAGATGTTCCTGCATTCAAACTAGTGCATCTTGATGAGACTAAGGAGTGGTCTTTCTCGGTGGCCAACCAATTATGGAACTCTCTTCCGTTCTCTTTATGCAATACCCAAGACTCAAAAATGTTTAAGAAAAACTTAAAATGCACCTCTTTAAATTAGCATTTGATAGTCAAACAACATAGGCTTAATTTGTTGAGGGCCTGACTTCTACAGAATCAGCGATTAGCTTCCTGCTTTTCTGCAATGTATTTTGCGCTCTTTCTGGAAAATAGATAATGTAAGCTGGTTTTATTTCTCTTGATATAATGCTTGTTTAATTGTTTGTTTTTGCAACCCATTCTGAATCATGGAGAAGCGGGCTATAAATAATTTTAAATAAATAAAAAATAAAGATATTTTGTAATATTATGCCTGAGTTTATCCTCTGTGTGTTATTTTCTGATATTACTCCTGAGTCTAACATAAAGGGGATATTATAGACTCAGGAGTAATATCTATATATGTAAAAGACTTATGTCGGTCAGTCGGTCACACTGTTGTATATATCTGTGACCATCAGGTGATGCTCTGAACAATGGTAGGTGCAGTGTGCAAAGACAATATGCTGTATTTATAACATAAGAACATGCCATACTGGGTCAGACCAAGGGTCCATCAAGCTCAGCATCCTGTTTCCAACAGTGGCCAATCCAGGCCATAAGAACCTGGTGTTACGCTTGGGCTGTGTTCAGGTGTAGTGAACACCACCCAAAAGGGTGGCTCCAGGTGGATAGAGACAGGGATGGCTGGAAACAGTGTCTGGGTCCAGGCTGGGTCAGGGCAGGCGGCAAGTAGCAGTGTCTGAGTCCAGGCTGGGTCAGGGCAGGCGGCAGGTAGCAGTGTCTGGGTCCAGGCTGGGTCAGGGCAGGTTGTAGAAAGACAAAGAGCCCGAAGGCCACACACACACGTACGGCAGAGCAGAGAGCCCGAAGGCCACACACACACACACGCACGGCAGGGCAGAGGGCCCGTAGGCCACACACGGACACAGGGCCTGAAGGCCACACACGGACACACAGTAGAGCAGAGGGCCCGTAGGCCACACACGGGCACAGGGCAGAGAGCCCGAAGGCCTCACACACACACACACGGCAGGGCAGAGGACCCGTAGGCCATGAAATCCATTACATAATCTGGTTCCAAGTAGTCTGCGACTCTTTACTGATGAAAATATCCTTCTTTTAGGTTCCTCGTCCCTTTCCAATTGTAGGGATAGTTTTGGAGCTCCCTCCCGGGATTCTTCACTAAATTTAGATGAAGTAGACTACAGTCCACCTTGATTGAAATGACTGCTCCTCATCCAGGCTCCTGCAGTATATCCTGATGGTGCCACCGTCCTGCTCATCTCTCGCTTCCATCCTCCTCTCAGGAAGGCCCGGGGATCCAGTCCTTCTGGAAACTCCTTACTCCATGACAATGATTACTTTCCCTGACAAACAATCTGCCTCGATTGTGAGGCCCAAATGTGTCCCTTGAGGCTGGGAAACTCCAATGCCTAGGGTTGATTGGGAAGCAACCCTAGGTCCTGTAAGAAAAATTCCCCTTTCTTGAATTGTCCTACTGTTCCACCTCCAGACGAACATCGGGTTGATCCTCACTGAGGCCTTTCTCAACTCAGGCGCAGCAGGAAACTTTAACGAAGAGAGTTTAGTGCTTAATCACATCATCCCTGTTGAATGGCTTCAATGACCACTCTTCATCTCCTCAGTCTATAGGGAACCTCTACCTGGAAATATCATGATCCTCACCAGGCCTAGTACTCTGAGAGTAGGCCTCCTATATCATGAACAAATTTTCTTTTCTGTACTTCAAAGGTCTATTCACTCTTTAATTCTGGGCCTTTCCTGGCTGCAGCAACATTCTCTAGTGGTGGACTGGGGTACGGGAGACATCCACGCCTAGAACCCATATTGTTTTCAATATTGCCTCTACCCAGTTGAGCCATTGACTGGCATTGCCCTGTTTGACCTTGCAATGTCTCCTAGTCCCCTTGAGCCTACGTAGCCTTCCTGGATCTGTCTAGCAAGAAGCAAGCAGAGACTATTCCCCCCTCACTGACCATATGACTGCCCAGTTGACCTCCAGTTTGGGAAGATGCCACCCTGGGCAAGGGTTTATTTGTTGCAGTGCCAGAAACCCAGACTATGTCTGAATAAATCAGAGAAAAACCAAAGAAAAAAAAAAGTCAACCCTGTGTGGCGAAACACGGTCTGTGTCGGGGGACCAAAACCTCTGTTTAAGAATTTATGAATAAAAGGTGAAAACGATCTAAGTCTTCATCTTTCATGATTAATTCACCACAAGGTTCCTTGAGCTCTTTAGCGCTGAACCTCCTCCATATTTGGTTATTCACCACTAGGTATACTGCTCATCATCTCCACTTCCTATTGACAAAGTATTCAAGAACAAATTAAGAAACAAGACTTTTATTTATGAAATTTAGAAAATATCAGGAAAAGACTTTATTAAACAATCATAAAAATTAAGATATCCACACATCCCATTCATACAGCTCATTAAAATCATATGTTAAATCATATCAGATTTTCAAAAGGTTGCGAGCGTAAATGGGCTTACGCGCGTCGGGCCTGTTTTGAAAAGGCCCGGCGGTGTGCATAAAGCCATGGGAGGCGCAAAAAGGGGAGGGGGCGGGGCCTGGGCGGTCCGGGGGCGGGGTCAGCGGCTCCTAGCACAGCGGCCATTTGCCGCTGTGTCAGAGATCGCATGCCGGCGATCGGCCAGCACGCGCAACGTGAGCCTAACCGGAGACAGGTGCAAAAGGTACAACAAAAATTTGGGGGGGTTAGAGAAGGGCTAGGGGACGGAAAGGTTAGGGGAAGGGGTGGGAAGGTCAGGTTAGGGGGGAGGGAACGGGGGAAGGCTGCGCGGCTCGGCGCGTGCAAGGTGCACAATTGTGCACCCCCTTGAGCGCGCCGACCTCGGATTTTACAACTTGCGCGCGCCTGCGTGCGCAAGTTTTTAAATCAGGTGTACAAGTGCGCGCGCCGGGTAGAGCGCGCACATGTACGCCGGTGCGCAACCTTTTAAAATCTTCCCCTATGTCTCACTATGAGTATGAGAGCTATAGAAAATTCTTCAAACATAGATGTAAAACATCTCAAATCGTATCATGCTATTAATGCATCCTCATGATATGGATCTCACAAATATGTAATAGCTAAGACCACATCGTCGTTGCAAAACTAGGACTACATCATTATATTGAAGTGAAAAATGTAATCAACTTATTGAAATGAGTAAGGCTGCGCCCTTCTATTAGAAAATAGATCGCACAATCCAACTTTGCGGTGGTCAGTAAAAGACAAGGCAGACATGTTTCAAAATGATGAAATCAGTATCACAAGTGTAATGTTCCAAACCCCGGAAACAGGTGTCACAGCCACAAATTATTCTGAATCTTAATGTAAACATGGCTGGTGAGGTTATGCATCTCCAAACCCTGAAAAATACACCATCTGTGATCCCAGCACTAGCGTTTTGGCACAATATATCTGCATCAGAGTTTAACAAGCAAAGCTAAGAAAAATAGACATAAAAATACAACATCACATATCATCCTAAAGGCTGTATATGTAAACATTCAAAGATTTAATACTTGTGGCAAACAGGTCTCCTCAGTATTATGCAGAAAATGACTTCACATCCTGGATGCTCCTTTTTTGGGGAAAACCCCCCATGAAACCCACTTCTTGTCATGTCAATAAAACAAAAGGCTCAATCTCAGTCACAGAAAACTAATACCCCTCAAAAAATGAAGCATTCTCTCTCCTTATTCAGTCGTATGTAACCGATGAAGCCTTCGTGTTCAGCGTTTGTGAGTTGCTTTTTGGCACCTCAAAGCAGATTAAACTCAGGAATTGTAGGTATTTCCCTGTCCCCAGGGGGCTCATAGTCTAACAGGGAGATGCATTAAGCTGCAGTAGGGCTCTAACGCGCATTGTATCGCGCAGATCATGTGATATACGCAATGTTGTGAATCTCCTTGCCCAGGTTCCCTCCCCTATTACAATGATCTTCTTTGCATGCGTGAATAATGCAATTGCATGCAAAGAGGGTCATGCATAGGCAATCCTATGCAAATATTTTACTGTACCTGACCAAGAAAGCGGTCAGCTGTGATAAAATATCTACACTTTTTGGGAAAGCGGTAAATGTGAGGCCGGAGACCCGGGATCCTAATGCAGGCTCCTGCCTCACGTTTTGAGCGGTAGCAAAAAAAAAAAAAAAGAATTAAAAATTGTGGCAAATGGGGAAGTTAAGCAGGAGTTAATGCTGACCCCTGTCTCAACCCGGGGCCACCAGTCGAGGCAGCCCTGACACCCCAAAAAAATGAAATAATATAGATGCTTGGGGACGGGCCCCCCCCCCAAGTCCAAAGAAAAGATGCGAGGGTCCCGGTCCCTCCACTCCCCAAGTCAACAGCAGGACCCTGACCCCCCAAGTGAAAGGGAGTATCCAAATACCCATAGCCACCCGCTCCCCCTCGCATGCACTAGGGGAGGGTCACCTGTATCACTCGTTACCTAGGTTTGTACCTGAGGCAATGGAGGGTAAAGTGACTTGAGAAGATCACAAGGAGCGAGAGTGACATCTGAACCCTGGCTGCCCTCTAACCACCAGGCTCCTCCGCCACTCCAGTGTTAATAGCCTTTAGTAGATGGAGAAATACAGGTCCCAGATCTAAGATGTAATTTAATTCATTCACTCATGCCATGGTATCCTAGTAATTTCCCTGAACTGCCTCGTGCCAGGGGAATAGCAGCCGGATGCACAGGTCCAGCCCAGGTCTTGCCAACATTGCAATCCTTATGGAGAAAGAAAGTCTGGATTTAAAGATCCCAGAGGAAATGGATTCAGCTCTCATCCATGACTCTCCTCCCATTCCTCCAAACACACCAGGGCAGTCTGGTTTTCATGTTATCCACCATGAATATTCATGAGCTAGAAGAGCTTGCACTATCCGCTTGAATGCTTATAGATCTTGCACCTTTAGATTGTGGATATCATAAATACCTGACAGCCTAGGTGAGAATCCCAGGTAGGAACCAGATGCACAGGTAGTGCATGTATGTTAATGGATAAGCGAGTAAATCAATAACCACTTGTTTTAATTAGATGTGCGTGTAATACCTGTTTGCATAAATTAACACCCCATGTGCATGTAATCTGCGCATGCCTCATTACCATATATGTGCAAATTAGTGATAGTCAAAAGGTTTGCTTGCCATTGACTATTATCCTACTTGCGACCTGTCAAAGAGCCGTGGAGCCCTCGTCTGCAAGCCAGCTTTCTATGTAGGGAGGTGGATCTTCTGCTCCAACAGGTGATGAGGGTCTGTAATCTCCTGTACAGTTCCCAGTCCAAAAGAGTGGGTGCCTACAGGAGGAGCAGATCTGGGAGAAGATATGGCACAGGGTCAATTCTGTCTACCAACACAACCGCAGTGTAAATGATCTGAGCCACAAGTGGTGGGACCTGCAGTGACTGGTGAAGGGGAAGTGGGCTAGGATGCCACACAGCCAGGTGACCTTCACTTCTGCAGAACAGTTGATGCTCAGCACACTCTGAAGGAGCTGTGGGAGGGGTTGGCTGTTATGGTTATTGGTGTTTGGGTGGATCCTTGGACACTGTGGCAGCTGACCACGCCCACGAGGGGCAGTCCCGTGAGGGACCACGGTGTCAGGCTAGACTCCGGACAGACAGTATATGGAACCACCAGAGGTGGCAGTAGTGAGTAATGGTTGTAGAGCCCAGCTGGAACAGTGGATCCTCTGTATGCAGTGCTGTAGTGGAAAGAGGCTGAGAGTTATGAGCACAGAGAAGAATTAGCATTCAGAGTCCCAAGTAGAATAGGAGAGCTCCGAGACAGGGAGACCAGGCCCTCAAGGAGCGAGTACCTGATCCCTTAGAGCAGAGAGACTCTGTAGCGTTGTACTCACTTAGCAGTAACAGAGATCCCACTAGACTAGAGGTCTGACACCGGAGCAGAGACCAGGCCCTCGAGGAGCGAGTACCTGGTTCCAGTGAAGCAGTACTGTGGAGAGAGATGTTTCTGTACTCATTGATGGTCACTGTAAGTTAGTTCTTCCAAGTAGAAGGTAGAAGATGCAGGCAGCGAGTTAGGAAACATGGGCCCTTGAGGAGCACGTACCGGTTTCCTGATAGCACCTGAAAGAAGCAGAGAGGCCCCCGAGGAGTGGGTACCCCGTTAGTGACCCCGAAGGGTAGTAAGAGTTCCAGTTAGAGCTGGAGTGGCAGAGTAGCTTAGGAATGGAGAGCGAATCCCATCCGTAAGAATTCCGTTGCTAATTCAACGAGCTAGCAAATGTTGTAGGCAGATATACCCTGGAGTCGTGTCGTCAGAACAGGGGGACACCCCTGAGGTTCACGCCAACGTGGAAATAAAGATGAGGGTGGCATGCGAGCGCGCGCCCTAAAGGTACCTTGGAGGAGCATGGCGGGAGGCAGCACCAAAACCGGTCCGGGGATGCCGGAGAGGTCGGCAAACAGATGCCGCGGCGACCATCAGTCCAAGGTGAGCGGGAGGAGCCGCAAGTAGGGAGAGGTAGGCGGGGCGAAGCCGTTGAAGACCGACGGACGCAACATTGGCTGCTTGGACACCTCTGAACCTCAACACCAGCAAGGTGAGCATAGTATATAGCACTGTCTGCACAGGTGTGAGTATAGAATGATGTCTCTTATGGATTGTACCTTGTCATTGTTGTTTGAAGCTCTAGTGCACTTTTGTACAGAGGACCCTCCACAACTTAAGTGCCAAGCCATGCTTTATGACGCTTATCCAGGGATACAAGAACACTTAGATGTTGTAGAAAGTATAATTTTTTATTGAGCAATATAAGTATTCTTGGGAGATGCTGGATGCCATTTCTCTGACAAACTGACCACCAGCATCTCGTCGTATACATGAACTGATCCTTCTTTTATAGGTAAAATACAACACAATACTACGTCAGAAATTGATTCTGTATGTGCGTGACCACCTAGAGAACCATTTACATAGATTGTCATGTCAACAGCATGATAGATTATCCCTAAAGTATCCTGATTATTTCTCCAAGGTGGGGCCCATTTACCATCACTCTCTAGATAGTCCTTTGTTCTGTTAGAATCTTGCTGGTCGGGGCAATTATCACATCTTAGGCTGTGATAAGAGATGCCCCTGTTAATGGTGCCCCTGTAGTGACAGTCTAGCCTGAAGTTCCAAACGTTGCCTTCTGCTTTTGTGACCCTATAATTAGGCATCACAAAGTGTCACCAGCTTCAACTGCTATCCAGGTGTCCTTGGAATTCCTCCAGGTCAGGCTCAGTAGGGCATTTAAAGTTCACATAGCCAGGAAGGCTAAGATAGCAGAGGATTCTGGGTCAGTTGCTGTCTCCATGTTGGTCTCCAGCTCAGGCACACATATCAAACTGCAGGTTTCCTGTACAGGGTACAGAGAGAAAAGCACAGTATAGTTTCATCCATAATGTACTTTTAGCTGTGAGACATTTCATGCTTTTTAGTAAAAATGACCCAGTAATCATTCTGCTCTGCACACCTATGGTACAGATGAAGCTTTATGGTTAGATGTCTCTGTACGTACACAGTACCGACTTGAACCCACTTTCCTGTCACCTCCTGACACCGCACACTATGGCTACATCCCAGGACTGGCTCTGCTCCACATGTAGAGCATCCTCTCTGCAGCTTGCATGCTAGTGCTGAAGAGAATATATCATTAGCAATGGAATGTGCCAGGAATAATGGATCTGCAATGTTCAGAACTAAGAAAAACACAAATGTCATGTCAACATTTGCCATTTACCTGTTTTACTGTTGTAGGGAGCCTGCTGAACACAGTGCTAGCCCTGCACCAAGTGCTTGCAAGTGCTGTGTGACACCTCAGATGAGGATGCCGAGGGAGTAGGACCCACAGAGGAGCAGAGATAGTCTGTGGGGAAGGGCAGGAGGACTCGCCTTGCTGTGACATCTTCTCAGGGTGGCCAGCAGGAGAGCAGCTCATCAGAGCAGGAGCAAGATGACGGCAAGTCGAGCTGAGAGGCTTTTTCTCCACCAGAGGAGCAGGGTGTTGGCGGAGATGCATGGCCTTCAGGATATGGTGAGGGAGGAGATGCAGGGTATGCAGCATAAGCTACAGGCCCTTCACTACTAACCCATCGATACCCGTACTGCAGGGGAAGATGCTTCAAAGGATGCTTTCCTACCAGGAGCTCCATTTTACTTCTTCAGGCCCTGGATGGAGCCCCTCCAGTGTATCCAGCACCGTGCGCCTGGATGCCACCTCACCAGGCCGAGGGTCCCCCTGCACGTCTTGATCCACCACTGCCCATCATGCCACCAGCACCCCCACTGCAGTTCATCACTTCCTGCCGTGCTACTGCCTCCCGGTCCTGTGTCCTCTGAGGGCAGTGTGAGTAGTGGCAGGACTCTGCTGCAAGACTAGGGTGGCCTAAGGCATGTGAGATTCCCCCACCCCTCAAAAGAGGCCACCAAGGAAGCCATAACGTTTTGTGCACAACTTGTAATTAAACGTTCACCTTCTGACAGGTGCTTGTATCTGAGCCCGCCTTTGCCTCGCTCCTCTCCCCGTCCCTCTGGAGGAGGCAGGTGTCTGGCTTTGCATCTCACAGGCTGGCGGAGAATCCTTGCCCCGGATCTGTCCAGACAGTGGAAACGAGTTTATAGGGCCTGTTACAGCGAGCCTGAGCTGCCGATGCTGAGGGCAGAGTCTCTGTCACCTGTAGGCGAGAAGGCAGTGAAAAGCTAGGCTAGATACTTATACCTTTGGGTTTCGCAGTGGGACAGTTCATAGGACAGGGTGTGAGCAGCCCTTCAGGTTCAATGCTAAATATGTGAGAGACACTAGGAAGAGCTGGTGGAAGTGAAAGGTACCTTCCTACCTAGCAGCCGGCCCCCGGTCATGTCTCCTGCTTTAGACCAGTATATGATAGTGGTTGGTAGCATTTTATAAGTTCTCTTTTAGCAATATGGTTTGTAATACATAATTTAGTCACATTTGGTTATTTTATATATTTTAATGTATGTAATAATGTGATTTTATTGATACAATTTTATCTCGTTGTAATCTGCCTAGTATGGGTTTCCGGTACAGGCGAAAAGAAATCGTTTTAAATAAATACAAAAATAAAATAGCCATTCTCGAGGGATTTCCTCAGCAAGGAAGGCAGGGCCTGATCCCAGCACATAGAGGAGGTGGATTGGCTGATGCAAGATGTGACCCCAAGAGGTGCCTAGGCCAGCAGTAGTGACCTTGACGTGGACTGGCAGGGCGCAGGTCCTGCTCTAACTGCGGGCATAGGGACAGTACGGTTTCCTTGCTGAACCTGTGTCTTACTCCTGCAAACTCTCCTCCTCCTCCACTCTCGTCCCCTCCTCACCGTGGCTATTACAGTCATATTGAAAAGGGACTTTCCAAGAATGGCTAAAGCCCTGGATGTCTTCCTAACACACTCTTCCTCTGATCCCATGTCTCCCCTATCTATTTCTCTAACAACCACTATACACTTGTATGACCCTCTTTATCCCAGATTCACTCACTCCAACCCCAGTGATATGCCCCTGTCTCTCCCTCTAACTTCCCAGTGTTCTCCAGTAGGCCCAGTCTGCCCATCTTACACACCCTCCAACCCCCGACCCTCTTCTGTGTCACTCACCCAGAGAGACCAGCCCAGCAAAGGGAAAATCACTATTCAAAATGAAAGTTTGTACTGGCTTGCGCAAATGGGCAGTAGGAAATGTGCCAAACACGCTTCTGCACGTTATTACACGTGTATGTGCAAGCCACACGTCAACACGCCCCCACCTCACCACCACCATGCCCCAAAAAGCTCACATATGTACCTATATACGTGCACATTGCCTCTTTACAAAATACTTTTTACACAGCATGATCCTCTGTATATGCACATATGTGCCCCTTTTTGTGCAATTAAGTCTTTTAAATTTTACTTTTTAGTCTGTTAGTTTCATGGTCTGCTGTAAACTCTGGGTTGCTGTTAATGGAGATACAGATTCTGATTCTTTTGCAGGTAGTGGATTTGATGTCAAGGGTAGGATGGAGCAAATTGGTTCCAGAGATTGTAAGGGAAGGCCCTGTGATACAGCTGAGAGGTTATGGGAGGCAGAAGATGTAGAGCAGCCTCTGGCACACATGAGTGGAGTAGCTAAGGATGCCTTTAGTGTCTCTTGTGTATAAGTTTCACCTGGGTACACTGGTAAGTCGGGAAAGGAAATTGGTTCTGCAAGCTTTGAGCACCTGGAAGCAGTTCACCTGGGTACACTGGTAAGTCAGGAAAGGAAATTGGTTCTGCAAGCTTTGAGCACCTGGAAGCAGTGGAGTGATGAGATAATGGAGAGAGAGAAGGTGCTTCTTCTGAACTAATAGGAAGGACTTTGGGTACTTGCCAGGTTCTTTTGGGTATTTGCCAGGTTCTTGTGGCCTGGTTTGGCCTCTGTTGGATACAGGATGCTGGGCTTGATGGACCCTTGGCCTGACCCAGTATGGCAAGTTATTACCGTATGTTCTTATGACTTCAGAGTCTTTTTGTGTCCCTTGCATCGAGGTATCTGCAGGTTGCCTCAATGTCACTGTCTCTTGTGCTGAAAGCGGTTGATGGATTGAGTGGTCTTTAACCTTGTGCATCAGCTTCTTCGTAGTTCATGTTCTCGACGCACTTTGGTCAGGAGCGGAGTGGTCCAGGCACTTTGACACATTGTATATTGATTTCTTCAACACAATGTGCTTGATGGCTGCGATGCACCGTGCTTTCATCGGCTCAATGTGTCGTGCGCTGGGTGCTCCAACCTTGTTAGTGCCTCTTGCCTCGAGTGCACAATGCATTGATAGTTTTGAGGACCTCGATGCATCTTTTGAGGGTGCGGACTTTGCCCAATGCTGCATCAACTCTTCTTTTTTGAACAGCACTGGTGCAGGATGTATCGATGCATCTACATCGTGATTCTTCGCCTTGGTAGGCAGTCTGACTGAGTCAGAGGAGAAAATCCTTCTAGGGCTCAACACACCTGGGGCTGTGCACTTGGGGTTGACTTGGTGGGAAGAGCTTATGAGCAATGATTTTCTAGACGAAGTAGAAAAGTTATGACTCTTTGACGCCTACCTGCTCCTGCTTTTGGGCCTGATGCTTTGCCGCTCTGGAGCATTGAGAGCGAGGAGACATCTTTCAGTATGCTGCACAGTTTGGTTGGTCATGGTCCAGACCGAGACATATTTAGCAATGCTCATGTCCATCTGTAATGGACACGATTTGCCTGCAAGTACAGGACTTGAAGTCACTGATGACTATTTTGCAGAAGGTTTGAAGAAATTCTTCAGAACAGTTTCTTCTACTTTCTGTTTTTAGCCAAAATCTGAGTAGCACTGAAAAGTGTTATTGTGTGTCACTGAAACAGTGAGGATTGAAGTTTTTAAGGCCAAGGAGAGAGATTTTCCTGAGAGAGAGACAGAAAAACCATCCATGCAAAGCACAGAACTGCCGCACACGCTCAGTAACGCTGCAAGTTTTCCAGATCGATTCAGTGCTGCCGAACGAAGTCGCCACAGATTATGGCTAATTCAGCCCTGCCTATCTACAGAAAAAATGAAGGTAGGAATCTCTGCTACTATCTGATTAAGAATAAAAATTAAGAAGAAATTAGTTCCATGGGGGAGATAGAGGGTGGAGGAAGAGAGAAACTCTGGGCAGTCTGGCCCCCTTCCTCGTCCAGGTATGAACATCCTCTGTCAGCAGATGTTGTGTTAGTGGACCCTTGGGCTGGTTGGAACAGAAGATGGAGTGCCGAGGAGGACCACAGCGAATGTCCCAACCAGGAGGCGGTTCGGAAACTCGGTGCTGGATGACGCTCTGGTCTATGGAGAAGTCCTCTGTGACCAAGGACTCTCCCTCCTCTGGACGGATGGATGGTGTAGGACCGAAGAAGAAGAAGAGGATTCTTCACCCTGGAGACCGGCACTCCCCCGGGAGGAGCCCTTAGGAGTCCAGCCGCTGGGACTTTAGAAGATTCACCCTGGAAGCCGAAGTCCCCCCAGGAGGGGCCCGTAGGGACTCGGCCGCTGGGACTTAGGCGACTTCCTGATGTTGTGGGTGGTCCGGATGCAGGCGCCTCCTGCAGGTCGTGGTTCCGGATGGCTGGCGCCTCCAGCAGGTCGTAGGAAATCCAGGAGTCAAAGTCCAAGGGTGATCCACAGCCGGTCCAGAGTCGGAGCCAAGGAACGATCCGAAGTAAGTCCAGGAGTCAGAGCCAGAAGAATCCGAAGCCAGTCCAGGAGTCAGAGCCAGAAGAATCCGAAGCAAGGGAAGCAGGCAGAAGCGGGACGAAGACAACCAGGAACGCAGCAACACAGGACAAGTCCAGGAACCTTGTTGCAAGGCCCAGATGAGAGTTCGATGCAGGGTACTTGTACCCTGAGGCGTCTGACGTCATCCTCAGTGCAGCTGAGGATTTTCCCGCGCTGGCCCCTTTAATTGGGGCTCCTCCCCGCGCGCGCGTCAGGGGGCGGGGCCAGCCGCGTCCGGACGTCAGCGTCTCTCCCGAGGAGGGAGAGACATGCTGGAAGGCCTGCAGGCCCGGAGGTTGCCGCGACTGTTCTGGAGAAGCCCCGAAACGGCCCGGGCCGCCCCCGAGGTAGGTGGAGGACCCGGGGCACGGACCGGGACCGCAACAGCAGAGGGAGAAGAGAGAGTTGGCATGACTTTACATTAGCCAAAAAAAATATCAAAGGAACTGCTTCCTGCCATGAATCGAATCCTTTTTGTGCCACATAAAAGGAAGACATTCATTCTTTCATTAATGCAGAAGATGTGAAGAGGGATAGCGACAGGATTAAACCTCCACAAAAACAGCTAAGAGAAGAAGCTCCTGTTTTTATATTTCATTTATTAAAATGTATTTATTGCTTAACAGTAGCAGTCTAAGCGATGTACAAAATAAAACTCATATGAATTCAGAACAGAAACATATAAAAATACAATCATAATACAGACAATTTGCCTTAATAATATCATCTACAAATGTTCCAAACTCTTTGATCTCCTAAATTCAAGGACTCATTAATCAGAAAAACCAATTAAATGATGAGTCCATCCTAGCCAGAGGCATCAATACAGAGAAAATTCTTTAATGAGGATCTAATGCAATGACTCAGTGTTAATTCTGCAGGCCCTGCCCTGACAAGGCAGACTCACGAGCATGGAATATCAAGAAAACCCTGCTGCGATGATCTTAACTGGCAGCGGGAAGGCTGATAACGTTTCAGGAAGGCGTTAGCTGTTGCGTCCATCGTTGCTCGACGCCCTCACTCCGCCCTCTTTACCTCTGTGGCGACTCACTCGGGGTCTGATGGATGGTTAGCTGCCGCGGCGTCTTCTTGCCATCTCCCTCCGGCGTCACCAGACTGGCACGACACTGTGGATCCGCCATGTTGCCTGATGACGTAGGGCGTGCGCGCACTCCGATTGATGTACCAGCAAGGGCACGAACCTCGGGGGCGTCCCCCTGAGATGACGTCATCCGCTTCCAATATAAAAGTTGACTGTAGAGGCAAAAACTCACAGTAAAAACTTTTTAAAATATATCCAAAGCAGAAAGCCTGTGAGGGAGTCAGTTGGACCGTTAGATGATTGAGGCGTTAAAGGGGCACTTAGAGAAGATAAGGCCATCGCGGAAAGATTAAATGATTTCTTTGCTTCGGTGTTTACTGAAGAGGATGTGGGGGAGGTACCCGTAATGGAGAAGGTTTTCATGGGTAATGATTCAGATTGACTGAATCAAATCACGGTGAACCTAGAAGATGTGGTAGGCCTGATTGACACACTGAAGAGTAGAAAATCACCTGGACCAGATGGTATACACCCCAGAGTTCTGAAGGAACTAAAAAACGAAATTTCAGACCTATTAGTAAAAATTTGTAACCTATCATTAAAATCATCCATTGTACCTGAAGACTGGAGGATAGCAAATGTAACCCCAATATTTAAAAAGGGCTCCAGGGGCGATCCGGGAAACTTCAGACCGGTTAGCCTGACTTCAGTGCCAGGAAAAATAGTGGAAAGTGTTCTAAACATCAAAATCACAGAACATATAGAAAGACATGGTTTAATGGAACAAAGTCAGCATGGCTTTACCCAAGGCAAGTCTTGCCTCACAAATCTGCTTCACTTTTTTGAAGGAGTTAATAAACATGTGGATAAAGGTGAACCGGTAGATATAGTATACTTGGATTTTCAGAAGGCGTTTGACAAAGTTCCTCATGAGAGGCTTCTAGGAAAAGTAAAAAGTCATGGGATAGGTGGCGATGTCCTTTCATGGATTGCAAACTGGCTAAAAGACAGGAAACAGAGAGTAGGATTAAATGGACAATTTTCTCAGTGGAAGAGAGTGGACAGTGGAGTGCCTCAGGGATCTGTATTGGGACCCTTATCAATATATTTATAAATGATCTGGAAAGAATACGACGAGTGAAATAATCACATTTGCAGATGACACAAAATTGTTCAGAGTAGTTAAATCACAAGCAGATTGTGATAAATTGCAGGAAGACCTTGTGAGACTGGAAAATTGGGCATCCAAATGGCAGATGAAATTTAATGTGGATAAGTGCAAGGTGATGCATATAGGGAAAAATAACCAATGCTATAGTTACACAATGTTAGGTTCCAAATTAGGTGCTACAACCCAAGAAAGAGATCTAGGCGTCATAGTGGATAACACATTGAAATCGTCGGTTCAGTGTGCTGTGGCAGTCAAAAAAGCAAACAGAATGTTGGGAATTATTAGAAAGGGAATGGTGAATAAAACGGAAAATGTCATAATGCCTCTGTATCGCTCCATGGTGAGACCGCACCTTGAATACTGTGTACAATTCTGGTCGCCACATCTCAAAAAAGATATAATTGCGATGGAGAAGGTACAGAGAAGGGCGACCAAAATGATAAGGGGAATGGAACAGCTCCCCTATGAGGAAAGACTAAAGAGGTTAGGACTTTTCAGCTTGGAGAAGAGACGACTGAGGGGGGATATGATAGAGGTGTTTAAATCATGAGAGGTCTAGAACGGGTAGATGTGAATCGGTTATTTACTCTTTCGGATAGTAGAAAGACTAGGGGGCACTCCATGAAGTTAGCATGGGGCACATTTAAAACCAATCGGAGAAAGTTCTTTTTTACTCAACGCACAATTAAACTCTGGAATTTGTTGCCAGAGGATGTGGTTAGTGCAGTTAGTATAGCGGTGTTTAAAAAAGGATTGGATAAGTTCTTGGAGGAGAAGTCCATTACCTGCTATTAAGTTCACTTAGAGAATAGCCACTGCCATTAGCAATGATAACATGGAATAGACTTAGTTTTTGGGTACTTGCCAGGTTCTTATGGCCTGGATTGGCCACTGTTGGAAACAGGATGCTGGGCTTGATGGACCCTTGGTCTGACCCAGTATGGCTTTTTCTTATGTTCTTATGTCTCAGTATTCGCTAACGAATCGAGTTAGCAAGGGGATTGCTTCGGCTTTACTCCCAAGCTACTCTGCCTCCTTGGACTTACCAGGGGTACCCGCTCCTTGGGGGCCTCGCTCTCTTTTCTTTATCTCAGATTGCCGATAGGAACCGGCACTCGCTCCTCGAGGGCCCATGTTCCTGGACACTCTGAAGATTCTCTACTGCCTGGAAGCTATCGCAGATACAGACATTTGTGAGTTACCATCGCTCTCTCAGAGCTTTCCCTGGAACCAGGTACTCGCTCCTCGAGGGCCTAACCCTTTCCAGCTACTGAGCTTCCTTAAGACCTTATGTGAGTTTTGTCATCTAGTTCTGGCTATGAACACAGCATACCCCGTCTACTCACTATCTATAGTTTCTCTACAGCTCAGCAACCCTGGGATCGCTGTTCCAGTTCCTGAGGGACTTCAGCCCTGTTGGGCATATCAGCTCACTACTGCCACCTCTGGTGGTTCTACTATCCTTTCTAATAAATGAACTATCTGTGTCTGTCTCCATACCCAAGCCTAGCCGGTGGTCGCTCTCAGGATATCCTCCTGGGGGCGCAGTCATCTGCCATCGGCCCTAGGATCCACCTATCTACATTTCTCTACAGCCGAGTGCTCTCTCCAAGCACTCCCCATCAGCAGCCTTCAGCTACAGATTCATATCAGATTGCTATCTCCGCAGTCTATACCTTAACAGATTGTTAACTACTCCCTCTACAGGAGCTGAGCATATCAGATGGCTAACTCCTCCTTCCACAGGACCCAGTTCATAACAGATTGCTAACTCCTCCTTCTACAGGAGCAAAGCGTAACAGATTGCTAACTCCTCCTTCCACAGGAGCCGATTCATAACAATAGACCAAGGACAGGAGTATAGATTTATCAATTTAAACACAGTCATTCCAGTTTTATATGCAATCTGCTGTTGAATGGGAGCCAGTGTAGCCCCATGAGAATGGAAGTAATACGTTGGTAATGTTTGGTGCCAGAGATCAAACGTGCTCTGGCATTTAAGTTCACAGAATTGTTATCCATCTAAATGGATTACCCAGCTGTATTTAGCCCTAATTACCCGGCTAGAACGTAGGCGGATAAGGAGTGTTACAGAAGGGGGGCGCTAGGAGAGCGATCCCATCTTGAGGGGATTGTGTGTCCTTGGGCCTCGACATGACCCCAGAGAACTCCAAGGCAGCACCGAGGGTAGGCGAGGCGTGTCCCAGCATGGGTGGAGACGGACAGTCTGACCCTCTGCCGGACCTGCATGCTTCTGGAGCCAACACAATGGTGTTGGTTATTGAACAGTCCTCCGACCTTTCCCAGCCCTTTCGGACCTGCCACAAGGAATGACAAGAAGCAGATGGCTGGACTACGGACGAGGGCAGATGAAGGCTCTGGAACACAGAGACTCTAGACGTAGACGAAGAATGTGGAGGTACAGACGAAGACTCACTTGAGTGCGCAGATGAAGACTCGTGCAAGGACTTTGGACGAAGGTTCAGAAGCAAGGTACTGCAGGCAAAGGTATTCAGAAGCAGGATCAAGTACTGGGTTGAGACTGCGATGCAGCGTGCCCTACACAGCCACTACCCGTGGGCTGGTCGCGGACCACGCTTGAATGCGAAGTAGGCTCCAGACGAGGTATGGAATGGGTGAAAACTGGAACATGGCGAAGATTCGGTAGAAGCCTGTACCTAGGTTCGCCCTACACAGCCCATCCTAGGCTAGTTGCAGACCACGCTGGAATGGCACAGGTTCAGTCTAGAGTCTTAGGCATGGATGAATGCAGTGCAAGGAACTCCGAAGTCCGGGACGGAAGCAAGCAAGGATTCTAAGACAACTCGGGACTGAAGCAGAAGTCTTCCGGAGGCTTGTACTTGCGCAGGTGAAGATGGCCTTGTATCACGAGCGCCCTACACAGCCACTACCCATGGGCTGGTCAAGGACCACAACATGGCACACCAGGAAAGGAGGCGACGAGGAACCTGGGGTACAGGTCATCAGGAACAGGTGAGGAACTCAAGACTGGATCACAGACATCAGGAACAGGCGAGGAACATCATGACTGGATCACAGACATCAGGAACAGGCGCCGGCAATCAAGAAGAGACATGGAGCTCCAACAAAGAATGAAGGCCTGATGGAGTGCCAGAAGACGAGACTTCCAGGAGCAAGTAACTCCAATCCAAGGCCAAGCAGAACTGAAAGAAAAGTCCTTTTATAGAGCAGGAAGCAGGCAACTCCCTGGGAGGAGTTTAGATGGGCCACACCCGGCTGGCCCTATAACTAGAGAGAAGAGCTGCAGGCCAGCCCATTAGGAAGAAGGGGCGAGGCCCAAACCAGAGTCCAGGAGGAAGCGGAGCAGGCCTCAGGCAGGCCCAGATGGCAAGGAAGGCCTCCCAGGCCATGGAGCAGAACCGGGATAGACTGTCCAGGGAGGCCCCGGCTTCAGTGCGGCCTCCAGAGAAAAGGTGAGAGGCCTCCTGTGGCACAGCTACAGGAGGAATCGTAACAGGGAGGGGGCATTCCGAGGTGCACAAGTTAAGTGCTTAACCCTGGTCGGGGCATGGGGCTGTACTAAACTTAGCTGGTTAGACATAAGAGGTTAACCTGAAGTGAGCGTGCGACTGTGCCACTGAATGTACGTAAAACTGGCACAGCAGAGGTCACGTGATGTGGTGAGCCGGGGAAGGCGGAAAACCCTTGAGCTCCGAGTGCCTAGCTCTCTCAGCGCGATTTTAAACAGCAATTACGGCTCCAAACTTCATCCCACCGGAGAAACTGTGAGTGCATATGTCCATCGCCAAATATATGAATAAAACGCCACCCCCGATGGCATCCAGAACGACTAAAAAAGATAAAGATAAAACGCGGGGCTCCGAAGCCAAAATGGCCGCCGCGGGCGAAATCGCCGGGGATCCCGTTTCAGCAGGGCTCACGCTGCCTGCTATTGAGCACGTTATAAAAGCTGCTCTGGATGAAAAACTGGCAGGGCTGAAGGCACAAATAGAAGAGGTGCATGTGGCAATAGCTGAGCTCTCCCCTCGTCTTGACCATGCCGAAGGCAGAATTTCTGTGCTGGAGGATGATGCCCGCGGTGCTGAGACTAAAGCTGAAAAGCAGGGGAAACTGTTAGCCCAGCTCCTCGACAAGGTAGACGATTTAGAAAACAGGGAAAGGAGAACCAATCTTCGTTTTTTGGGGTTTCCTGAGGAGCTGGAGGATGCAGCTATGGGAGAGATACTAGAGCAATGGCTCCCTGAGGTTTTAGATTTACAACAGTTCAAGGGCTCCCTGAAAGTGGAAAGGGCACACCGCTTGGGAGTAAAAAAAACAAACCTCATCAGGCCACGGCTAGTCATAGCAAAGTTTCTTAGTTTCACTCATAAGAACGAAATTTGGAAAGCTTACAGGCGCAAACCAACCATCTCCTATGGGAAGCACAATATTAGGATCTTCCAGGACTACTCCGCAAGGGTGTCTGAACTACGGAAAGGATTCTCACCTATCTGTTCCCAGCTTTTCCAGCAAAAAATTAAGTTTGCCCTTCAGTATCCAGCGAAACTCCGGATTTGGCATAAGGACCAGCAACTCCTTTTCCAAACACCTGACTCAGCGGTTGATTTTTTGAAATCCATCCCGACCACTTCAGCATCAGGGGAGCAGGGCTAAGATAACAGCGCTGTGGACGTTGCCGCTTCACTACGTTCTCTATGTCTCCTGCGACGCCATCTTGGTGGATATGGGGGAAGCTTCATCTCATTCCCATTCTGCCTTGTTCAGTTCAGGAGGGAAAAGACCATCTCCTGTGTTCACCCCTTTTTGCTCTGCCTAGTTCTCCAACCAGTTAGAGATCCCTAATTACTTGCCATGCCAATTTAACTCATATGTCTCCACGAACACTGGCTTTACTCGGTGTTTTCTCTCTTGGGGTCTTGCTGGCAACGATATGGAGCTACAGCGCTCGTACACAAATCAAATGACCTCTACGCCTCCAGGATTGAGGCTTTCTATTCTAAGGACTCAACAGGGGGGGGAATGGTATGGGGGGGAGGGGAGGGATATGTTAGTTAGCGCTAGTTCCATTTCTGTACTCAGTCACTTCTTAAATCTACACTCTTATCTCCATCTGCAATTTGTTGCCATGCAACAATACCACAGCCAAATAGTACGGGCCTGGTTGGGAATCCAGTTTACTTTGAATGGAGGGGAGGCCAGGCTGGGAGCCTCCACCTCTACCTACATTTGGTCATTTTCACAACTGTTTCAACAATTGCTCAGCCTGTTACATGCCTAACCTGATCTCCTGGAACGTCAATGGGTTGGGCTCGCCAATCAAACGTCGTAAAGTCCTTGATCACCTTAAACGCCTTCATGCGGACATAGCCGGATTGCAAGAAACACACCTCACTACAGAGGAAAGTCAAAAACTGCAAAGAGATTGGGTTGGTTCCTGTGTCTTTTCAGCGGCAGTCAACAGAAAGGCTGGGGTCGCAATACTAGTTAGCAAAACAGCGAACTTCCACACTGTCAAAAGCATCGCGGACCCAGAAGGTCGATTTATTTTGCTGATTGGCCATTGGAACAACCTACCAGTCACGCTCTGTAACATTTATGCTCCCAACGAGTACTCGCACTCCTTTTTCACATCCATCAGTAATTTAATTCACACTCACGCACAGGGACAAATATTCCTTTTAGGTGACTTCAATTGTGTGCACGATGTCTCCATTGACAAAAGCCCGCCGCAACTAAGACGGTCCCCTAAAACTAAGCAAGGTATCGCATTCCTTTGTCACCAACTACAACTCTTGGATGTATGGCGGATGCTCCACCCAGGCGAATTAGACTATACTCATGTGTCACGTTCCCATCTGTCCTTATCTCGGATCGATTATATTCTTGTTTCACAGGCTCTCTTCTTCCAGATACAGAAGGCGTCCATTGAAACACAAGTAATTTCGGATCATGCTCCAATATCTCTTAGCTTATCTCCTCTTCATGGCCAGCAAGGCGACCGCATATGGAGATTCCTTAGCTATCTGAAAGATGATAATAAATTTAAGGACTATCTACAGGTTAAATGGAAAGACTACATGGAAAATAACCAACAACATGCTTCAGACCCTCAGCTTCTCTGGGAGGCAGGGAAGGCGGTCCTAAGAGGAGACATCATAGCTTATGTCCACCGGCGAAATAAGCAACTTAATCAGAACATCTTGCATTATGAACAACGACTTGCGAGAAGCAAACGTGAACTTAACATGTCTCCCTCCCCCCAACACAGAAAAGAATACTATAGCATCCTAGGGAGCCTGAACGCACTCCTACATATGAGAGCGCAAGCCTTTATTCAGAAAGGAGAACAGAATCTATTCCGTTTTGGAAACAAATCTGGCAAACTAATGGCGAACTTGGTCCGGGCTACCAGACGGAAAACCTTCATAAATCGCATGTATTCTACCACTGGGACCATCACCTCAAACCCACGGGACATCTGTGAGTCATTCCGTACCTTTTATGAACACCTATATACTCCAGACCATGGGAAGGGGGAAGCAGAGGAACAGGACTTTTTTCAAACTTTGACGCTGCCACAGCTCACTGCCCCTCAACAGGACTTCCTCAACCGACCGATTCAACCTTATGAGGTCTCGCAAGCCATATCCTCCACCCATGCAGGGAAGTCGCCCGGACCAGACGGCCTGTCATATGACTTCTATAAAATACTCCAACCCCATTTGGCTGTTCCTCTTACTAGCTTTTATGCAGCTGGTCTGGCGGTGGGGCACTTTCCTTCCTCCTTTAACACAGCTCACATCACAGTCTTACCGAAGCCTGGCAAGGACCCCCTACAACCTTCATCTTACCGCCCGATCTCTCTACTCAATTGCGACTTAAAGCTCCTAGCGAAGGTACTCACAGAACGCTTGAATGCTCTACTACCCCTCTTAATATCACACCATCAGGTAGGGTTTGTAAAGGGACGGTCCCCGCATGCTAACATCTTAAAGCTTGTGTCTGCCATGGAAATCTGCCAATCTCAACAAATCCCCGCACTTGCCATCGGATTTGACTCTGAAAAGGCGTTTGACAGGGTAGCCTGGTCATATCTTTTTTCCACCCTTCAACGTTTTGGAATCTGCGGAGAGTTTTTGAAATACCTCCAACTTTTATACCACTGCCCTCTTTCCCGGATAATAGCCAATGGATATCTTTCCAACGATGTTCACCTAGGGCGTGGAGTCCGACAAGGATGCCCTCTATCCCCACTACTTTATATACTGGCTATAGACCCCTTGCTGCGCAAATTAGACCAATCGTCGAGCATCCACGGGTTTGGGGGGGCCATGTCACGACTTTAAGATAGCGGCCTTCGCTGATGACGTATTGGTTTTTATTACCCAACCCACACAATCATTGCCTGAAGTATTACGGTTGCAGCATCAGTATGGTCAATTCGCAGGTCTAAAAATAAACCTGGATAAGTCCGAGGTCATTGACGTCACGGGTTCGGTACATAACACTTGGACTGGAGAATTCCCTTTGCGATGGGTCTCTAAAGGAACTCAAATACTTGGGAATTCGCATACCCACCCTCATCAATCTGCTATATCAAGTGAACATACAACCACTATTAAATCAAACCACCATCAAGTTACATCAATGGGCGTCCCTTCCTCTTTCACTCTCAGGCCGCATTCAATTGGTCAAAATGATCTTGCTCCCCAAATGGCTTTATCTTCTGCAAATGGCCCCTTTATGGATCACCAAAAAGGATTATCAATTTTTTTTAAAGGCACTGCGAATCTTTCTCTGGAGGGGCAAAAAAGCGCGTTTGCCTATGGCGGTTCTGACTGCTCCAGTGGAGGCGGGAGGTATGGGTTGCCCAGACCTGCTAACCTACAACATGGCATGTACCCTTCGCTATGTAAATGATTGGTTATTCTCAACGTCCAAGTATGTCCCTTGCACCCACCTCCTGGAGTGGTATGGAGTTACGTCTTTGAACCCATTACTGCATTTGCCAATTACACTGCTCCCCCACCACCTTAAAAACTATATACTACTACGCTCCTGTCGGAAAGCATGGATTATGCTTTGCACTAAGCATCATTTGTCCACACGTATGACTCCCTTACTACAGATAGTTGGCAACCCGCTTTTTGCACCTGGACATTGTAGGGGTACCTTTCACAAATGGCAAAACGCTGGGCTTACCTACGTCTACCAACTTTTTGAGGCGACTACGGGTCACTTTCTCACGTTTCCAGAACTGCAGGTGGTTTATAAGTTTCCAAACTCGGATTACTTTGCTTATCTACAAATAAGACATTTCGTTCGCAGCTTAAATTTTTCAACGTCGGTCTTACAGAATACCCAGCGGATACAGGAACACCTACAACCGGGCCCAGTAAAAAAAACTGTCTGTCTCCAAACTTACGAAGTCCTTACTAGCATCAGCATCCTTGCCATCTCTCGACCAGCTCTATCGTAAGTGGGCGCAGTGGGCTAAATGTACAATTACACTGGAAGACTTTAAACGCAGTATCGTAACTACGTCTGAAATCACTGTCAATGTACTACTTCGGGAAACTCATTATAAATTCATGTGGCAATTTTACATTCCTCCTAACCGAGCCTACCACATGCGGCTTGTTCCCACTAACAAATGTCCCAAATGCACGATTGAAGATGGAGATTATTACCATTGTTTTTGGGACTGCCGGGAAATCCTATCGTTTTGGGCACAGCTTTCCCGTTTTCTGCTCGCAATTGCTACATGTGACACTACCCATGGATCCTTCTCTCTGGCTTTTTGGAACGCTGCCAAATACTGTCGGCTCTCTGAGTGCCCCCAACATGCTATTCTTAACAAAGGCAGGCCTGTTGGGGAAAAAATCCATCCTGCAGACGTGGACCACCCATCTTGCGCCGACCAAGGATATGTGGTTCAAACAGCTGATCCATCTCTGTGCGATTGAACTGGCAGTTGCAAGGACCTTATCTGCAAAGAATTCGGCTCTACTTGCACTTACTTGGTCCCCGTTAACAGATTACCTGTCACCTACAATCCAAGCCACTAATACCATACCGTAATAATAACAGTGGACATATTTAACTGTATTATTCACTTTGCCAAGTCTACCATTCTTGTCCATATGCTATGACTTTGATGTAGACCTCGATGTTGCTATAAGCAGACATTCACATTCATGTTCATGTTCATGTTCATGTTCTTATTCATGTGTATATTGTTCTCTGCAATTAACTGAAATGGAACTAGGAGGGGGGGATGGGGGGGGCTGGGGGGTGGGGCATAACTATGTGAATGGGTAACTAAGTAAAGAGCAGCAAAGTTACAAGGACTACAAGGAGGGACTTGTTCGATATGATTTATTTTGTTTTATGCTGGTAACCCTACCTTAGCTGTTTACTTTCATGGGATAGTATTGATGATTTCATCATAAGTCTGTACCTTGTTGTGTTGTCATATGTTATCTTGGATTTTTGTACCATCGGAATTGTACATTGTTACCTTTCGAGTTTTCACTGTTATTGTATCCTTTATTTATAAAAACCCAATAAAACATGGTTTCAAAAAAAAAAAAAAAAAACTGGCACAGCAGCACAAAATGGACCCCTAAGTGTTTAAGACTAAGTAATGAACAAGTACTGGCTGAGGTTGGCCCTTTAACACCAAAATTAATGCTTGTTTTGTAATGCAAAACCTCAACATATGTTTGCTTTATCAGTCTAAAGCCATTTCCAAGTCCCTGATTGAATATGCAATTATAAGCAGAAGAATGAAAAGCAAATTAGCAAAATCCCCCACAAATTCACAATGGGATACAATTGAAAATATTTATAGTTGCTCTGTACAGGAGTGGCTGCACAGTTCTTACTGAATAAATAATCTGTACTTGGGCTGTTATTTGGAAGCAGGGTTGGGATTTGGCACCCTGAGTCTTCATGAGTTTTTCCCCTATTCACTCTGTTCCTGGGCTGGGAACCCGTGCATTCTGCATCCTGAATGTGGTCAAGCAGTGCCCAGGGAGGGGACCGGTGCCCTCTCACGCTACTTCCCAGCTCCCTGACGTTTCCTGCACGTCTCCTCCTGTCATCTTTTGCTGGCTGAGCCTTTCCATGCACGGTTTGTAGTGCAGGCCGTGTACAGACCCAGGTTCATTTCATCACCACTACCACGGACTCTCATTTCTATAGCGCTCCAAAGTGTCCACAGACAGAGACGGTCCCTACCCTGTGGAGCTTACAGTCCAGTGCAGACAAATAGGAGGCTTCAGGAAATGTAATTTATTTAAAACCAGCAAGGCTGTGCTCAGATGAACCAGCGGTTAAGATTTAAGAGCAACTTGAAACAGGATTTGAAGCAGAGCAGAGGGCGATGCAGGAAGTCTCTTCCAAGCATGCAGCGCAGCCTGGTGGAAAGGCTGAGAGGGAGAACAGGAGCTTCCCAAATGTTCAGGAAGAGGGGAACAGGGAGCGAAAAGAGAGGAAAGCAGAGAGGGAGCCAGAGCCAAGGAAGCAGGGGCTGCAGGGCCACAGAGCCACGGCTGCTAACGCTAATCCTTATTTCATATACAAAATAGATTCAACATTTACAAATATAATAGAAATACAAATAAGAACAACATAATATAACAACATATAAAAATCCAAAGCCCGTGTGTTAAAGATAAAAATTCTTAGTATAATCTAATAAAACCACAGTAGAGCCAGTTCTTATTTTATTATAATGTGTATAGCACCTTCTGCTACAGCTCAGGGTGGTTCTGCTACGATCCGGCCCGTGGCCGGTGCCACCGGCCGCCTCTCACCTCACTTTTCCCATGGCAGGGAGCCGCAGACGCCCTCACCGCTCCGCGGCCTGGGCCGCCATTGCTACCTGAACGCCTGCTCTCCAAGGGCTGGTGCCGCACCAGGGCTCATCTACGCGGCAGGAGGCCAGCGGGGACGCCTGTCACTCCGCAGCCTGGAGGCCACAGTCCCCGGACTTTCCTGCGGCAGGAAGCCGCCATCAGCTGCCCCTTCAGCGGCTTGGAAGCTGCCTCCCGGCATCAGGGCCTTCCTGCGGCCCAACTCAGCTCCTTCTCCACAGCGACAGCATGGCCGCTGTCCAGGTCCTGCCCAGCTTCCCTGAGGGGCGGGCCCGCGTTGCCTCACCAGATTTAAAGATTTGGTGAAAGAAGTAACAGTGGTGGGGCCACTTGGCAACAGTGATCATAACATGATCAAATTTAAACTAATAACTGGAAGGGGGACAATAAGTAAATCTGCAGCTCTAACACTAAACTTTCAAAAGGGAAACTTTGATAAAATGAGAAAAATAGTTAGAAAAAAACTGAAAGGTGCAGCTGCAAAGGTTAAAAGTGTTCAACAGCCATGGACATTCTTTAAAAATACAATCCTAGAGGCGCAGTCCATATGTATTCAACGCATTAAGAAAGGTGGAAGGAAGGCAAAACGATTACCGTCATGGTTAAAAGGTGAGGTGAAAGAAGGATCCATCTGAAGAAAATAGGATAAAACATAAGCATTGTCAAGCTAAGTGTAAAACATTGATAAGACAGGCGAAGAGAGAATTTGAAATGAAGTTGGCCGTAGAGGCAAAAACTCATAATAAAAACTTTTTTAAATATATCCAAAGCAAGAAACCTGTGAGGGAGTCGGTTGGACCATTAGATGACAGAGGGGTTAAAGGGGCTCTTGGGGAAGATAAGGCCGTTGCAGAAAGACTAAATGAATTCTTTGCCTCCGTGTTTACTAATGAGGATGTTGGGGAGATACCAGTTCCGGAGATGGTTTTCAGGGGTGATGAGTCAGACGAACTGAACGAAATCACTGTGAACCTGGAATATGTAGTAGGCCAGATTGACAAACTAAAGAGTAGCAAGTCACCTGGACCAGATGGTATGCATCCTAGGGTTCTGAAGGAACTACAAAATATGAAATTTCTGATCTATTAGTTAAAATTTGTAACCTATCATTAAAATCATCCATTGTACCTGAAGACTGGAGGGTGGCCAATGTAACCCCAATATTTAAAAAAGGCTCCAGGGGCGATCCGGGTAACTACAGACCAGTGAGCCTGATTCAGTGCCGGGAAAAATAGTGGAAACTATTCTCAAGATCAAAATTGTAGAGCATATAGAAAGACATGATTTAATGGGACACAGTCAACATGGATTTACCCAAGGGAAGTCTTGCCTAACAAATCTGCTTCATTTTTTTGAAGGGGTTAATAAACATGTGGATAAAGGTGAACCGGTAGATGTAGTGTATTTGGATTTTCAGAAGGCATTTGACAAAGTCCCTCATGAGAGGCTTCTACAAAAACTAAAAAGTCATGGGATAGGAGGCGATGTCCTTTCGTGGATTACAAACTGGTTAAAAGACAGGAAACAGAGAATAGGATTAAATGGTCAATTTTCTCAATGGAAAAGGGTAAACAGTGGAGTGCCTCAGGGATCTGTACTTGGACCGGTGCTTTTCAATATATTTATAAATGATCTGGAAAGGAATACGACGAGTGAGGTTATCAAATTTGCGGATGATACAAAATTATTCAGAGTAGTTAAATCACAAGCAGACTGTGATACATTACAGGAGGACCTTGCAAGACTGGAAGATTGGGCATCCAAATGGAAGATGAAATTTAATGTGGATAAGTGCAAGGTGATGCATATAGGGAAAAATAACCCATGCTATAATTACACAATGTTGGGTTCCATATTAGGTGCTACAACCCAAGAAAGAGATCTAGGTGTCATAGTGGATAACACATTGAAATCGTCGGTGCAGTGTGCTGCGGCAGTCAAAAAAGCAAACAGAATGTTGGGAATTATTAGAAAGGGAATGGTGAATAAAACGGAAAATGTCATAATGCCTCCCCACCTTCTGGAGTGCGATGTCGTCACTGGAGTATTCTTCGTTTGGGCGCCCTGCTGGCTCCTTCATCTGTAGTTTCCCTTCTTCTTCAGCAGGAAAATATATTTTTGTGCTACCTTAGGCAAGCTTTCAGGTCAGTGACAGTGAAAACAGAATTTTCCCCATGTTTGTTCTCTCTGCTTTCCTTGGCCTCCTCGTTCAGATTTTGAATCAGCAGGCTCATTTGGATAAGGGGTATGCGCCTTTCTTGTGCTAATTGCTCTCTCAGCTGAGACAATTCTTCCTTGGTCTGGGGATTTCCAATGCTCCTGAGATTCTTTCACGTCTTTTTCCTCCAGCGCAGCTGCTTCTTCTCAAACCTGTCTGAGTAGCGAAGGCGTGGAGATGCAGCTTGCCCGCTGACTTTCAGCTGCTTGGTTCTGTCCCAGAGCCCCTTTCAGTGTCTGATTCAGGCATATTTTGTCTACTTTCTGAGGCTCAATCCCACACACAATTCAAGACAGTTTGGCGTTGCATCCTCTGCAGGCGACCCAGATGCTCTCACAGCTTCAGTTACAACAGCGCGGCCGTAGACGTCAGTGAGAGCTGCTAGGCAGTCTCTGGCAGAACAAGAGGGGTTTCCCTAGCACATCTGCCGCTGGAGTCCTCTATAGATCCGGGCGAGTCCTTTCCTCTAGAAATGGGCTCATCCTCGCCAGTGGGAGAGAGAGCACCCGGAGCCTGATTGGGAGGGGTTGGTACCTTCTCTACCGGGGCTTTCAAAGCGCTTATGGAAGCAGCAGAGATAACAGGTCTTCTGCTGCTTGTCACTCCCCTCTTGCCAAATCCCTATTTTCCGGGGGTTGAGTTGGAATAATAGCAGGAAGGGTCACTGTAGCACCTTCAGCGTCTTCAGCTACTCAGAAAGTAGAAGGATCTGATTCTGGATCTAGGGTTCCCCCTGCTTCCATTAGTACAGAAAGGAGTGGCACCTGAGGGTTTATTTATGTAGTGGTTAATATTACCCTCTCCCACCCTGCAACACAGTCACTAGCTTGATATAGCAAGGGCTCCATCTATATTTTCGCCCTCATAAGTAATGACAAAACACTTTGTGGGGGTCAAGCCTCAAATCGTGGTTTCATGCTAGGGCAGAGTTGGGGGGTCCATGACTAAGAACTGATATGACAGGGACAGTCAATCCCAGACGAGCCCCCAAAATGCAGCCCTTCCAGGGGCGGCCTGTGCAGTAATGGGTCCCCCACCCTTTGAGAGGAAGTGTCCCTGTAAACCAGCAGCACACTGAAAAGGTAAGTTTGCTTATTATTGTGTGAAAGACACTGCATTAAAGCTGTGCACAGAGAGGTTGATGCAGGGTCACGGCCAGCTCAGGGCTGCAGAGCAGATCAAGGCAGGCTCTTCTGCCTGGCCAGGGTTCAGCCTGAAGGTTCTGGTGGTCGGCAGGACTTCGCTGCTAGAGGAAAACGGACGCTGGATAATTGAGCCTCCCTTTTCCTAACCTGACCAATAGCACTTTTTTTCTAACCATTTTTTAAAAAGTTTTTTAACCTTTTGGTTCCTCCGACTTAATATCGCCATGATATTATGCTCTGGGCAGGCGTTAATGTCTGAGCATAAAAATGTGCTAGTGGGGTGCACATTTGTTTTAGATCAGGAGTGAATAAATAATAGCCTCATCAACACACATTTACAGGTAATCAGCGCTATTACTTTCGCAGCGGGCTGGACACGCGTTTGGACATTCGGCTGAGTGCACTGTTTTGCACACTGCATGGTCCCCAGAGGGATTTATTTCTCAGCCTGGGCTGGGCAGGCACATAAGTTGAAAGAAACACTTAATCTTCTTCTCAGCATAGTTTGTTTTTTCTTATCTCTGCCTTTCTCTGCAGAAGATTGAGCTGTAAGGTTTCGGATTCCTCTCTCCTGCTGCTGGTTGCTTGGCTTTCAGGATGCAGCTTCTCTCGGCTTCCTTTCCCTGCTCCCTGTAGCTGCACTGGCTGAATTCTCGGCTCTCCTGCTTCTCTCTCTTCCTTTTCCCAGAGCGCCCGTACGCCTTCAAATCCCATCTCCTAAGGTCAGGAGCTCTGTCATCGTCAGCCACGCGGTGCAGTGACAGCGGCAGGGGAGCAGCCACGTCGTGAGCAGCTCAGGAACCACTGGCGGCCAGGTTACGCTTGCTGCCTCAGCAGTGACTCCCAGTTTGCCCAGCACACAGAACCGGGTAAGAGCTGCTACCCCATTATTAAGCAGGAAGGCGTGGGAAAAGCCACTGCTTCTCCCTGGGATATCGACCCCCTTGGGATCCTGCCAGGTTCTTGTGACCTGTATTGGCCGCTGCTGGAAACAGGATACTGGGATTAATGGACCTCGGTCTGAACCCAGTATGGCAGTTCTTATGGCATCAGCCCCGTCGGTTTCTGAGGAATTCAAGCCTGGTGATGGCAACCCAGTTACTCTGTCGCCTTCGGGATCACTGAGTCATGCGTCCAGTGTTTCATTTTATTTCATTTCTGGGGATGGTTTGGGGGCTTTCGTGTTGTTCTTTTGGGTCGTCTTTAAAACTAGCCTCTTCCTGTCCTTCCTCCCCAGATTCTCCCTCCCCATGGCCTCCAGGACGCCCCCTTTCCTTATCTTAAAGCTGGGTACCCCCCTTCCCGGGGTCGATATCCCAGGGAGAAGCAGTGGCTTTTCCGACGCCTTCCTGCTTAATAATGGTGAAGCAGCTCTTACCCGGGTCTGTGTGCTGGGCAAACTGGGCGTCACTGGTTCCTGCTCTCAAAGGGGCCGGCGTGCCCAGCTTTAAGATAAGGGGGGCATGCAGGGCTGGAGGAGAGGACAGGAATGTATTTTATAGTGGCAGCGGCACAAAATAAAAAATGAACAACTGTTTTTGTTTTGAAAACCGAATGAAAATAGGAAATGTTGCTCTTCTGTCAGCACCTTCCTTCCTCTGCACTTCTGCCTGCAGCCATCACAGTTACAGAACAGGACTCCCATAAGGGTCATTAGGCCAGTGCAGCCGGCCCTGCCTCCCACCACCACTAGGGCTCCTCTGGGCTTCTCCCAGGCTTTCTTCAGTCCCCGCCTGCTCCAGGACGGCAGTCCTGGCACCCACCACCCCTTCCTCCCGCTCTCTTCAGTCTCTTCCCCTGCAGCTTCGTATTGTGATCTCGTGGAAAATGACTGACTTTCCGCACGGTACCAGAATGATAAAGGGGATGGACTGGCTCCAGGGGCGGATCGGCCGGGACAGAGCCGCGCTCAGCAGACCACGTGGTATCTCCTGGGCCGGTCGTCATCGGGAATCCGCCCCTGAATGGCTCCCCTACGAGGAAAGGCCAAAGAGGTTAGCGCTCTGCAGCCTGGAGAAGACGTAACTGAGAGGTCATAAGACAGAAACATAGAAACGTGATTCCAATTCCCATCGCTCCCTCAGAGATCCAATTCAGATCCTGTCCTTCCCTCCACCACCTCCCCTGGGAGGCCGTTCCACACATCCACCCCCCTCTCTGTAAAAAAACATTTCCTGAGTCTGCCCCCTTTCACCCTCATCCCATGGCCTCTCGTTCTAGAGCCTCCTTTACATTGTAAAAGGCTCAGCTCCTGTGCATGGAAACCTTTCAGATATGTGAATGTCTCTATCCTATCTCCCCTCGCTCGCATTTCCTCCAGGGTGTACAGCTTTAGATCTTTAAGTCTATCTCCATAGGCTTTAGGACAAAGAGCACTGATTATTTTAGTAGCCCCCTCTGGGCTGACTGCATCCTGTTTTATCCTTTTCAAGGTGTGGTCTCCATGACGGGAGTGAAACGGGTAAATAGGGAACGGTTATTTACCCTTTCCAATAGAACTAGGACTAGTGGTCACACCCTGAAGCTAATAGATAGCACATTTAAAACAAATCATAGAAAATATTTTCACTCAGTGCACAACTAAAGTGTGGAACTTGTTGCCAGAGGTTGTGGTGAAAGCTGTTCATGTAGCTGGATATGAAAAGAGTTTGAATAAGTTCCTAGAAGAAAAGTCCATAAACTATTACTAGCCTTGCAGAGTTGAGTTACAGCCACTGCTTATCCCTGGTTCTGAGCAAGAAGAACTGTGCCTATTGAGTGGGCTGGTCCGGAGTGCTTGAGAGCTGGATTGGCTGGCTGCAGACAGGATGCTTGGTCTGAGCCAGTATGGGGTAGCCTTGTGATTGGCTGGCAGGAGGTTATTCCAAGGCTCTTTCTGGCTGCAATGAATGGAGCGCACTGATTGCAGCAGAAGGCACTGATAGTTGTGGGAGTTAGGACAGCGCTGGCAGTCCCTGTGCCTGCTCTGGAAATGAAGGGCTGAGCCTGCTGGGCAGTGCAGTGGTGCTGCTGCAGGCACTGATAGTTGTGGGAGTTAGGACAGCGCTGGCAGTCCCTGTGCCTGCTCTGGAAATGAAGGGCTGAGCCTGCTGGGCAGTGCAGTGGCGCTGCTGCAGGCACTGATAGTTGTGGGAGTTAGGACAGCGCTGGCAGTCCCTGTGCCTGCTCTGGAAATGAAGGGCTGAGCCTGCTGGGCAGTGCAGTGGCGCTGCTGCAGGCAACTGATAGTTGTGGGAGTTAGGACAGCGCTGGCAGTCCCTGTGCCTGCTCTGGAAATGAAGGGCTGAGCCTGCTGGGCAGTGCAGTGGCGCTGCTGCAGGCACTGATAGTTGTGGGAGTTAGGACAGCGCTGGCAGTCCCTGTGCCTGCTCTGGAAATGAAGGGCTGAGCCTGCTGGGCAGTGCAGTGGCGCTGCTGCAGGCACTGATAGTTGTGGGAGTTAGGACAGTGCTGGCAGTCCCTGTGCCTGCTCTGGAAATGAAGGGCTGAGCCTGCTGGGCAGTGCAGTGGCGCCGCTGCAGGCACTGATAGTTGTGGGAGTTAGGACAGTGCTGGCAGTCCCCGTGCCTGCTCTGGAAATGAAGGGCTGAGCCTGCTGGGCAGTGCAAGTGGCGCCACTGCAGGCACTGATACTTGTGGGAGTTAGGACAGCGCTGGCAGTCCCTGTGCCTGCTCTGGAAATGAAGGGCTGAGCCTGCTGGGCAGTGCAGTGGCGCCGCTGCAGGCACTGATAGTTGTGGGAGTTAGGACAGTGCTGGCAGTCCCCGTGCCTGCTCTGGAAATGAAGGGCTGAGCCTGCTGGGCAGTGCAGTGGCGCCACTGCAGGCACTGATACTTGTGGGAGTTAGGACAGCGCTGGCAGTCCCTGTGCCTGCTCTGGAAATGAAGGGCTGAGCCTGCTGGGCAGAGCAGTGGCACCGCTGCAGGCACTGATAGTTGTGGGAGTTAGGACAGCGCTGGCAGTCCCTGTGCCTGCTCTGGAAGTGAAGGGCTGAGCCTGCTGGGCAGTGCAGTGGCGCTGCTGCAGGCACTGATAATTGTGGGAGTTAGGACAGCGCTGGCAGTCCCTGTGCCTGCTCTGGAAATGCAGGGCTGAGCCTTTTGGGCAGTGCAGTGGCACTGCTGCAGGCACTGATATTTCTGGGAGTTAGGACAGCGCTGGCAGTCCCTGTGCCTGCTCTGGAAATGAAGGGCTGAGCCTGCTGGGCAGTGCAGTGGCGCTGCTGCAGGCACTGATAGTTGTGGGAGTTAGGACAGTGCTGGCAGTCCCCGTGCCTGCTCTGGAAGTGAAGGGCTGAGCAGCCTGGGCAGTGCAGTGGCGCTGCTGCAGGCACTGATAATTGTGGGAGTTAGGACAGCGCTGGCAGTCCCTGTGCCTGCTCTGGAAATGCAGGGCTGAGCCTTTTGGGCAGTGCAGTGGCGCTGCTGCAGGCACTGATATTTTCTGGGAGTTAGGACAGCGCTGGCAGTCCCTGTGCCTGCTCTGGAAATGAAGGGCTGAGCCTGCTGGGCAGTGCAGTGGTGCTGCTGCAGGCACTGATAGTTGTGGGAGTTAGGACAGCGCTGGCAGTCCCTGTGCCTGCTCTGGAAATGAAGGGCTGAGCCTGCTGGGCAGTGCAGTGGTGCTGCTGCAGGCACAGATAGTTGTGGGAGTTAGGACAGCGCTGGCAGTCCCTTGTGCCTGCTCTGGAAGTGAAGGGCTGAGCCTGCTGGGCAGTGCAGTGGCGCCGCTGCAGGCACTGATAGTTGTGGGAGTTAGGACAGTGCTGGCAGTCCCTGTGCCTGCTCTGGAAATGAAGGGCTGAGCCTGCTGGGCAGTGCAGTGGCGCTGCTGCAGGCACTGATAGTTGTGGGAGTTAGGACAGCGCTGGCAGTCCCTGTGCCTGCTCTGGAAATGAAGGGCTGAGCCTGCTGGGCAGTGCAGTGGCGCTGCTGCAGGCACTGATAGTTGTGGGAGTTAGGACAGCGCTGGCAGTCCCTGTGCCTGCTCTGGAAATGAAGGGCTGAGCCTGCTGGGCAGTGCAGTGGCGCCACTGCAGGCACTGATACTTGTGGGAGTTAGGACAGCGCTGGCAGTCCCTGTGCCTGCTCTGGAAATGCAGGGCTGAGCCTGCTGGGCAGAAGCAGTGGCGCCGCTGCAGGCACTGATAGTTGTGGGAGTTAGGACAGCGCTGGCAGTCCCTGTGCCTGCTCTGGAAGTGAAGGGCTGAGCCTGCTGGGCAGTGCAGTGGCGCTGCTGCAGGCACTGATAATTGTGGGAGTTAGGACAGCGCTGGCAGTCCCTGTGCCTGCTCTGGAAATGAAGGGCTGAGCCTGCTGGGCAGTGCAGTGGTGCTGCTGCAGGCACAGATAGTTGTGGGAGTTAGGACAGCGCTGGCAGTCCCTGTGCCTGCTCTGGAAATGAAGGGCTGAGCCTGCTGGGCAGTGCAGTGGCGCCGCTGCAGGCACTGATAGTTGTGGGAGTTAGGACAGCGCTGGCAGTCCCTGAGCCTGCTCTGGAAATGAAGGGCTGAGCCTGCTGGGCAGTGCAGTGGCGCCGCTGCAGGCACTGATAGTTGTGGGAGTTAGGACAGCGCTGGCAGTCCCTGTGCCTGCTCTGGAAATGAAGGGCTGAGCCTGCTGGCAGTGCAGTGGCGCCGCTGCAGGCACTGATAGTTGTGGGAGTTAGGACAGCGCTGGCAGTCCCTGTGCCTGCTCTGGAAATGCAGGGCTGAGCAGTGCAGTGGCGCTGCTGCAGGCACTGATAGTTGTGGGAGTTAGGACAGCGCTGGCAGTCCCTGTGCCTGCTCTGGAAATGAAGGGCTGAGCCTGCTGGGCAGTGCAATGGCGCTGCTGCAGGCACTGATATTTCTGGGAGTTAGGACAGCGCTGGCAGTCCCTGTGCCTGCTCTGGAAATGAAGGGCTGAGCCTGCTGGGCAGTGCAGTGGACCCGCTGCAGGCACTGATAGTTGTGGGAGTTAGGACAGTGCTGGCAGTCCCTGTGCCTGCTCTGGAAATGAAGGGCTGAGCCTGCTGGGCAGTGCAGTGGCGCTGCTGCAGGCATTGATAGTTGTGGGAGTTAGGACAGCGCTGGCAGTCCCTGTGCCTGCTCTGGAAATGAAGGGCTGAGCCTGCTGGGCAGTGCAGTGGCGCTGCTGCAGGCATTGATAGTTGTGGGAGTTAGGACAGCGCTGGCAGTCCCCGTGCCTGCTCTGGAAATGAAGGGCTGAGCCTGCTGGGCAGTGCAGTGGCGCTGCTGCAGGCACTGATAGTTGTGGGAATTAGGACGGCGCTGGCAGTCCCTGTGCCTGCTCTGGAAATGAAGGGCTGAGCCTGCTGGGCAGTGCAGTGGCGCTGCTGCAGGCACTGATAATTGTGGGAGTTAGGACAGCGCTGGCAGTCCCTGTGCCTGCTCTGGAAATGCAGGGCTGAGCCTTTTGGGCAGTGCAGTGGCGCTGCTGCAGGCACTGATATTTCTGGGAGTTAGGACAGCGCTGGCAGTCCCTGTGCCTGCTCTGGAAATGAAGGGCTGAGCCTGCTGGGCAGTGCAGTGGCGCTGCTGCAGGCACTGATAGTTGTGGGAGTTAGGACAGTGCTGGCAGTCCCCGTGCCTGCTCTGGAAGTGAAGGGCTGAGCAGCCTGGGCAGTGCAGTGGCGCTGCTGCAGGCACTGATAATTGTGGGAGTTAGGACAGCGCTGGCAGTCCCTGTGCCTGCTCTGGAAATGCAGGGCTGAGCCTTTTGGGCAGTGCAGTGGCGCTGCTGCAGGCACTGATATTTCTGGGAGTTAGGACAGCGCTGGCAGTCCCTGTGCCTGCTCTGGAAATGAAGGGCTGAGCCTGCTGGGCAGTGCAGTGGTGCTGCTGCAGGCACTGATAGTTGTGGGAGTTAGGACAGCGCTGGCAGTCCCTGTGCCTGCTCTGGAAATGAAGGGCTGAGCCTGCTGGGCAGTGCAGTGGTGCTGCTGCAGGCACTGATAGTTGTGGGAGTTAGGACAGCGCTGGCAGTCCCTGTGCCTGCTCTGGAAGTGAAGGGCTGAGCCTGCTGGGCAGTGCAGTGGCGCTGCTGCAGGCACTGATAGTTGTGGGAGTTAGGACAGTGCTGGCAGTCCCTGTGCCTGCTCTGGAAATGAAGGGCTGAGCCTGCTGGGCAGTGCAGTGGCGCTGCTGCAGGCACTGATAGTTGTGGGAGTTAGGACAGCGCTGGCAGTCCCTGTGCCTGCTCTGGAAATGAAGGGCTGAGCCTGCTGGGCAGTGCAGTGGCGCTGCTGCAGGCACTGATAGTTGTGGGAGTTAGGACAGCGCTGGCAGTCCCTGTGCCTGCTCTGGAAATGAAGGGCTGAGCCTGCTGGGCAGTGCAGTGGCGCTGCTGCAGGCACTGATAGTTGTGGGAGTTAGGACAGTGCTGGCAGTCCCTGTGCCTGCTCTGGAAATGAAGGGCTGAGCCTGCTGGGCAGTGCAGTGGCGCTGCTGCAGGCACTGATAGTTGTGGGAGTTAGGACAGTGCTGGCAGTCCCCGTGCCTGCTCTGGAAATGAAGGGCTGAGCCTGCTGGGCAGTGCAGTGGCGCCACTGCAGGCACTGATAATTGTGGGAGTTAGGACAGCGCTGGCAGTCCCTGTGCCTGCTCTGGAAATGCAGGGCTGAGCCTGCTGGGCAGAGCAGTGGCGCCGCTGCAGGCACTGATAGTTGTGGGAGTTAGGACAGCGCTGGCAGTCCCTGTGCCTGCTCTGGAAGTGAAGGGCTGAGCCTGCTGGGCAGTGCAGTGGCGCTGCTGCAGGCACTGATAATTGTGGGAGTTAGGACAGCGCTGGCAGTCCCTGTGCCTGCTCTGGAAATGAAGGGCTGAGCCTGCTGGGCAGTGCAGTGGTGCTGCTGCAGGCACAGATAGTTGTGGGAGTTAGGACAGCGCTGGCAGTCCCTGTGCCTGCTCTGGAAATGAAGGGCTGAGCCTGCTGGGCAGTGCAGTGGCGCCGCTGCAGGCACTGATAGTTGTGGGAGTTAGGACAGCGCTGGCAGTCCCTGAGCCTGCTCTGGAAATGAAGGGCTGAGCCTGCTGGGCAGTGCAGTGGCGCCGCTGCAGGCACTGATAGTTGTGGGAGTTAGGACAGCGCTGGCAGTCCCTGTGCCTGCTCTGGAAATGAAGGGCTGAGCCTGCTGGGCAGTGCAGTGGCGCCGCTGCAGGCACTGATAGTTGTGGGAGTTAGGACAGCGCTGGCAGTCCCTGTGCCTGCTCTGGAAATGCAGGGCTGAGCAGTGCAGTGGCGCTGCTGCAGGCACTGATAGTTGTGGGAGTTAGGACAGCGCTGGCAGTCCCTGTGCCTGCTCTGGAAATGAAGGGCTGAGCCTGCTGGGCAGTGCAATGGCGCTGCTGCAGGCACTGATATTTCTGGGAGTTAGGACAGCGCTGGCAGTCCCTGTGCCTGCTCTGGAAATGAAGGGCTGAGCCTGCTGGGCAGTGCAGTGGACCCGCTGCAGGCACTGATAGTTGTGGGAGTTAGGACAGTGCTGGCAGTCCCTGTGCCTGCTCTGGAAATGAAGGGCTGAGCCTGCTGGGCAGTGCAGTGGCGCTGCTGCAGGCATTGATAGTTGTGGGAGTTAGGACAGTGCTGGCAGTCCCTGTGCCTGCTCTGGAAATGAAGGGCTGAGCCTGCTGGGCAGTGCAGTGGCGCTGCTGCAGGCATTGATAGTTGTGGGAGTTAGGACAGCGCTGGCAGTCCCCGTGCCTGCTCTGGAAATGAAGGGCTGAGCCTGCTGGGCAGTGCAGTGGCGCTGCTGCAGGCACTGATAGTTGTGGGAGTTAGGACGGCGCTGGCAGTCCCTGTGCCTGCTCTGGAAATGAAGGGCTGAGCCTGCTGGGCAGTGCAGTGGCGCTGCTGCAGGCACTGATAATTGTGGGAGTTAGGACAGCGCTGGCAGTCCCTGTGCCTGCTCTGGAAATGCAGGGCTGAGCCTTTTGGGCAGTGCAGTGGCGCTGCTGCAGGCACTGATATTTCTGGGAGTTAGGACAGCGCTGGCAGTCCCTGTGCCTGCTCTGGAAATGAAGGGCTGAGCCTGCTGGGCAGTGCAGTGGCGCTGCTGCAGGCACTGATAGTTGTGGGAGTTAGGACAGTGCTGGCAGTCCCCGTGCCTGCTCTGGAAGTGAAGGGCTGAGCAGCCTGGGCAGTGCAGTGGCGCTGCTGCAGGCACTGATAATTGTGGGAGTTAGGACAGCGCTGGCAGTCCCTGTGCCTGCTCTGGAAATGCAGGGCTGAGCCTTTTGGGCAGTGCAGTGGCGCTGCTGCAGGCACTGATATTTCTGGGAGTTAGGACAGCGCTGGCAGTCCCTGTGCCTGCTCTGGAAATGAAGGGCTGAGCCTGCTGGGCAGTGCAGTGGTGCTGCTGCAGGCACTGATAGTTGTGGGAGTTAGGACAGCGCTGGCAGTCCCTGTGCCTGCTCTGGAAATGAAGGGCTGAGCCTGCTGGGCAGTGCAGTGGTGCTGCTGCAGGCACTGATAGTTGTGGGAGTTAGGACAGCGCTGGCAGTCCCTGTGCCTGCTCTGGAAGTGAAGGGCTGAGCCTGCTGGGCAGTGCAGTGGCGCTGCTGCAGGCACTGATAGTTGTGGGAGTTAGGACAGTGCTGGCAGTCCCTGTGCCTGCTCTGGAAATGAAGGGCTGAGCCTGCTGGGCAGTGCAGTGGTGCTGCTGCAGGCACTGATAGTTGTGGGAGTTAGGACAGTGCTGGCAGTCCCTGTGCCTGCTCTGGAAATGAAGGGCTGAGCCTGCTGGGCAGTGCAGTGGTGCTGCTGCAGGCACTGATAGTTGTGGGAGTTAGGACAGCGCTGGCAGTCCCCGTGCCTGCTCTGGAAATGAAGGGCTGAGCCTGCTGGGCAGTGCAGTGGTGCTGCTGCAGGCACTGATAGTTGTGGGAGTTAGGACAGCGCTGGCAGTCCCTGTGCCTGCTCTGGAAATGAAGGGCTGAGCCTGCTGGGCAGTGCAGTGGTGCTGCTGCAGGCACTGATAGTTGTGGGAGTTAGGACAGCGCTGGCAGTCCCTGTGCCTGCTCTGGAAGTGAAGGGCTGAGCCTGCTGGGCAGTGCAGTGGCACTGCTGCAGGCACTGATAGTTGTGGGAGTTAGGACAGCGCTGGCAGTCCCCGTGCCTGCTCTGGAAGTGAAGGGCTGAGCCTGCTGGGCAGTGCAGTGGCGCTGCTGCAGGCACTGATAGTTCTGGGAGTTAGGACAGCGCTGGCAGTCCCTGCTCTGGAAGTGAAGGGCTGAGCCTGCTGGGCAGTGCAGTGGGCGCTGCTGCAGGCACTGATAGTTGTGGGAGTTAGGACAGCGCTGGCAGTCCCCGTGCCTGCTCTGGAAGTGAAGGGCTGAGCCTGCTGGGCAGTGCAGTGGTGCTGCTGCAGGCACTGATAGTTCTGGGAGTTAGGACAGCGCTGGCAGTCCCTGCTCTGGAAGTGAAGGGCTGAGCCTGCTGGGCAGTGCAGTGGCGCTGCTGCAGGCACTGATAGTTGTGGGAGTTAGGACAGCGCTGGCAGTCCCCGTGCCTGCTCTGGAAGTGAAGGGCTGAGCCTACTGGGCAGTGCAGTGGCGCTGCTGCAGGCACTGATAGTTGTGGGAGTTAGGACAGCGCTGGCAGTCCCCGTGCCTGCTCTGGAAGTGAAGGGCTGAGCCTACTGGGCAGTGCAGTGGCGCTGCTATTTTCTGCATCTGTTGTGACTGCCTGCATCCGTGCAGATTGACACTTGGCTGTGTGGGTGGGAGGCAGCAGTGGGCCCGGCGCTTGCAGACAAAAGCTCTGCAGCGCTGGGCTGGGCCGGGCTGGGTGCTGAGGGCGGGAGCGTGGGAGGGGGGGAGGCAGGCCCTGCATACTGATGAGAGAGCGCTCGCCTGCCACTGCTCGCCGCTCGCACTATGTTCTGCCGCTGACTTCTCTGGCTTGCTGCAAATAACCGTTTGCCAAACTGGCGGGCTCCTTTGAAAGCCACTTGCCCAGGAATGTGATGTGGCAATGCCACCTTTCAGCCCCGGACTACCGCTCGCCCTCCGTGGACGGCTACTCCCTACTGAAACGTGTGCCTCCTCACCCTGTTGCAGGACCGCGGCTCCCGGGGATGACGGTGCGCCAGTGGCTGGGGACCCTCGGGCTGCCTCAGTACGAGAAGCACTTGCTGGCCAACGGATTCGACAACCTGCACTTCATGGTAAGACAGACCCGTCCGTCCGTCCGTCTGTCCGCCTGCATGCACCGAGCCGAGCCGAGCCGTGGGAAGTGGCTGGCGGTCCTGCAGCTCCCCCTCGCATGCACCGAGCCGAGCCGACGGAAGTGGCTGGCGGTCCTGCAGCTCCCCCTCGCATGCACCGAGCCGAGCCGAGCCGTGGGGAAGTGGCTGGCGGTCCTGCAGCTCCCCCTCCCATGCACCGAGCCGAGCCGTGGGAAGTGGCTGGCGGTCCTGCAGCTCCCCCTCGCATGCACCGAGCCGAGCCGAGCCGTGGGAAGTGGCTGGCGGTCCTGCAGCTCCCCCTCGCATGCACCGAGCCGAGCCGAGGGAAGTGGCTGGCGGTCCTGCAGCTCCCCCTCGCATGCATGTGCTGCCTGCTGCCTGCTTGCTGCTGCTTTCCTGCCGATGATTCCTGCTCAACCTCACATGGTGAAAGGGGCTTTAAACATCACCAGCTCTGAATCGGGGTGGGGGGATAACGCCCCCCAGATCTGCAGAAAATAGATGAGAGCCAGCTGAGAAAGCACCCCCCGAGGCTTTGACTTGTTGCATTGGGCTGCCCGGGCTCTGCGCAGCACCTGTGTGGGGTGAGTGAGGGTCTGTGTGTGTGTGTATGGGGGGGTGAGCCTGTGTATGATATGGGGGGGGGGGGAGTGTATATGTATGTGTGTGTGAGTGAGCCTGTGTATGGGGGGGGGGGGGGGGGTGAGTGCCTGTGTGTGTGGGGTGAGTGTGTGTGGGCGTGCGAGCACGTAACCTTCACGTTCATGCCAGCAGTATGGAAGGCTCCTCTCACTCCTTTGCATGCTTCTCACACTGGGCTGGGGCTCTCCTCAGCTCACCGGAGCACAGCATTGCCACTTATTGCTGGGGCAGGGCCAGGCCACATTCATCAACGGGCAAAACCTGAGCCCTCCACACAGGCCCCTCCGTGGCTCTCATCCCGAATGAACTTCAGATTATTCATTCCTTGCACCAGATCCCGCTGCTCCTGGGACTCCAGGGGGTTTATTCCACTGCTCCATTTCTGCTTTCTGCAAGCACAGTCTGACCTGTTTTTTCCTCCGTTGCCTAAGCAACAACCAAATTTCTATTAAAAACCAAGACCAAAATACCTCCGGATGAAAGCAGACACTATAGTTGCCTATAGCATTCAGCAAACTTACTCAGTTTTGTGCTATTTTCTTTTCTTTTTTATGGATTTCATTTTTCTGTGGAAGTGGAACCAAAAATCTATTAGAACCAAGCAGAGCTAAGAAGAGAGCACACAGCAGTAAATACATTTCATGCAAGCCAATGCACCTCACTCCTGCCTGCAGCACCCCCTGCTATTCCTGTACTGAGACCCTCACACACACAGCTCTGCCCATGCACCTCACTCCTGCCCTGCAGCACCTCCTGCTATTCCAGTACTGAGACCCTCACACACAGCTCTGCCAATGCACCTCACTCCTGCCCTGCAGCACCCCCTGCTATTCCAGTACTGAGACCCTCACACACAGCTCTGCCAATGCACCTCACTCCTGCCCTGCAGCACCCCCTGCTATTCCAGTACTGAGACCCTCACACACAGCTCTGCCAATGCACCTCACTCCTGCCCTGCAGCACCCCCTGCTATTCCAGTACTGAGACCCTCACACACAGCTCTGCCAATGCACCTCACTCCTGCCCTGCAGCACCCCCTGCTATTCCAGTACTGAGACCCTCACACACAGCTCTGCCAATGCACCTCACTCCTGCCTGCAGCACCCCCTGCTATTCCAGTACTGAGACCCTCACACACAGCTCTGCCCATTCACCTCACTCCTGCCCTGCAGCACCCCCTGCTATTCCAGTACTGAGATCCCCCACACAGCTCTGCTAATGCACCTCACTCCTGCCCTGCAGCACCCCCTGCTATTCCAGTACTGAGACCCTCACACACAGCTCTGCCAATGCACCTCACTCCTGCCCTGCAGCACCCCCTGCTATTCCAGTACTGAGATCCCCCACACAGCTCTGCCAATGCACCTCACTCCTGCCTGCAGCACCCCCTGCTATTCCAGTACTGAGACCCTCACACACAGCTCTGCCAATGCACCTCACTCCTGCCCTGCAGCACCCCCTGCTATTCCAGTACTGAGACCCTCACACACAGCTCTGCCAATGCACCTCACTCCTGCCCTGCAGCACCCCCTGCTATTCCAGTACTGAGACCCTCACACACAGCTCTGCCAATGCACCTCACTCCTGCCCTGCAGCACCCCCTGCTATTCCAGTACTGAGACCCTCACACACACAGCTCTGCCAATGCACCTCACTCCTGTCCTGCAGCACCCCCTGCTATTCCAGTACTGAGACCCTCACACACACAGCTCTGCCAATGCACCTCACTCCTGCCCTGCAGCACCCCCTGCTATTCCAGTACTGAGACCCTCACACACAGCTCTGCCAATGCACCTCACTCCTGCCCTGCAGCACCCCCTGCTATTCCAGTACTGAGACCCTCACACACAGCTCTGCCAATGCACCTCACTCCTGCCTACAGCACTCCCTGCTATTCCAGTACTGAGACCCTCACACACACACAGCTTTGCCAATGCACCTCACTCCTGCCCTGCAGCACCCCCTGCTATTCCAGTACTGAGACCCTCACACACAGCTCTACCAATGTACCTCACTCCTGCCCTGCAGCACCCCCTGCTATTCCAGTACTGAGACCCTCACACACAGCTCTGCCAATGCACCTTACTCCTGCCCTGCAGCACCTCCTGCTATTCCAGTACTGAGACCCTCACACACAGCTCTGCCAATGCACCTCACTCCTGCCTGCAGCACCCCCTGCTATTCCAGTACTGAGACCCTCACACACAGCTCTACCAATGTACCTCACTCCTGCCCTGCAGCACCCCCTGCTATTCCAGTACTGAGACCCTCACACACAGCTCTGCCAATGCACCTCACTCCTGCCCTGCAGCACCCCGTGCTATTCCAGTACTGAGACCCCACACACAGCTTTGATAATGCACCTCACTCCTGCCCTGCAGCACCCCCTGCTATTCCAGTACTGAGACCCTCACACACAGCTCTGCTAATGCACCTCACTCCTGCCCTGCAGCACCCCCTGCTATTCCAGTACTGAGACCTTCACACACAGCTCTGCCAATGCACCTCACTCCTGCCCTGCAGCACCCCCTGCTATTCCAGTACTGAGACCCCACACACAGCTCTGCCAATGCACCTCACTCCTGCCCTGAAGCACCCCCTGCTATTCCAATACTGAGACCCTCACACACAGCTCTGCCAATGCACCTCACTCCTGCCCTGCAGCACCTCCTGCTATTCCAGTACTGAGACCCTCACACACAGCTCTGCCAATGCACCTCACTCCTGTCCTGCAGCACCCCCTGCTATTCCAGTACTGAGACCCTCACACACAGCTCTACCAATGTACCTCACTCCTTCCCTGCACCACCCCCTGCTATTCCAGTACTGAGACCCCACACACAGCTCTGCCAATGCACCTCACTCCTGCCCTGCAGCACCCCCTGCTATTCCAGTACTGAGACCCTCACACACAGCTCTGCCAATGCACCTCACTCCTGCCTGCAGCACCCCCTGCTATTCCAGTACTGAGACCCCCACACACAGCTCTACCAATGCACCTCACTCCTGCCCTGCAGCACCCCCTGCTATTCCAGTACTGAGACCCTCACACACAGCTCTGCCAATGCCCTTCACTCCTGCCCTGCAGCACCCCCTGCTATTCCAGTACTGAGACCCTCACTCACAACTCTGCCAATGCACCTCACTCCTGTCCTGCAGCACCTCCTGCTATTCCAGTACTGAGACCCCACACACAGCTCTGCCCATTCACCTCACTCCTGCCCTGCAGCACCCCCTGCTATTCCAGTACTGAGATCCCCACACAGCTCTGCTAATGCACCTCACTCCTGCCCTGCAGCACCCCCTGCTATTCCAGTACTGAGACCCTCACACACAGCTCTGCCAATGCACCTCACTCCTGCCCTGCAGCACCCCCTGCTATTCCAGTACTGAGATCCCCACACAGCTCTGCTAATGCACCTCACTCCTGCCCTGCAGCACCCCCTGCTATTCCAGTACTGAGACCCTCACACACAGCTCTGCCAATGCACCTCACTCCTGCCCTGCAGCACCCCCTGCTATTCCAGTACTGAGACCCTCACACACAGCTCTGCCAATGCACCTCACTCCTGCCCTGCAGCACCCCCTGCTATTCCAGTACTGAGACCCTCACACACAGCTCTGCCAATGCACCTCACTTCTGCCCTGCAGCACCCCCTGCTATTCCAGTACTGAGACCCTCACACACACAGCTCTGCCAATGCACCTCACTCCTGCCCTGCAGCACCCCCTGCTATTCCAGTACTGAGACCCTCACACACACACAGCTCTCCCAATGCACCTCACTCCTGCCCTGCAGCACCCCCTGCTATTCCAATACTGATATCCTCACACACAGCTCTGCCAATGCACCTCACTCCTGCCCTGCAGCACCTCCTGCTATTCCAGTACTGAGACCCTCACACACAGCTCTGCCAATGCACCTCAATCCTGCCTGCAGCACTTCCTGCTATTCCAGTACTGAGACCCTCACACACACACAGCTTTGCCAATGCACCTCACTCCTGCCCTGCAGCACCCCCTGCTATTCCAGTACTGAGACCCTCACACACAGCTCTACCAATGTACCTCACTCCTGCCCTGCAGCACCCCCTGCTATTCCAGTACTGAGACCCTCACACACAGCTCTGCCAATGCACCTTACTCCTGCCCTGCAGCACCTCCTGCTATTCCAGTACTGAGACCCTCACACACAGCTCTGCCAATGCACCTCAATCCTGCCTGCAGCACCCCCTGCTATTCCAGTACTGAGACCCTCACACACAGCTCTACCAATGTACCTCACTCCTGCCCTGCAGCACCCCCTGCTATTCCAGTACTGAGACCCTCACACACAGCTCTGCCAATGCACCTTACTCCTGCCCTGCAGCACCTCCTGCTATTCCAGTACTGAGACCCTCACACACAGCTCTGCCAATGCACCTCAATCCTGCCTGCAGCACCCCCTGCTATTCCAGTACTGAGACCCTCACACACAGCTCTGCCAATGCACCTCAATCCTGCCTGCAGCACCCCCTGCTATTCCAGTACTGAGACCCTCACACACAGCTCTGCCAATGCACCTCACTCCTGCCCTGCAGCACCCCCTGCTATTCCAGTACTGAGACCCTCACACACAGCTCTGCCAATGCACCTCACTCCTGCCCTGCAGCACCCCCTGCTATTCCAGTACTGAGACCCTCACACACACAGCTCTGCCAATGCACCTCACTTCTGCCTGCAGCACCCCCTGCTATTCCAGAACTGAGACCCTCACACACAGCTCTGCCAATGCCCCTCACTCCTGCCCTGCAGCACCCCCTGCTATTCCAGTACTGAGACCCTCACACACAGCTCTGCCAATGCACCTCACTCCTGCCCTGCAGCACCCCCTGCTATTCCAGTACTGAGACCCTCACACACAGCTCTGCCCATGCACCTCACTTCTGCCTGCAGCACCCCCTGCTATTCCAGTACTGAGACCCTCACACACAGCTCTGCCAATGCACCTCACTCCTGCCCTGCAGCACCCCCTGCTATTCCAGTACTGAGACCCCCACACTCAGCTCTGCCAATGCACCTCACTCCTGCCCTGCAGCACCCCCTGCTATTCCAGTACTGAGACCCTCACACACAGCTCTGCCAATGCACCTCACTTCCTGCTCTGCAGCACCTCCTCTATTCCAGTACTGAGACCCCACACACAGCTCTGCCAATGCACCTCACTCCTGCCCTGCAGCACCCCCTGCTATTCCAGTACTGAGACCCTCACACACAGCTCTACCAATGCACCTCACTCCTGACCTGCAGCACCCCCTGCTATTCCAGTACTGAGACCCTCACACACACAGCTCTCCCAATGCACCTCACTCCTGCCCTGCAGCATCCCCTGTTTTCCAGTACTGAGACCCTCACACACAGCTCTGCCAATGCACCTCACTCCTGCCCTGCAGCATCCCCTGTTTTCCAGTACTGAGACCCTCACACACAGCTCTGCCAATGCACCTCATTTCTGCCTGCAGCACCCCCTGCTATTCCAGTACTGAGACCCTCACTCACAGCTCTCCCAATGCTCCTCACTCCTGCCCTGCAGCACCCCCTGCTATTCCAGTACTGAGACCCTCACACACAGCTCTGCCAATGCACCTCACTCCTGCCCTGCAGCACCCCCTGCTATTCCAGTACTGAGACCCTCACTCACACACACAGCTCTGCCAATGCACCTCACTCCTGCCCTGCAGTATCCCCTGCTATTACAATGCCAAGACTCACACACACAGCTCCGTCAATGTACCTCAGTCTTGCCCTTCAGTACCGTACTGAGACTGCCTCTGAACCCAGAGCTCTGCCAATGCACCTCACTCCTGCCCTGCAGTATCCCCTGTTCATTCCAGGACAGCTGGGTTTTGCCTCCCCACCAGCAGATGGAGACAGAAGAAGACTTTGCGGACTCTGTCCTATACCCCTGAGGTGCCAGTATTCTTCTGTCTCCCGTAGATGGTGGAGGTGCATAGCCTAGTGTCTCTCGGTGGTGCTAAGTTAGGAGTAGTTTGGTCTCCATAGCTTAGTACTGCTGTTTTGTTTGCTGATGGATCTTGCTTAGGGTTCCTTTAAATTAAAAAAAAAAAAGGAAAGAGAAGGTTTCGGCTGAAGGCAAGTAGTCAGCATTTAGCCTCCCAGGGGATTGTCAGGTCCTGGTGGGACCATCCCCCCTGGTAGTCGAGGCTGCAGAGCAGAGGGTTGGGGACCCTACATCTGCCATGGCTCAGGGTGATGCCGGGGGTCTCGGCCACTCACCCTCAGCCTGCCTGACTTTTTTCAGGTAAATTAAAATTTAAGTAAATTTTCTAAATTCCTTTCAAAACTTGCCTGGAGTTAGGGCTTCCTCTGGCCGGTTGTTCGCTCCGTTTTTGCTGTTTTTTCGGCCCGTGTGGGACCGGGAAATCGCTCCGAACGCTGCGGTTCTTTTTTCGGGCAGACAATAAATTGAGCCCGGGGATATGCCGCGTGGTGCGGCCTGCTCTGCCTGTGGATTTCCCGCGCTGGGGTTTGCACGGCCTGTCTCTCCGGGGGAGAGGGCTCCTCACAGGATTTGCTTGCTAAGGAGCCTGGGCAAGGCTCCAGATCGCGTCGGGAGCCCCGGAGACCCGATCGGAAGGAAAAGGACCCGGTTCCGTTCCAGCTTAGTGCGGGTTCGGAGGCTTTATTAGGGACCTTCCGAGACCAGGAAAAGGCAGCGCTGGGTGAGGGGTCTTCTCCTCCTCCGCTCTCCCCGAGGCCGGCTGCTCCTGGCGGGGGCATGGTGCCGGCTCCATCCGGGGTTTCCTCAGATGAGGAGGATCCGGAGTCTGATGGTTCTTCTTCCTCGTTCTCCTCCCATTTTGTGGACATGATGCGCAAGTTCTTCAAGGCTCGCAAGTCGGGGCGGAGGTCACGCTCTAAGTTGTCCCGAGAGGCTTCAGCGCGCAAACGGTCTAGTCAGTCGGAGGGGGCGGATGTCCCCAAACTGAAGCGTCCTCTCCGGTCTCGGTCCAAGCTGACGGAGTCTTCTCAATCGGACTCATCGGAGGACGATCCAGCGCCCCCGTTGACTCCAGGCGACGGGCAGGAAGAGGATCCTGAGCTTTACCCTCAGCCGGCCAAGCCGGGGGCAGTCCCGGCGGCGGATGGCGATGATCCCAAGGTGGTGCGCCTGTTTCGAAGGGATGAGCTGGGGCCCCTTATACCGGTCATCCTGGAGGAGCTCGCTATTGAGGTCCCCGCTGAGGATTCCAGGGTTGGATCTGTGGACCCTGTCATGGTGGGTCTCCGCGGTCCGGCTCGTTCCTTTCCTTTTCACTGGTCGGTCACGGACTTATTGTATAAGGAAAGGGACAATCTGGAGCTAGGTTTGAAGGTCGGACGAGCGATGGAAAAATTGTACCCACTCCCGGAGGACGCGTTGGAGCTCCTCAGGCTTCCCAAGATTGATTCCACAGTTGCCGCGGTCACCAAGAGGACCACTATTCCGGTAACAGGGGGCACAGTCTTGAAAGACCTGCAGGATCGTAAGCTGGAGCTGCAGCTTAAGAGGATTTTTGAGGTGTCGGCCCTTGGGGTCAGGGCAGCTACGTGTACCAGCTTCGCCCAAAGGGCTTGTCTCCGATGGGTTCAGGATTGGCAAGCTGAGTCCGACCTATCTGGCGCGGCAGCAGATCGAGCTAGTCGGCTGGAAGCGGCGGTTGCGTACGGCGCTGATGCCCTGTATGATCTCCTGAGGACGTCTGCCCGGACGATGGTCTCAGCGGTTTCTGCCCGCAGGCTCCTATGGCTCAGGCACTGGGCAGCGGATACGTCTTCAAATGCGCAGCTGAGTTCCTTGCCATTTAAGGGGAAGCTCCTCTTCGGGCAACAGTTGAACGATTTGATTAAGTCTTTGAGTGAGAACAAGGTTCACCGGTTGCCGAAGGAAGGCACCGGTCCAAAAGTACCTTTTCTCCGCGAAATCGTTCTCGGGGGAATTGTCGATACCGGTCTTCTCGGTCCACCGGATCGTCTTTTCATCAGAACGCGCCCCGACAGGCCTTTTGGAATCAGTCCTTTCGGGGCCGTCGCCCAGCCAGGAACGGTGCCCCCCAGTCCCATGGGGACTCCAAGGCTACACAATGAAGTGCGGCTGGCCCACCCTTCCGTTCCAAAGATCGGGGGATGGTTGTCTCTTTTCCGGGAGGCGTGGGCCCAACTGACGTCCGATCAATGGGTCCTAGGCATAATAGAGCATGGCTACGCCTTAGATTTTGCACGGCCAGTCAAGGACCATTACATAGTGTCCCCTTGCGCGTACATCGAGAAGCGCAGGGCAGTACAGGTCACCCTGCAACGCCTGCAAGATCTAGGGGCCATAGTTCCAGTGCCCGCAGAGCAGCTGCGGCGTGGGCGCTACTCCATCTACTTCGTGGTCCCAAAAAAGGACGGGTCCTTTCGGCCCATCCTTGATTTAAAGCGAGTAAATCATGCTCTGAAGGTGCCCCGGTTTCGGATGGAAACGCTTCGATCGGTAATAGCGTCGGTGCACAAGGGGAGTTCTTAGCCTCTCTGGACCTGTCGGAGGCGTACTTCCACATCCCCATCCGTCCGGATCATCAGAGATACCTGCGGTTTGCGGTCCTGGGGTGCCACTTTCAGTTCTGCGCCCTCCCGTTCGGTCTGGCGACGGCTCCCAGAGTGTTCACCAAGGTGATGGTGGTGGTTGCGGCCGCATTGCGACGGGAGTGGATTCTGGTCCATCCGTACCTGGACGATTGGTTGGTTCGAGCGAAGTCGGAAAGTCTCTGCAGGGACGCGGTGGAGCGTGTCCTCTGGATGTTGGCCTCCTTAGGATGGGTGGTCAACCACGAGAAGAGCCATCTGACCCCCTCTCAGAGCTTGGTATTCCTGGGGGCTCGTTTCGATACTGCCTTAGGGAAGGTCTTTCTGACGGAGGAAAGAGTCTGGAGGCTCATGCAACAGGTGACAGATTTCCAATCTCTCTCTCATCCTACGGCCTGGAATTATTTGCAGGTCCTGGGCTTCATGGCCTCGACCATCGATCTCGTGCCGTGGGCATTTGCACATATGCGTCCTCTTCACTCAGATTTGTTGTCCCGCTGGAAGCCTCGCTCGCAGCTTTACGACATTGTCCTTCCCCTGTCGGGGGCGGTGCGTTCCAGTCTGCAGTGGTGGCTTTCTCCACACAATTTGCGTCAGGGGATGGACCTGGAGACTCCCTGCTGGACCGTAGTGACCACGGATGCCAGCCTCGCTGGCTGGGGAGCGGTTTGTCGGGACACGGCTGTCCAGGGTCAGTGGACCAGGCAGGAAGCCTCCTGGTCAATCAATCGCTTAGAGACCAGAGCAGTTCGCTTAGCGCTTCAGGCCCTCCTACCATTGGTGGAGGGCAAGTCGGTGAGGGTGCTCTCCGACAATGCGACGACAGTAGCATACATCAATCGTCAGGGCGGCACCAGGAGCCGTCCGGTGGCGGCGGAAGCACAACTTTTGATCCACTGGGCGGAGGCGCATCTTTACCGGATAGCGGCGTTTCACATTGCCGGCGTGGACAACGTCCAAGCGGATTTCCTCAGTTGTCACCAACTGGATCCTAGGGAGTGGGAACTCTCCGCCTTTCATCGTTTGTGCGACCGGTGGTCCACGCCGGCTATGGATCTGATGGTGACGCACTGCAACGCCAAGGCCCCTCGGTTCTTCAGTCGTCGTCGAGAACCGGGGGCGGAAGGGGTGGACGTCCTGGTCCTCCCCTGGCCCAAGGACATTCTACTGTAGTGTTCCCTCCATGGCCGTTGCGGCGTAGGACCTTGCCCACCATCGAAAGGCACGCCGGAAAAAGTGATTCTCGTGGTCCCGGAGTGGCCACGGCGCCCGTGGTTTGCGGATCTTTTGGCTCTGGCTGTAGACGGTCCACTGAGGTTTCCTGCGTCTCCCACGCTACTGCGACAGGGGCCCGTCTGTTTCACAGAGGCAGATCGCTTTTGTCTAGCGGCATGGCTTATGAAAGGTGCCGGTTGAAGAGTAGGGATTACTCTGATGTGGTGGTGGCCATGCTCTTACGTTCCCGCAAGACTTCTACGTCCCTGGCGTATGTCCGAGTCTGGGGAGTATTTGAGTCCTGGTGTATCGACCACTGTGTGCAGCCCGCCAAGGCGTCTATTCTGGAAGTTCTGGATTTCTTATAGGCAGGCCTAGCCAAGGGTTTGGCATTCAATTCGCTGCGGGTGCAGGTGGCGGCCCTGGGCAGTTTTCGGGGAAAGGTGCAGGGGGTGCCTCTAGCCTCTCACCTGGATGTGGTTCGCTTTTTACTGGGCGCTAAGCACCTTCGCCCTCCGGTCCAGAGCCCTTGTCCTTCATGGAGGTTGAACCTGGTACTCAAGGCACTTTGTTCGGCTCCTTTTGAGCCCTTGCAACGGGTGACCTTGAAGGATCTGACCTTGAAGACGGTTTTTCTGGTGGCGGTTTCTTCCGCTAGGCGGGTGTCCGAGCTGCAGGCCTTATCGTGCAGGGAGCCTTTCTTGCGGATCTCTGAGGCAGGAGTCTCCTTGAGAACCGTTCCCTCTTTTCTCCCGAAGGTGGTGTCTTCTTTTCATGTGAACCAGTCCGTGGAACTTCCTTCCTTTGCGGGGGGTGGACTCCTCTTCTCCAGAGGCAAAGGAGTTGCAGAAGTTGGACATGAAGAGAGCTTTGTTGCGCTACTTAGAGGTGACGAACGGTTTTCGGCTCTCGGATCACCTTTTCGTGCTGTGGAGTGGGCCCAGAAAAGGGCAGAAGACATCTAAGTCAACGATTGCCCGATGGTTGAAGGAGGCGATTTCCTCCGCTTACCTGGTTTAGGGTCGTCTGCTTCCTTCTGGCCTTAAGGCTCATTCTACTCACTCGCAGTCGACCTCTTGGGCGGAGTGCCAGCAGGTGTCGCCACAGGAAATTTGTAGGGCGGCCACCTGGCAGTCTCCGCAAGACATTATCGGCTCGATGTCCGGGCTCCAGAGCCTGGTTCCTTTGGGGCCAGTGTGCTCCGAGTGGGACTCTCTCAGTCCCACCCTGGTTAAGAAAGCTTTGGTACATCCCAGCTGTCCTGGCCTGATCCGGGTACGTACAGGGAAAGGAAAATTGGTTCTTACCTGCTAATTTTCGTTCCTGTAGTACCACGGATCAGTCCAGACGCCCGCCCGGGAAGAAGATGGAGAGCCCGCTCGGCTGGTGGCTGATCATTCTCTATGCAAGTTTTCTTGTCTGTCCCTTTTGGGGCTCTATTTTTCTGTCGACATGTTTTATTCGTTACTTGCGGTTTATGCAGTGTTTCATATCCTCTGCTCTTTGAGGGAGGTGGTTTTTTTATGGTTGGTAGTTATGGTTTTTTATATCTTTATTTCTGCTGGGGTACTGAATCATACTGGCAGACACTAGGTGGCACCTCAGGGGTATAGGACAGAGTCCGCAAAGTCTTCTTCTGTCTCCATCTGCTGGTGGGGAGGCAAAACCCAGCTGTTCTGGACTGATCCGTGGTACTACAGGAACGAAAATTAGCAGGTAAGAACCAATTTTCCTCTATTACAATGCCAAGACTCGCACACACAGCTCTGCCAATGTACCTCACTCCTGCCTGCAGCACCCCTGCTATTCCAGTACTGAGACCCTCACACACAGCTCTGCCAATGCACCTCACTCCTGCCCTGCAGTATCCCCTGCTATTACAATGCCAAGACTCACACACACAGCTCTGCCAATGTTCTTAATTGAAACTATCCTAAAGAACAAAATTTAATGAATATATAGACAGACATAGTTTAATGGGACAAAGTCAACATGGATTTAGCCAAGGGAAGACTTACCTCACCAATTTGCTATATTTTTTAAGGGGTAAATAAATGTGGATAAAGGTGAGCCAGTAGGTATAAGTATCTGGATTTCCAGAAAGCATTTACAAAGTCCTTCATATGAGACTTCTTAGGAAATTAGAAAGTCACGAGATAGGGGGCAGAGTCCTTTTGTGGTTTGCCAATTGGTTAAAAGATAGAAAACAGAGAGTAGGACTAAATGGTAAATTTTCCCAATGGAGAAAGGTGAATAGAGGAGTCCCCCAGGGATCTGGGCTGGGACCACTGCTTTTTAATATATTTATAAATGACCTGGAAATGGGAACAAGTGAGGGGATGACATTTGCCAATGACACAAAATTATTCATTGTTAAATCACAAGAGGATTGTGAGAAATTGCAAGAGGACCTTGCAAAACTGGGAGCCTGGGCTTGCAAAAGGAAAATTAAATTTAAAATGGACAAGTGCAAAGTGATGCAGTTAGGGAAGGGCAACCCAAATTATAGCCACACATTGCAAGGTTCCACATTAGGAGTCACCACTCAGAAGAAGGGTCTAGGGGTCATCATTGAAAATACGTTGAAATCTTCGGCTCAGTGAGCAGCAGCAGCCAAAAAAGCAATCAGAATGCTGGGGATTATTAGGAAAGGAAAGGAGAATAAAACAGAGAATATCATAATGTCTCTGTATCACTCCATGGTGCATCCTCATCTTGTGTTCATATATCATACACAAACAGAATGCTGGGGATTATTAGGAAAGGAATGGAGAATAAACAGAGAATATCATAATGCCTCTGTATCACTCCATGGTGCATCCTCATCTTGTGTTCATATATCATACACAAACAGAATGCTGGGGATTATTAGGAAAGGAATGGAGAATAAAACAGAGAATATCATAATGTCTCTGTATCACTCCATGGTGCATCCTCATCTTGTGTTCATATATCATACACAAACAAAATGCTGGGGATTATTAGGAAAGGAATGGAGAAGAAAACAGAGAATATCATAATGCCTCTGTATCACTCCATGGTGCATCCTCATCTTGTGTTCATATATCATACACAAACAGAATGCTGGGGATTATTAGGAAAGGAATGGAGAATAAAACAGAGAATATCATAATGCCTCTGTATCACTCCATGGGGCATCCTCATCTTGTGTTCATATATCATACACAAACAGAATGCTGGGGATTATTAGGAAAGGAATGGAGAATAAGACAGAGAATATCATAATGTCTCTGTATCACTCCATGGTGAGACCTCATCTTGTGTTCATATATCATACACAAACAGAATGCTGGGGATTATTAGGAAAGGAATGGAGAATAAAACAGAGAATATCATAATGTCTCTGTATCACTCCATGGTGCATCCTCATCTTGTGTTCATATATCATACACAAACAAAATGCTGGGGATTATTAGGAAAGGAATGGAGAAGAAAACAGAGAATATCATAATGCCTCTGTATCACTCCATGGTGCATCCTCATCTTGTGTTCATATATCATACACAAACAGAATGCTGGGGATTATTAGGAAAGGAATGGAGAATAAAACAGAGAATATCATAATGCCTCTGTATCACTCCATGGGGCATCCTCATCTTGTGTTCATATATCATACACAAACAGAATGCTGGGGATTATTAGGAAAGGAATGGAGAATAAGACAGAGAATATCATAATGTCTCTGTATCACTCCATGGTGAGACCTCATCTTGTGTTCATATATCATACACAAACAGAATGCTGGGGATTATTAGGAAAGGAAGGAGAATAAAACAGAGAATATCATAATGTCTCTGTATCGCTCCATGGTGCATCCTCATCTTGTGTTCATATATCATACACAAACAGAATGCTGGGGATTATTAGCAAAGGAATGGAGAATAAAACAGAGAATATCATAATGCCTCTGTATCACTCCATGGTGCATCCTCATCTTGTGTTCATATATCATACACAAACAGAATGCTGGGGATTATTAGCAAAGGAATGGAGAATAAAACAGAGAATATCATAATGCCTCTGTATCACTCCATGGTGCGACCTCATCTTGTGTTCATATATCATACACAAACAGAATGCTGGGGATTATTAGGAAAGGAATGGAGAATAAAACAGAGAATATCATAATGTCTCTGTATCACTCCATGGTGCATCCTCATCTTCTGTTCATATATCATACACAAACAGAATGCTGGGGATTATTAGGAAAGGAATGGAGAATAAAACAGAGAATATCATAATGCCTCTGTATCACTCCATGGTGCGACCTCATCTTGTGTTCATATATCATACACAAACAGAATGCTGGGGATTATTAGGAAAGGAATGGAGAATAAAACAGAGAATATCATAATGCCTCTGTATCGCTCCATGGTGAGACCTCATCTTGTGTTCATATATCATACACAAACAGAATGCTGGGGATTATTAGGAAAGGAATGGAGAATAAAACAGAGAATATCATAATGCCTCTGTATCACTCCATGGTGCATCCTCATCTTGTGTTCATATATCATACACAAACAGAATGCTGGGGATTATTAGGAAAGGAATGGAGAATAAAACAGAGAATATCATAATGCCTCTGTATCACTCCATGGTGCATCCTCATCTTGTGTTCATATATCATACACAAACAGAATGCTGGGGATTATTAGGAAAGGAATGGAGAATAAAACAGAGAATATCATAATGTCTCTGTATCACTCCATGGTGCATCCTCATCTTGTGTTCATATATCATACACAAACAGAATGCTGGGGATTATTAGGAAAGGAATGGAGAATAAAACAGAGAATATCATAATGTCTCTGTATCGCTCCATGGTGCATCCTCATCTTGTGTTCATATATCATACACAAACAGAATGCTGGGGATTATTAGGAAAGGAATGGAGAATAAAACAGAGAATATCATAATGTCTCTGTATCACTCCATGGTGCATCCTCATCTTGTGTTCATATATCATACACAAACAGAATGCTGGGGATTATTAGGAAAGGAATGGAGAATAAAACAGAGAATATCATAATGTCTCTGTATCACTCCATGGTGCATCCTCATCTTGTGTTCATATATCATACACAAACAGAATGCTGGGGATTATTAGGAAAGGAATGGAGAATAAAACAGAGACTATCATAATGCCTCTGTATCACTCCATGGTGCATCCTCATCTTGTGTTCATATATCATACACAAACAGAATGCTGGGGATTATTAGGAAAGGAATGGAGAATAAAACAGAGAATATCATAATGTCTCTGTATCACTCCATGGTGCATCCTCATCTTGTGTTCATATATCATACACAAACAGAATGCTGGGGATTATTAGGAAAGGAATGGAGAATAAAACAGAGAATATCATAATGTCTCTGTATCGCTCCATGGTGCATCCTCATCTTGTGTTCATATATCATACACAAACAGAATGCTGGGGATTATTAGGAAAGGAATGGAGAATAAAACAGAGAATATCATAATGTCTCTGTATCACTCCATGGTGCATTCCTCATCTTGTGTTCATATATCATACACAAACAGAATGCTGGGGATTATTAGGAAAGGAATGGAGAATAAAACAGAGAATATCATAATGTCTCTGTATCACTCCATGGTGCGACCTCGTCTTGTGTTCATATATCATACACAAACAGAATGCTGGGGATTATTAGGAAAGGAATGGAGAATAAAACAGAAAATATCATAATGTCTCTGTATCACTCCATGGTGCATCCTCATCTTGTGTTCATATATCATACACAAACAGAATGCTGGGGATTATTAGGAAAGGAATGGAGAATAAAATAGAGAGAATATCATAATGTCTCTGTATCACTCCATGGTGCATCCTCATCTTGTGTTCATATATCATACACAAACAGAATGCTGGGGATTATTAGGAAAGGAATGGAGAATAAAACAGAGAATATCATAATGTCTCTGTATCACTCCATGGTGAGACCTCATCTTGAGTATTGTGTGCAGTTCTGGTCACCACATCTCAAGAAAGATATAGCAGGGTTAGAAAAGGTACAGAGAAGGACGACCAAGATGTTAAAGGGGATGGAACAGCTCCCCTATGAGGAAAGGCTAAAGAGGTTAGGGCTGTTCAGCTTGGAGAAGAGACGGCTGAGGGGAGATGTGATAGAAGCCTATAAAATAATGAGTGGAGTGGAACAAGTAAATGTTAATCAGTTGTTTGCTATTTAGAAAAGTACAAAGACCAGGGGACGCACAATGAGGTTACTGGGTTATGCATTTAAAACTAATAAGAGAGAGAGAATATATTTTTACTCAATGCATAATTAAGCTCTGGAATTCATTGTCAGAGGATGTGGTGAAAGCTGTTAGTGAGGCTGGTTTGGAGAAGTTTCTGGAGGTAAAGTCCATTAACCATTATTAAGGTGACTTGGGGAAATCTGCACTTATTCCTGGGATAAGCAGCTTGGAATCTCTCTACCAGGCAGAGTATTCAGCTGAATACTCTGCCTGGAGAAGGTAAAGACTGTTTGCTTCCTGGTTCCTGGGGTGACGCCCACTGAACAGCAACGTGACGTTTAGAGCTGGGGGCTGGAGTTTAAAAGCCAGTCTCTCTCGGCGTTTGCTGGAGAAGGAGCAGGAGAAAAAAGATTTCATTGTAACAATTTCCGATTAGTTTTAAATGTGCCCCATGCTAACTTCATGGAGTGCCCCCTAGTCTTTCTACTATCCGAAAGAGTAAATAACCTATTCACATCTACCCGTTCTACACCTCTCATGATTTTAAAGACCTCTGTCATATCCCCCCTCAGTCGTCTCTACTCCAAGCTGAAAAGTCCTAACCTCTTTAGTCTTTCCTCATAGGGGAGCTGTTCCATTCCCCTTATCATTTTGGTTGCCCTTCTCTGTACCTTCTCCATCGCAATTATCTATTTTGAGATGCGGCGACCAGAATTGTACACAGTATTCAAGGTGCGGTCTCACCATGGAGCGATACAGAGGCATTATGACATTTTCCGTTTTATTCACCATTCCCTTCCTAATAATTCCCAACATTCTGTTTGCTTTTTTGACTGCCTGCAGCACACTGAGCCGACGATTTCAATGTGTTATCCACTATGACGCCTAGATCTCTTTCTTGGGTTGTAGCACCTAATATGGAACCCAACATTGTGTTACTATAGCATGGGTTATTTTTCCCTATATGCATCACCTTGCACTTGTCCACATTAAATTTCATCTGCCATTTGGATGCCCAATTTTCCAGCCTCATAAGGACTTCCTGCAATTTATGTGAACCTCCCAGGATATAACAGAGCTTGAAACCACTGAGACGGTAGAGCCTGGTATCTCCAGGGGTGATACGCCAATTCCTGATGGTAGCCTGACGGGATTGGAACCCCCTCCTTTTATAAAAGCAAAGAAAGGGAAGAGGAAGGCCAATAAACCCCTTGAAAGAGAAATCTCAGGCATCAGAAAAGAAGAAGAAAAGAGAAAGCAGCAAAGCTCCTGTGACATCTGAAAGTCCCATCTCCACCTCTGATGGCTTGGAGTCGCTACAGATTGAGGAAACCTCCCCCTCTGAGCAGGGGACAGCAGTGACGAGCACAGGCAGGGATCACAGCCCCTGACAGAGTCACCGCTGAACCTGAGAGCGAGGATATGCACAGTCCTGCCGTGGCCTTTAAGAGGCGTCCGTCCTTACCAGAGGATGCAGTTGTAGGTAAAAGCAGTGATATGAAGAAGGAATAAAATCCCTCTGATAAATACGGCAGCCTCACAAGCAGGGAAGTTACCCCCCCTTACCATTGCCACATGGAATGAGAGCAGTATAAAGAGGGGTAGGTCACGAGAGGCGGAGTATGAGTGTCTGAGGAAAGAGCGGTGGGTCAGAGGCTTCCTACACGAGACCAGAAGAGATCTCATCGCTGAGCGAGAGTGGAGAGACGGCCTCTCAGCGTGGTCAGTACGGCAGGAGGCGATTCTGCTCACCTCCACTAACCTGACCGTGGTGAAGGTGCACGAGACCGGAATGTGCAGCCTGCACGAGATCTCATCGCTGAGCGAGAGTGGAGAGACGGCCTCTCGGCGTGGTCAGTACGGCAGGAGGCGATTCTGCTCACCTCCACTAACCTGACCGTGGTGAAGGTGCACGAGACCGGAATGTGCAGCCTGCACGAGATCTCATCGCTGAGCGAGAGTGGAGAGACGGCCTCTCAGCGTGGTCAGTACGGCAGGAGGCGATTCTGCTCACCTCCACTAACCTGACCGTGGTGCAGGTGCACGAGACCGGACTGTGCAGCCTGCACGAGATCTCGTCACTGAGCGAGAGTGGAGAGACGGCCTCTCAGCGTGGTCAGTACGGCAGGAGGCGATTCTGCTCACCTCCACTAACCTGACTGTGTTGAAGGTGCACGAGACCGGACTGTGCAGCCTGCACGAGATCTCATCGCTGAGCGAGAGTGGAGAGACGGCCTCTCAGTGTGGTCAGTGTGGCAGGAGGCGATTCTGCTCACCTCCACTAACCTGACCATGGTGAAGGTGCACGAGACCGGACTGTGCAGCCTGCATGAGATCTCGTCACTGAGCGAGAGTGGAGAGACGGCCTCTCAGCGTGGTCAGTACGGCAGGAGGAGATTCTGCTCACCTCCACTAACCTGACCGTGGTGAAGGTGCACGAGACCGGACTGTGCAGCCTGCACGAGATCTCATCGCTGAGCGAGAGTGAAGAGACGGCCTCTCAGCGTGGTCAGTACGGCAGGAGGCGACTGTGCTCACCTCCACTAACCTGACCGTGGTGAAGGTGCACGAGACCGGACTGTGCAGCCTGCACGAGATCTCATCGCTGAGCGAGAGTGGAGAGACGGCCTCTCAGCGTGGTCAGTACGGCAGGAGGAGATTCTGCTCACCTCCACTAACCTGACTGTGGTGAAGGTGCACGAGACCGGACTGTGCAGCCTGCACGAGATCTCATCGCTGAGCGAGAGTGGAGAGACGGCCTCTCAGCGTGGTCAGTACGGCAGGAGGCGACTGTGCTCACCTCCACTAACCTGACTGTGGTGCAGGTGCACGAGACCGGACTGTGCAGCCTGCACGAGATCTCATCGCTGAGCGAGAGTGGAGAGACGGCCTCTCAGCGTGGTCAGTACGGCAGGAGGCGATTCTGCTCACCTCGACTAACCTGACTGTGGTGCAGGTGCACGAGACCGGACTGTGCAGCCTGCACGAGATCTCATCCCTGAGCGAGAGTGGAAAGACGGTCTCTCGGCGTGGTCAGTACGGCAGGAGGCGATTCTGCTCACCTCCACTAACCTGACCGTGGTGAAGGTGCACGAGACCGGACTGTGCAGCCTGCACGAGATCTCATCGCTGAGCGAGAGTGGAGAGACGGCCTCTCAGCGTGGTCAGTACGGCAGGAGGAGATTCTGCTCACCTCCACTAACCTGACTGTGGTGAAGGTGCACGAGACCGGACTGTGCAGCCTGCACGAGATCTCATTGCTGAGCGAGAGTGGAGAGACGGCCTCTCAGCGTGGTCAGTACGGCAGGAGGCGATTCTGCTCACCTCGACTAACCTGACTGTGGTGCAGGTGCACGAGACCGGACTGTGCAGCCTGCACGAGATCTCATCGCTGAGCGAGAGTGGAGAGACGGCCTCTCAGCGTGGTCAGTACGGCAGGAGGAGATTCTGCTCACCTCCACTAACCTGACTGTGGTGAAGGTGCACGAGACCGGACTGTGCAGCCTGCACGAGATCTCATCGCTGAGCGAGAGTGGAGAGACGGCCTCTCAGCGTGGTCAGTACGGCAGGAGGCGATTCTGCTCACCTCCACTAACCTGACTGTGGTGCAGGTGCACGAGACCGGACCTTGCAGCCTGCACGAGATCTCATCGCGGAGCGAGAGTGGAGAGACGGCCTCTCAGCGTGGTCAGTACGGCAGGAGGAGATTCTGCTCACCTCCACTAACCTGACCGTGGTGAAGGTGCATGAGACCGGACTGTGCAGCCTGCACGAGATCTCATCGCGGAGCGAGAGTGGAGAGACGGCCTCTCAGCGTGGTCAGTACGGCAGGAGGAGATTCTGCTCACCTCCACTAACCTGACCGTGGTGAAGGTGCATGAGACCGGACTGTGCAGCCTGCACGAGATCTCATCGCTGAGCGAGAGTGAAGAGACGGCCTCTCAGCGTGGTTAGTACGGCAGGAGGAGATTCTGCTCACCTCCACTAACCTGACCGTGGTGCAGGTGCACGAGACCGGACTGTGCAGCCTGCACGAGATCTCATCGCTGAGCGAGAGTGGAGAGACGGCCTCTCAGCGTGGTCAGTACGGCAGGAGGAGATTCTGCTCACCTCCACTAACCTGACCGTGGTGAAGGTGCACGAGACCGGACTGTGCAGCCTGCACGAGATCTCATCGCTGAGCGAGAGTGGAGAGACGGCCTCTCAGCGTGGTCAGTACGGCAGGAGGCGATTCTGCTCACCTCCACTAACCTGACCATGGTGAAGGTGCACGAGACCGGACTGTGCAGCCTGCACGAGATCTCATCGCTGAGCGAGAGTGGAGAGACGGCCTCTCAGCGTGGTCAGTACGGCAGGAGGCGACTGTGCTCACCTCCACTAACCTGACCGTGGTGAAGGTGCACGAGACCGGACTGTGCAGCCTGCACGAGATCTCATCGCTGAGCGAGAGTGGAAGAGACGGCCTCTCAGCGTGGTCAGTACGGCAGGAGGAGATTCTGCTCACCTCCACTAACCTGACTGTGGTGAAGGTGCACGAGACCGGACTGTGCAGCCTGCACGAGATCTCATCGCTGAGCGAGAGTGGAGAGACGGCCCCTCAGCGTGGTCAGTACGGCAGGAGGAGATTCTGCTCACCTCCACTAACCTGACTGTGGTGAAGGTGCACGAGACCGGACTGTGCAGCCTGCACGAGACCGGACTGTGCAGCCTGCACGAGATCTCATCGCTGAGCGAGAGTGGAGAGACGGCCTCTCAGCGTGGTCAGTACGGCAGGAGGCGATTCTGCTCACCTCCACTAACCTGACCGTGGTGCAGGTGCTGGAGCTGTGTCCAGGGAGAGACCTCCGGATGGATGTGGAAGCGGAGGGGGTGAGCCTGCGCTGGATCAGTATCTACAGCCCCCAAACCCAAGGGGAAAGGAAAGAGCTGCTCCAGGCAGTGAAGCCGCTCCTCCTCACGTCCAGGCTCCTGGTGTTTGGCAGGGACTGCAACTGCCTGGAGAGCAGTCTTGATCGGGGCTCACAGCCCGAAGCTTCTGGATATGATGAAACCACCCTCACAGCAGTGACGAAGCAAAGCAATCCAATGGATGTGCATGCACGACACTTTCCTAGGCACCCAGCGGCACACGGAAAAGCCTGAAGCATCCGCCTGCACAGCCCAGGCACGGGTTGTACCCCCTGCCTTCTCTGACCACTGCCTGCCCATCACCTCTGGGAGAGGAGCCTGGCGCTGAGCAGTGAGTCCCGTGCAAAACCCTGAAAGAATTAATAATGTGGAAAAGCTTTATGAAAAGCAGAGGTGTCGAGCATCCCTGTGCAGCTGCCCCCAGGAGTGAGTGGTGGACGACAGAGCCGCCTGCGCTCTGTCCTGAGATAAGAGGCTGCCTGCACAGCACAGAAGGGAACGAGCAGCTCTCCCTTCCTGCTTATGGCCGCGGCTCGGCAGGTGAACGTGTTTCTGCGTAATCAGGCTGAGGCAGGGACGAGGAAAGCGCCTGCAGTCACAGGGCAGGAAAGAAAGGTCCTGGGTCCTGTCCAGAGCTGTTACCAGTCCTTAGAGGAGAGAGTCAAAGGCAAACTCATCACCCAGCTACAGGACACGGAGGGCAAGGTGCAGAGCGTGCGGAGGATGTGGTAGGATGCGTGACTGAATAGTACCAAAGGCCATAATATGCCAACATAAAACATAAAACATAACATAAAACATAAAACATAACATAACACAAAACATAACACATAACATAACATAACATATAACGTAACATAAAACATAAAACATAACATGACACAAAACATAACACAAAACATAACATAACATATAACGTAACATAACATATAACGTAACATAAAACATAAAACATAACATAACACAAAACATAACACATAACATAACATAACATATAACGTAACATAACATATAACGTAACATATAACATAAAACATAACACAAAACATAACACATAACATAACATAACATATAACGTAACATATAACATAAAACATAACCATTCCTTCCCTGTGCCCCGGGGCTCAGCACTGCAGGCCCAGTCACAGAGGTGATGTTTGAACTCTGACATGTCCCATTGGAAAGAAATCACTGGAACTAGGGGTCACGAAATGAAACTCCAGGGAGGACGACTCAGAACCAACGTCGGGAAATATTTCTTCACGGAGAGGGTGGTGGAGGCTTGGAACGCCCTCCTGGAGGAGGTGGTGAAGACCAAACCAGTCAAAGAATTCCAAGGGGCATGGGATGTTTAAAGGCAGAGAATGGACCTGAGATAAGTGTGCAGGGGGGTAACTTGCTGTTGGGGCAGTTACTACCCTTAGCCAATAAGCCTCAAGGCTTTTAATGTAACTGCAACATTGCTCCCTGCTTAGACGGCAGGGGGATAAGAGGCATTGGATTCAGACAGCAACTAAGGAGGCCCCGACTTTTACTGTCTGGGGAACTGATAAGCATGGGGGTAAGCAGCACAGTGCATTGGTTTTTACCCTCAATAGAAGGCATAGGATTATTACCCTTAACCAATAGGCCTGGATGCTTTTGATGCAATGCAACACCGCTCTCTGCTTGGAAGGAGGGGGTGAGGAGTGAAAGGAAAGAGGAATTCAGATTCAGAGCCTTGACTTTTTTACAGTCTGGGGCACTGATGCGCAGACATGAAGGAAAAAACACAGGACGGCTTCTACAGCCAAGTCCATAAGCAAAGCACGTGAAGCAGCGCTGACCGATACATGGGGGTAGGCTGCACAGCGCGGCAGATTACTGCCATGAGCCGCTCGCTGGGCAGACTGCATGGACCACTGGTCCTTTTCTGCCAACATTTCTATGTTTCTGAGTATTCCCTCTCCAGTATGAACTGCACGAGGTCTCCAGGGAGCGCTGGGCTGACCTGGCCTGACTGTACAACTTCTTCATGAAGGAAGGCTCTCTGCCGGGCTCTGCAGACGTCACTCCTCATCCTGCTCTGTGAGAGAGGAACTGATTGATCACCGTGGCTCCCTTCCTCACCTGCCCATACAAGCCCGTGTGCGGGCGGGCGGGAGCTGGTGGCGCTGGCAGAGAGAGGTGCCGGTCCATTTTAATTGCTGAGTCTTCACCCGGTTGACCATGGCTTCATTTTTCAGACTCTGAAACACGCTGCTATCCCTGGAAGGTTTCTAAACGGTTGTCCTGCCTGCATCGCTCTGCTCGTGGGGTCCCTGTGGGCGGCTGGGAGGGGGCTTTAAGGTTGCCCACTCCGTGCCTCGCTGTCCGTCTTTTGCTAAGGGCAGTGCAGATTAAAAAGGCCGTGCAGGGGGTTGCTGGTCACCTGGGAGGGCAGGTATCTGCCATTACTTGCGCTGTCCCAGGTCTGAGAGAGGTTAGAGAGAGGGGTCAAACTCTAGAGCGACCCCAGCAAACTCCAGTGCCATGTGGTCCGACCTGAGGATACCGAATTCTCACTGAGAGGGGAGACGGGCTGTGCCTGAAATCCCCACAGAAATTGGGAGACGGGAGATGGAAGAACACTAAGCACCCCTGAGAGGTAACGTTTGAATTCTGTTACCCCGGACGGCATGGCCTCTTCTCTGAAATGCCCTGGGGGGTGGGTAAAATTCAGTGTCCACAGCACTGTTTGTTTGCCTAAAAGAACGGGGGCTGAAGCCTGATAAAGCCTGTGCTGCTTTGTGCCTTGTCCTGGGTTTCCTTTAACTGGACGCAGTGTCTGGGTTTTGGGTTATCCTCCTCTCTAGGATGCAGGACAGTGTCAGGTCAGCCAGGGGGCCTCTTACCCGCACATCAAGCTTGATGAAGTGCTATTGCCCTCCAGGAGAGACTGGCATGAGCTTGCGTTACGGAGGTCATTCGTCGATGACCTGGCCGTGCCTCAATGTCCTCGTGAGCATTGTGCTGAGGAACTTCAAATGCCGGGAGACCGCAGGATCCCACAGTCAGCACGGGGCTTCTTATGGCTGTCAGCTCCAGGGCATCTCAGTGTCCGAGCCAATAACCGCCCTCGTCCGACCTGTGCCACACAGAAAAAAAACTATACAGCAACCGGTTTAATAATGAAGTAGGGCAGAGCCACAAAACAATGACAGATAGCCTTTTCCTAAAGCTGCGTGGGATGCGGCTACAGCCCAGGCAACTCAATGGGTTTGCACTCCTTGAAAGTCACTGCCTCCATAAAGCACAGGGTATGGCTAGCAAGATGTGCCAGCCATGGAGGTGGTGGCCTCAATAACTGATACGATCTGGGAAATCAGGGACAGAGAGAGAATATTATGCCCTACGAGTTTGGACAGCTTTCTGGGCAAACCTGGCTCTAACATCCTGCTGCTAAATCCATTAACGATGCGATGTAAATGCCCATTTGTGCTGTAAAAAACCTCTGAAAATACTGGATATTTGTAAATATTTTGTTGTTTACAAATAAAATAGAATTACCCTACTACTACTACTACTACAGTACTGAGACCCTCACTCACACACACAGCTCTGCCACTGCACCCCTCATGTCCTGCAGCTCTCCCTGCGATTCCAGTACTGAGACCCTCACTCACACTCGCAGCTCTGCCACTGCACCCCTCATGCACTGCAGCTCTCCCTGCGATTCCAGTACTGAGACTCTGACTCACACACTCAGCTCTGTCACTGCACCCCTCATGCACTGCAGCTCTCCCTGCGATTCCAGTACTGAGACCCTCACTCACACACACAGCTCTGCCACTGCACCCCTCATGCACTGCAGCTCTCCCTGCGATTCCAGTACTGAGACCCTCACTCACACACACAGCTCTGTCACTGCACCCCTCATGCCCTGCAGCTCTCCCTGCGATTCCAGTACTGAGACCCTCACTCACACACACAGCTCTGCCACTGCACCCCTCATGCACTGCAGCTCTCCCTGCGATTCCAGTACTGAGACTCTGACTCACACACTCAGCTCTGTCACTGCACCCCTCATGCCCTGCAGCTCTCCCTGCGATTCCAGTACTGAGACCCTCACTCACACACACAGCTCTGCCACTGCACCCCTCATGCACTGCAGCTCTCCCTGCGATTCCAGTACTGAGACCCTCACTCACACTCGCAGCTCTGCCACTGCACCCCTCATGCACTGCAGCTCTCCCTGCGATTCCAGTACTGAGACCCTCACTCACACTCGCAGCTCTGCCACTGCACCCCTCATGCACTGCAGCTCTCCCTGCGATTCCAGTACTGAGACTCTGACTCACACACTCAGCTCTGTCCCTGCACCCCTCATGCCCTGCAGCTCTCCCTGCGATTCCAGTACTGAGACCCTCACTCACACTCGCAGCTCTGCCACTGCACCCCTCATGCACTGCAGCTCTCCCTGCGATTCCAGTACTGAGACTCTGACTCACACACTCAGCTCTGTCCCTGCACCCCTCATGCCCTGCAGCTCTCCCTGCGATTCCAGTACTGAGACCCTCACTCACACACACAGCTCTGCCACTGCACCCCTCATGCCCTGCAGCTCTCCCTGCGATTCCAGTACTGAGATCCTCACTCACACTCGCAGCTCTGCCACTGCACCCCTCATGTCCTGCAGCTCTCCCTGCGATTCCAGTACTGAGACCCTCACTCACACTCGCAGCTCTGCCACTGCACCCCTCATGCACTGCAGCTCTCCCTGCGATTCCAGTACTGAGACCCTCACTCACACACTCAGCTCTGTCCCTGCACCCCTCATGCCCTGCAGCTCTCCCTGCGATTCCAGTACTGAGACCCTCACTCACACTCGCAGCTCTGCCACTGCACCCCTCATGCACTGCAGCTCTCCCTGCGATTCCAGTACTGAGACCCTCACTCACACTCGCAGCTCTGCCACTGCACCCCTCATGCACTGCAGCTCTCCCTGCGATTCCAGTACTGAGACCCTCACTCACACTCGCAGCTCTGCCACTGCACCCCTCATGCCCTGCAGCTCTCCCTGCGATTCCAGTACTGAGACCCTCACTCACACTCGCAGCTCTGCCACTGCACCCCTCATGCCCTGCAGCTCTCCCTGCGATTCCAGTACTGAGACCCTCACTCACACTCGCAGCTCTGCCACTGCACCCCTCATGCCCTGCAGCTCTCCCTGCGATTCCAGTACTGAGACCCTCACTCACACTCGCAGCTCTGCCACTGCACCCCTCATGCACTGCAGCTCTCCCTGCGATTCCAGTACTGAGACTCTGACTCACACACTCAGCTCTGTCCCTGCACCCCTCATGCCCTGCAGCTCTCCCTGCGATTCCAGTACTGAGACCCTCACTCACACTCGCAGCTCTGCCACTGCACCCCTCATGCACTGCAGCTCTCCCTGCGATTCCTGTACTGAGACCCTCACTCACACACACAGCTCTGCCACTGCACCCCTCATGCCCTGCAGCTCTCCCTGCGATTCCAGTACTGAGACTCTGACTCACACACTCAGCTCTGTCACTGCACCCCTCATGCCCTGCAGCTCTCCCTGCGATTCCAGTACTGAGACCCTCACTCACACTCGCAGCTCTGCCACTGCACCCCTCATGCCCTGCAGCTCTCCCTGCGATTCCAGTACTGAGACCCTCACTCACACTCGCAGCTCTGCCACTGCACCCCTCATGCCCTGCAGCTCTCCCTGCGATTCCAGTACTGAGACCCTCACTCACACTCGCAGCTCTGCCACTGCACCCCTCATGCACTGCAGCTCTCCCTGCGATTCCAGTACTGAGACCCTCACTCACACTCGCAGCTCTGCCACTGCACCCCTCATGCCCTGCAGCTCTCCCTGCGATTCCAGTACTGAGACCCTCACTCACACTCGCAGCTCTGCCACTGCACCCCTCATGCACTGCAGCTCTCCCTGCGATTCCAGTACTGAGACCCTCACTCACACACACAGCTCTGCCACTGCACCCCTCATGCCTTGCAGCTCTCCCTGCAATTCCAGTACTGAGACCCTCACTCACATACACAGCTCTGCCACTGCACCCCTCATGCCCTGCAGCTCTCCCTGCGATTCCAGTACTGAGACCCTCACTCACACTCGCAGCTCTGCCACTGCACCCCTCATGCACTGCAGCTCTCCCTGCGATTCCAGTACTGAAACCCTCACTCACATACACAGCTCTGCCACTGCACCCCTCATGCCCTGCAGCTCTCCCTGCGATTCCAGTACTGAGACCCTCACTCACATACACAGCTCTGCCACTGCACCCCTCATGCCCTGCAGCTCTCCCTGCGATTCCAGTACTGAGACCCTCACTCACACTCGCAGCTCTGCCACTGCACCCCTCATGCACTGCAGCTCTCCCTGCGATTCCAGTACTGAAACCCTCACTCACATACACAGCTCTGCCACTGCACCCCTCATGCCCTGCAGCTCTCCCTGCGATTCCAGTACTGAGACCCTCACTCACATACACAGCTCTGCCACTGCACCCCTCATGCCCTGCAGCTCTCCCTGCGATTCCAGTACTGAGACCCTCATTCACACACACAGCTCTGCCACTGCACCCCTCATGCCCTGCAGCTCTCCCTGCGATTCCAGTACTGAGACTGACTCACACACTCAGCTCTGTCACTGCACCCCTCATGCCCTGCAGCTCTCCCTGCGATTCCAGTACTGAGACCCTCATTCACACACACAGCTCTGCCACTGCACCCCTCATGCCCTGCAGCTCTCCTTGCGATTCCAGTACTGAGACTGACTCACACACTCAGCTCTGTCACTGCACCCCTCATGCCCTGCAGCTCTCCCTGCGATTCCAGTACTGAGACCCTCACTCACACTCGCAGCTCTGCCACTGCACCCCTCATGCACTGCAGCTCTCCCTGCGATTCCAGTACTGAGACCCTCACTCACACACTCAGCTCTGTCACTGCACCCCTCATGCCCTGCAGCTCTCCCTGCGATTCCAGTACTGAGACCCTCACTCACACTCGCAGCTCTGCCACTGCACCCCTCATGCACTGCAGCTCTCCCTGCGATTCCAGTACTGAGACCCTCACTCACACTCGCAGCTCTGCCACTGCACCCCTCATGCCCTGCAGCTCTCCCTGCGATTCCAGTACTGAAACCCTCACTCACATACACAGCTCTGCCACTGCACCCCTCATGCCCTGCAGCTCTCCCTGCGATTCCAGTACTGAGACCCTCACTCACACTCGCAGCTCTGCCACTGCACCCCTCATGCCCTGCACCTCTCCCTGCTATTACAGTACTGTGTCCCCTACCCAACTTGACCAGTGCTGCTATCTCTTGTTCTGCAGCATCGCTGCTATTCCAGCACTGAAACTCCACACAAAACTCTGCCAATCTACCTGACTCCATTCCAGAAGCATATTTTTCACTGTTTTTTTTTCTGTATCCTTCTTTTTCCACTTTTCTATTTTATTTAGTTATTTATTTATTTAGCGGTTTTTATATACCGCGGCACGTAAGAAGATACATCACCTCGGTTTACAGGGAACAATAAATTAGCAACAGGCTTTACAGAGAACAGGCTTTGCAGACAGTAACAAAAACATTGTAACAGGCTTTACATATAAAAATGTATTCAGGAGTAAGTAATATAAATAGCCTATGAACTATCAAACAAAGGGTAATATAACTCAATGAGGGAGATGAGGATATAAACAGGTAGATAATTGTTATAATGCTTATTCTATCTCCCTTTCCGAGCTGCAGTTATTTTTAAAATGAATCAAATTCCTTCTAGGGGACAGACTCCATGGAGGATCAGGATCTTTTAGAAATTGGAATCCTTAACTCTGGCCATCGACAGAAAATTCTGCAGGCAATGCACCAACTTCCAAAGGTAATCCTTGTAAACTCTGCATGTGTTTAACAGTCGCTTAAAATATCATAAACTGTGCATTGAACTGTGAGATGTGATACTCAGGGTGATAAACTCCTGCAGCTCTCTGTAGTATCACAGGAGGTGAGGAGTGACACTATATTTATTTACAAAATGTATAATCCTCTCTTTCTTCCGTTCCAGATGGATAATAAATTAAACATGCAAAAAGTAAATATGTACAGCAATACTAAGGAGAGTTATGGGACTGTTTCACAGGAAGTGATGAGAGATACTGAGGGTGATACTATAGAGAGCTATGGTAGTGTATAAACAGGAAGTGAGAAGTGATACTGAGGGTGATACTATAGGGAGCTATAGTAGTGTATAAACAGGAAGTGAGAAGTGATACTGAGGGTGATACTATAGGGAGCTATAGTAATGTATAAACCGGAAGTGAGAAGTGATACTGAGGGTGATACTATGGAGAGCTATGGTAGTGTATAAACAGGAAGTAAGAGATACTGAGGGTATGGTAGGGTATAAACAGGAAGTAAGGAGTGATACTGAGGGTGATATTATTGGATGTATAGGAGGAGGTGTGGATTGATACTGAGGGTGATACGGGGAGCTATGAGATGTATAAAAGGAAGTGACAAGTGATACTATGGAGAGCTATGGTAGTGTATAAACAGGAAGTAAGAGATACTGAGGGTATGGTAGGGTATAAACAGGAAGTAAGGAGTGATACTGAGGGTGATATTATTGGATGTATAGGAGGAGGTGTGGATTGATACTGAGGGTGATACGGGGAGCTATGAGATGTATAAAAGGAAGTGACAAGTGATACTATGGAGAGCTATGGTAGTGTATCACAGGAGGTTAGTAATGAGAGTGAGGGTGATACTATGGGATGTACAGCAGGAGGAGAGGAGTGATACTGAGGGTGATAATATGGGATGTATAGCAGGAGGAGAGGAGTGATACTGAGGATGATACTATGGGATGTATCACTGAGGTGAGGAGCATTACTGAGGATGATACTATGGGATGTATCACTGAGGTGAGGAGTGATACTGAGGGTGATCCTATGGGATGTATAGGAGTAGATGAGGAGTGATACTGAGGGTGATACTATGGGATGTAAAGCAGGAGGTGAGGAGTGATACTGAGGGGGATGCTATGGGATGTATCATGGAGGTGAGGAGTGATACTGAGGGTGATACTATGGGATGTGTAGCAGGAGGTGAGGAGTGATACTGAGGATGATACTATGGGATGTATCACTGAGGTGAGGAGCACTTCTGAGGGTGATACTATGGGATGTATCACTGAGGTGAGGAGTGATACTGAGGGTGATCCTATGGGATGTATAGGAGTAGATGAGGAGTGATACTGAGGTGATACTATGGGATGTATAGCAAGAGGTGAGGAGTGATACTGAGGGTGATACTATGGAATGTATAGCAGTAGGTGAGGAGTGATACTGTGAGTGATACCAAGGGATGTATCACAGAGGTGAGGCGGGATACTGAGGGTGATAGTATGGAAAGCTATGGGATGTATAGCAAGAGGTGTGAAGTGATACTGAGGATGATACTATGGGATGTAAATCAGGAGGTGAGGAGTGATACTGAGGGTGATACTACGGGATGTATAACAGGAGGTGAGGAGTGATACTGAGAGTGATACTATGGGATGTATAGCATGAGGTGAGGAGTAATTCTGAGGTTGATACTATGGGATGTATCACAGGTAAAGAGTTATACTGAGGATGATACTATGGGATGTAAATCAGGAGGTGAGGAGTGATACTGAGGGTGATGGTATGGGATGTAAATCAGGAGGTGAGGAGTGATACTGAGGGTGATACTATCGGATGTATAGCATGAGGTGAGGAGTAATTCTGAGGTTGATACTATGGGATGTATCACAGGTAAAGAGTTATACTGAGGATGATACTATGGGATGTATAGCAGGAGGTGAGAAGTGATACTGAGGGTGATACTATGGGATGAATAGCAGGAGGTGAGGAGTGATACGGAGGGTGATACTATGAGATGTATCACTAAGGTGAGGGGTGATACTGAGGGTGATACTATGAGATGTATAGCAGGAGGTGAGGAGTGATACTGAGGGTCATACTATGGGATGTATAGCATGAGGTGAGGAGTGTTACTGAGGGTGATACAATGGGATGTATCACTGAGGTGAGGAGTGTTACTGAGGGTGATACTATGGGATGTATAGCAGGAGGTGAGGAGTGATACTATGGGATGTTTAGCAGGAGGTGAGAAGTGATACTGAGGGTGATACTAAGGGATGTATAGCAGGAGGTGAGGAGTGATACTGAGTGTGATACTATGAGATGTATAGCAGGAGGTGAGGAGTGATACTGAGGGTGATACTATGAGATGTATAGCAGGAGGTGAGGAGTAATACAGAGGTTGATACTATGGGATGTATCACAGGTAAAGAGTTATACTGAGGATGATACTATGGGATGTAAATCAGGAGGTGAGGAGTGATACTGAGGGTGATGGTATGGGATGTAAATCAGGAGGTGAGGAGTGATACTGAGGGTGATACTATGGGATGTATAGCATGAGGTGAGGAGTAATTCTGAGGTTGATACTATGGGATGTATCACAGGTAAAGAGTTATACTGAGGATGATACTATGGGATGTATAGCAGGAGGTGAGAAGTGATACCCAGATCAAGGAACTTAATATCTATTAATTTCATAACATATTAATTGATAATTACCTAGTTAATCTCTATCGCTCTTACTCCTACTTCACTTATTCCTAGCTACACTAGCTCCCAAATTCAATACCCCTGTTTATTGTAACTTTGAATTTTCGACCTTTCTTATTTATGTTTAGTCGGTTTTATTTTTACTTCTGGTTTCCCCTGTTCCATGTAAACCGGCCTGATATGAATCCCATTCATGAAGGCCGGTATAGAAATGTTTTAAATAAATAAATAAATAAATGATACTATGGGATGTATAGCAGGAGGTGAGGAGTGATACTGAGGGTGATACTATGGGATGTATAGCAGGAGGTGAGGAGTGATACTGAGGGTGATACTATGGGATGTGTAGCAGGAGCTGAGGAGTAATACTGAGGGTGATACTATGGGATGTATCACTGAGGTGATGAGTGATACTGAGGGTGATACTATGAGATGTATCACTAAGGTGAGGAGTGAAACTGAGGGTGATACTATGAGATGTATAGTAGGAGGTGAGGAGTAATACTGAGGGTGATACTATGGGATGTATCACAGGTAAAGAGTTATACTGAGGGTGATACTATGGGATGTATAGCAGGAGGTGAGGAGGAATGATACTGATGGTGATACTTTGGGATGTATAGCAGGAGGTGAGGAGTGATACTGAGTGTGATACTATGGGATGTATAGCAGGAGGTGAGGAGTGATACTGAGGGTGATACTATGGGATGTATAGCAGGAGGTGAGGAGTGATACTGAGGGTGATACTATGGGATGTGTAGCAGGAGCTGAGGAGTAATACTGAGGGTGATACTATGGGATGTATCACTGAGGTGATGAGTGATACTGAGGGTGATACTATGAGATGTATCACTAAGGTGAGGAGTGAAACTGAGGGTGATACTATGAGATGTATAGTAGGAGGTGAGGAGTAATACTGAGGGTGATACTATGGGATGTATCACAGGTAAAGAGTTATACTGAGGGTGATACTATGGGATGTATAGCAGGAGGTGAGGAGGAATGATACTGATGGTGATACTTTGGGATGTATAGCAGGAGGTGAGGAGTGATACTGAGTGTGATACTATGGGATGTATAGCAGGAGGTGAGGAGTGATACTGAGGGTGATACTATGGGATGTGTAGCAGGAGGTGAGGAGTAATACTGAGGGTGATACTATGGGATGTATAGCACGAGGTGATGAGTGATACTGAGGGTGATACTATGAGATGTATAGTAGGAGGTGAGGAGTAATACTGAGGTTGATACTATGGGATGTATCACAGGTAAAGAGTTATACTGAGGGTGATACTATGGGATGTATAGCAGGAGGTGAGGAGTGATACTGAGGGTGATACTATGGGATGTATAGCAGGAGGTGAGGAGGAATGATAATGATGGTGATACTTTGGGATGTATAGCAGGAGGTGAGGAGTGATTCTGAGTGTGATACTATGGGATATATAGCAGGAGGTGAGGAGTGATACTGAGTGTGATACTATGGGATGTATAGCAGGAGGTGAGGAGTAATACTGAGGGTGATACTATGGGATGTATAGCAGGAGGTGAGGAGTGATACTGAGGGTGATACGGGGAGCTATGGGATGTATAACAGGAGGTGAGGAGTGATACTGAGTGTGATACTATGGGATGTATTGCAGGAGGTGAGGAGTGATACTGAGGGGGATGCTATGGGATGTATCATGGAGGTGATGAGTGATACTGAGGGTTATTCTGTAGAGAGACATTGGAGTTGAACATGGATGGTGATTTGCTTTCACTCAATAATAAGAGGGTGAGGGTGCTATGTTTATCATGTTCTCACTAACCCCTCACTTTCTTATGGTTCTACTTTATGTTTAAATCTATTTTATTAAAGCTTTGTAGCATATTATCCAATCAAGAAGAACCCTGAGCGGGTGCGCCCTTTCCCACTTAGGGTTAGTTCAGAATCAGTATTAGAGGTGTAGACGTCTTATCCTCTTTCCACCTCCGTCTCCCCAGTGCCATCAAAGACCGTCCAGCGTTTCAAGGCACGCAACACTCCCTAACACTCTTCTTGATATATCACTGAGTAATATCACTTAAAATCAGTCGTCTAGTTGGCAAATATTGTAAGTATAAGTCCCATGCTTTCAAAAAGGATCTCTGTTTCTTAGTCTTGTGTTCAGCACAATTTTTTATCTGAGAACTCTGAAAAGCCATGTTTTTAAGTTGTCCTAAGGAGGGTGTCTGCACTGATAATGACGTAAGTTATGGGCTCATTATACACCTTTTGTAAGATCCAGTTCCTTGCCGAGAATAGCAGTTTCCTATGCCAACACCTTCTACTGACTGATGGAAGCACGGAGGTTCTCATTCCATCAAATAGAACTTTTGCTTCTAGCTCAGTTGGTGCACCTCGTATTTTCACAATGTATCTTTGCACTGCTTTTCAGTAATGGTGTGTAGTAGGGCATCCTTTTCACCATCCTCCAGCCACCTGCTCAAATTCTGAGTTTCTTTGTAAGGTGTGTATTATTTTATACCAAAAAGAAATAGAGTGGCGATGAGGGTCATCCAAATGAAATAATACTAGCATTATCTCTCACGGATCACCTTCCAGAGCCTCAAGGTCCAATGACTGAATCTAATGTCTTAATTGGAGGTATGAGAAGCTCTGCCCCCAGAATTTGGGATATGGTAAATTGTTCCCTCCTCAGTCAGAGTCCCTTTAAACCCCATACCCGAAAAATTCGGGAATATGAGCCAGGAGTAAAATCATCCTTCCCCACTATAGTTAAAAAAAAAAAATAAGAGACACAATAGTCCTACAATATCATTGCCAGGTTCTAATTATTGGAAGTCTGAGGGGACTTTGTTGGATTTGCTTTGCTAATGCCAGGCATGATCTGTGTAATATATACCATGAATCCTTAAACTTCACCAAATTCCTTTTCATTTCCAAGGGAGTGAAAACTTTCGTCCCATAATCCAATCACTTACGTCTCAGATTACATGCCCTGTTATACTGCTTTATATCTATTAATCCTAATCCTCCTTGCTCCCACTTCCTTGTCAATGTTGCGAGCTGTATACAGGGCTAAGTCTTCTGCCATATGAACTGTCGAAGTTCTCTTTCTGTGCTGCCAGTTCCCCTTTTTTCAACCAAATAGTTACTGTCTGAAGAAAATATAACCGATTCGGGAGTATCGTCATCTGATATATATTTATCTGCCCTATTAAAGAAAGTGGATAGTTTATCCAAGTTTGCAAAATGTTCTTAGATTGAGTTGGCACTCGCTTATGATTTTCTTTTGTATTTTAGTCACATCTCTATTTAGCAATATCCCTAAATATTTAAGAGAGTCCTGGGCCCAGCTGAAAGGAAATTGTCTCCCACGTAACGCCCTTTCTTCATCTCGCAATGGTAAAGCTTCCGTCTTGTCCAGATTAATTTTGAACCCTGCCAGTATACCATACATAGTGAACGCCTCTAAAAGAGCCAGCAGGGAAGTTTCCACTTCCCTAATATGCCACCGGCAAAAGCAACAGCTTAACAACAGGGGGATTCCCCTTCACTACATCTAGTCCCCTTATTGCCTTGTTTTCTTTAATCATTATCAAAAGAGGCTCTAATGCATGAATAAATAATAACAGGGATAACGGGCAGCCTTGGCTTTTACCTCTCTTAAATTCAAAACTGTCAGATTGAGCCCCATTTGCTAATAGCAGCTTGTCATAGAGCACCCATACCACTCCGCTGAAGTATCCCTCTATGCCCACTGCTTTTAGAACTGCAAACGTAAATGTCCAATCGACACGATCAAATGCCTTTTCAGCGTTGAAACTTAAAAGAAGAGATGGTGATTTCCGCCCAACACTATCTCCATTGAAGCTAACACCCTTCATACAATATTCACCAAGCTCCTTCCCTGTACAAAACCAACTCGCTCCTCTCCAATCAGTGATGGCAAATATCTGACCAGTCTATGCACTATAATCTTAGCCATTACTTTGATTTCAAAAATCAATAATAATATAGGTCTGTATGATCCTGATGTCAGAGGATCATACATACCCGGCTTTTATTTATTTATTTATTTTTGTTTTTTCTATACCGACATTCTTGTAGAGATACAAATCATACCGGTTTACATTTAACTTCAATTTCGCCTTGAGGCGGTACAGAGAACTATATTATAAAATCAAAAATTAACAGGAAATGTAACACTCTGGTCTAAGTATAGACTTATAAAATCAAGGGAGATTATTTAAACATGTCAGATACTAAGCTCATCCAAACAAGAGAACTTGAAATACTCATATAGTTAGAATGAAGTACAATATCCTGAAGGTTAAATAGAAGGTTAAATATCCTGAAAGGCTTGGCTAAATAGCCATGTTTTTAGTCTCTTTTTGAAGACAGCAGGGCAGGATTCTCGTCTAAGTTCGTGGGGTAGCGCGTTCCAGTGATGTGGGCCAGCTGTCGAGATGGCACGTTTTCTGATTGAGGTTTTAGCTTGGGGAGCGAATAGGGTGTCTTGGTAGGCACTTCTAATAGGTCTGGAGGAGGTATGTAGTTTTAACGGAGTGGAGGTATTGAGGACAGTGAGGTTGTGGATAACTTTATGGATTATTGAGAGTGTCTTGAATAAGATCCTGGATTTGACTGGAAGCCAGTGTAGGCTCTGAAGAGTGGGGAGATGTGTTCCCTCTTTTTGGTATTAGTGAGGAGCCTAGCTGCAGAGTTCTGCACCATCTGAAGTGGTTTTAAAACGATGGCTGGAAGACCTAGTAGCAGAGAGTTGCAGTAGTCCAGTTTTGTCAAGATAATTGCTTGAAGTACTAGTCTGAAGTCTTTAAAATGCAGAAGTGGCTTGAGATTTCTGAGTACTTGAAGCTTGAAAAAGCAATCTTTCGTGGTGGTGTTCACGAACTTCCTAAGGTTGAATTGGTTGTCGAGGATGACCCCCAGGTCTCTGACAAATGGAGAAGGTTTGATCGTAGTGAAGGTTGGTTGGGAAGAGGTCGGGTCATCTTAAGAGATAATGAGGATTTCAGTCTTGTTGGAATTCAACACAAGGTTGAGAGAGGCGAGTAGGTGATTGATTGTTTGTTTGCAGATAGTTGTTCAAGTAATTTATAGTATTTTGTAAGGAATCTGTAATTGGAATAATTATTTGAACGTCGTCTGCATAAAGGTAATGTGAGAGATTTAGCTTTGTAAGCAAGTGGCAAAGTGGGAGTAAATAAATGTTAAATAGTGTGGGTGAGAGGGAGGATCCCTGGGGAACACCCATGTTGGAGCTGACGGCAGGAGATATTTTGTTGTTAATCTTGACTTTATAGTACCTATTGGAAAGGAATGATTTGAACCAGCTGAAGGCTAATCCCTTGATGCCTATTTCTGCTAGTCGTTCCAGTAGAGTTGAATGGTTAACTGTGTCAAATGCTGAGGATAGATCTAGAAGTACTAGTAAGTACTTTTGACCTCTTTCCATGTTGATAAGGATGTTGTCTGCGAGTGATAGCAGTAAAGTTTCTGTGCTGAATGACTTCCTAAATCCATGTTGTGATGGGAAAAGGATATGATGATCCTCAAGGTACTCCGATAGCTGTTTGTTAACCACTTTTTCCAAAATTTTAGCAATCATGGGGAGGTTGGCTATTGGACGAAAATTAGCTGGATCCGAGGGGGACAAAGTCAGTTTTTTTAATATGGGTTTGAGAATAGCAAACTTTAGTTGGTCTGGCACTCGACCTTGGGTTATAGAGAGGTTAATGATATCCGAGATAGGTTTAGAGATGGAGTTTGGGATATTGAAAAGATTAGTTGGAATTGGGTCAATAGGGTGCATTGCTGGTTTCAGCTTTTTAATGATGTTTTCAATTTCCATTGTTGATGTAGGTTCAAATGTTTCCAGTGAAAAATTTAGTTGTGGAGTAGGTATGCTGGTAAGGGGAGGATGAGCAGTAGGATTAGTAGGAGGATCCGAGAGAGTAGCGGTTAGGTCTGAGATTTTTTTCTTAAAGAAGATTGAAAGTTCTGTTGCTTTGTCTAGTGCTGCATCTTCTGGGATGAGGGGGAGGAGATGGCTTGGTAAGAATAGAGACATACGAGAATAGGGCTTTTGAATCGAAGAAAAAATGATGAATTTTTTTTGCCAAGAAATCCCTTTTCGTTTTGAGGATGGCAGATCTGTAAGCAGAAAGGAGGGTTTTGTAAGCCGTTTGTGTTGCTGAGGATGGTGAATTTCTCCAGGTTTTTTCTTTCTTTCTAAGATTTTGTTTTAATACCTTTAGTTCGGGGGTGAACCAGGGTTTTCTGTTAGGAGGAGGGTTGCGTAGTATTTTAGTGGAACTTGGACAAGTTTGTTCTGCGACCTTTGTGGAGATATTGATCCATGATGATATCGCCGTGTCTACATCCGATAGGTTAAGGTGGGGTATTTCTTTTTCGAGGTGAGATTTAATGAGGTCCTAGGAGCAAGGTTTTTTGAACTGTATAGTGGTTTTAGGGAAAGAGAGAGGAGGATGATCTTTTATTATTAGGTTAGAGTTTATGAGTCTATGATCGGACCAAGGGATCGGAGTAGTTATTGGGTTTGAGGTGAGAGAGATACCATTGTTGATGAAGATAAGGTCTAAGGTATGGCCGGCTTTGTGAGTAGGGCTGTTCACTATTTGTGTGAAACCTAGGTAGTTGAGTGAAGAGAGTAAGGTTTCGCAGTTATGGGTTCGGTGGGGGGTGTCTACATGTAGGTTAAAATCACCTAAAATTATCGCTGGTTTAGCTGTGTTGATGTGTTTAGTTATAAGTTCAATGATGGGAGAGGGATTGGATTCTATGGTTCCGGGTGGGGCGTATATAAGACAAATTTGAAGATGAATTGATTGGAAAAAGGCAGCTTCTATGTTGTAGGTGTTCGTGGTTTGAAGCGACAGTCCTAGGCCTTTTTTTTGCAGCTAGAAGTAGGCCTCCACCTCTTTTTTTAAGTCTAGGTATGGAGAGAATATCATAAAGATGGGTGGGAAGTTGATTGGTGATTACAATGTCTGTGGGTTTCAGCCATGTCTCTGTAACTGCGCAGATGTCAGGACCGGCTTCTGAAAGGTAGTCGTTGAAAATATCTGTTTTTTTGGAGAGAGATTGGGCATTGAAAAGCGAGAGAGTGAAGAGCAATAGCCCCAACAGCTGAGTAACGGGAGAAATCATTATAGGAATAAGTCTTTGGTGACGGATGAAGTGAGGAATGGAGGAGCTGGAGTAGATGTAGGAAGATCTTGGGAGGTACTTAATTACTGGGATAGTGGCAGTTCCCATCTGAAGAATAGTAAGTGGCTGATTTGTGGAAGTACGGTTAGGTTGGGCTGGTTGAGGATGTGATGAAGTAAAAAGGTTGATTGAAGTTCTGAAGAGTAGTGAAAGGTATTAACTCGGGAAGATTTTCTTTCTATGTTATTTCAATTATTTAGATTCTGGTTCCCTCTGGTCTTGAATTGCAGTCTCCTGTGAGGAGAAGGAGCCCAGGAGTCGATGGTGATGTGAACAGCAACCAGTTCTGTATTAGGAAACCAAGGAAAATGACCTTTCTCAAGCTCTTCATACGTCACTCCTAGATGTGCCAATATCTTATCTCCCATTAATTTATGCTGAAATCTGTTTATTGAAGCATTGCGTAGCAATTACTTAACAATAGCCTGTTTTAGTACATCTGTCTTAACTCAGGCAAAATACAGAATGTTTATTAGAAGAACATGCCAAGCTCCCCCCAGTAGATCCCAAAGCCAAGATATTGTTACCAAACAAAGATGACTGACGGCAAGGGGGTCCTGCAAACCATCAGGCAAAGTCATAGATTTTGGAACACCTACTGGGGAAGCCGCAGCATTCCCAACCCTCCCTTTCCCGCCCTCTGATCCTGAGCCATCCCTTCTTATGCCACTCTCACCAGATTAGATACTATTATATGGTGGAGAGCAATCAAATAGGCAGATCATTAACAATCAAATGCCTCGCAAAAGGAGATAAAGAATTCAAATAGGGCTCCCATTGTTTCACAAAATTCCCTTTTCTCTTGAACCATTTAATTTTATCAACATATTTATCTAATATACATATTTGATGTATAACATTTCTCCATTGTGTCAAGGTCGGTGGTTCAGCGGACAACCATTTCTGCAGAATATATTTCTTAGCCAGCAAGATTGTCACTCTGCATCACCATTTAACGTATTTACTAGGAAATGCGATGTCTCTCATGTCATCCCATAAAAACATATTGACCACCAGGCCTGTTAAGATAGCCATTAACCACCATCCAAAATCTATGGATTACAGAATATATCCAGAACTGGTGACCCAAAGTGCTATCTGCCTTCCCACACTTAAGACAGCACCCAGAACTCACCACTCCTAGTCTATAAGCTATCTTAGAAGGAATATGGAATCTATGAAGGAACTTAAATTGAAGTTCCTTGAGAGCAATGTTAACAGATAAAGACTGTAGCCTCATAAAGCACCCCCCATAATATGGAGATGTCAACTTAGTCCCAAATTCCCTATTCCAACCCTCCGCTAGGATGCCCCAGTTTAGGTTGGGTTTTGCTTACGGAATAATTTGTACCAAAAGGAGATCATATGCTGACTTGATCGTCCAAATCAAGAAAATCTGAAAGTAGTTCCCATGCATAATTGTGAGGATCAGGAAAAGACAATGAATTGACTGTAAGTAGGCAAAAAAGTGCTTCGAGTCCAAGTCTTCTTGTACAGCTTGATAAGGAGCACAGATGATTCATATCATCAACTACCTGACCCACGGTTTGGATGCCTTTATCATGCCAGCACTTAAATATTTTATTCTACATCCCAGGACTGAAATCTCTATTACCTAAAAAAGCAAATGAGTGACTTGTGGACGTAAGCTCATCTTATGGCAAAATCAGTGCCAAGCATGCAAAATAGGTCGAATGAGTACACTAGTCTGAAGGTGTATTGGAAGCACATGTTTAGTTTTATGTAAAATATAGCACAATTCTAATGGCTTGATTCTAAGTTTTTCTATTGACAATGGCATATAATAAGTGGCATCCATTATCCAATCAAGCAAGTTACAGGCTACATTATACATCTTAATATCAGCTAGCCCCAGTCCTGTTGCAACCGTCCCTTCCTGACGGCTTCACTCCGCCTACCTTTCTTTCTTTGCACCTCCTCTCGCTATAGATGGACGCCTGGCTGCTGCGGCGTCTACCTGCCGTCCTCTCCGGCGTCCCCGGACCGGTTTGGGCGCTGCCTCCCGCCATGCTCTGCTTGTACCTTAGGGCGCGCGCGACGCGCAGCCCTCACTCTTATTTCCTACTTGGTGCGAACCTCAGGGGCGTCCCCCTGTGGTGACGTCATGCTGCCCAGATATTTAAAGCCTACAATGTTTGCTAGCCTTTGAGTTAGCAAGGAATTCCTTACGGATGGGATTCGCTCTCCGTACCCAGCTACTCTGCCTCCAATTCCATTGGACTCTTAACGCTAATGGGGTACCCACTCCAGTATTAGTGTCTACATACTTCTTGGCTATTATGATTCATATTTGGTGCTTTCAGTGGTAAAACATGGGATATCTCCCACCTCCTCCAAAAGACATTGGCCAGCTGATCACAAAGTACATTTTTAATAAAAGTGCAGTGCAGCCAGGAGCCTCACCATTTGCAGCCTTATGAATTAATGTTATCTTAAAAAGAATTTTCCATTTAATAGGCAACAAATGTAAATTAAACAAAATTGGTATAATATGGTCAAAACAAGATGTTCAGGTTAAGACATGCGCTAGTGAAACCTCACTTGTCTGTTGTCTGCAGTTTTTGGGTGGGAGGTCTGGATGACTTGGTGGGGCTTCGGGGTGAAGTGGACTGTAGAAGGACTGGATGAAATGCTGCTGATATCGGCAAACTGGTGATTCAAAGTACATGCACAGGTATTTCAAAGTGGTGTATGCACGGTGTCAGAATTATTTCTCGTGTAAAATTAATGTATATATGTTTATAAAATGGGTAGAGAAAGTATGCGTTTTCTTCCATTGGAAATATTTGAACATACTAAACATTAGAGATGTGAATCGGAACCGGATTCGGTTCTGATTCCGGTTCCGATTCACATCGTGATTTTTTTTTCGTCCAGCCTGATCGGGTTTTTGTTTATCGGCTGCGCCCGAGCCGATAAACAAAAACCCACCCCGACCTTTTAAAACTAATCCCTTAGCTTCCTCCACCCCCCCAAAACCTTTTACAGGTACCTGGTGGTCCAGTGGGGGTCCCGGGAGCGATCCCCCTCTCTCGGGCCGTCGGCTGCCACTAATAAAAATGGCGCTGATGGCCCTTTGCCCTTACCTTGTGACAGGGTATCCATGCGATTGGCTGGTCCCTGTCATATAGTAGGAGCACTGGATGGCCCGCGCCATTTTTAAAGATGGCGCCGGCCATCCAGTGCTCCCTCCATGTGACAGGGGCCGACCAATGGCACGGATACCCTGTCACAAGGTAAGGGCAAAGGGCCATCAGCGCCATTTTTATTAGTGGCAGCCAACGGCCCGAGAGAGGGGGATCGCTCCCGGGACCCCCACTGGACCACCAGGTACCTGTAAAAGGTTTTGGGGGGGTGGAGGAAGCTAAGGGATTAGTTTCAAAGGGTCGGGGTGGGTTTAGGGATTATTTTTGTGTGCCGTTTTTCCCGCCCTCCCCCAAAACGATGAGAACCCCACGAACAATATCGTGGGGTTTTCCTATCAGTTTCAGGGAGCCCCCGATTTCTAACTATTTTGAATCGTCCAAAATACGATTCACATCCCTACTAAACATATGTGCATACTTTCAGAGAGGGCATTGTCTTTAGCAGGACCCACACTCTGGAACACAATGCCTTTGGAGATCAGAGTACAGAGAGACCCCAAAACATTCAAGAGAAGTCTAAAGACATGGCTTTTTAAACAAGCCTTTTATAAAGAGACCGGAGAATAGAAAATACACTGGAATAAACAGAAGAGCACCGGCACACAGCACTATTCTCATAAATATGCATTACAATATTTTAACATACTGAGTACACAATGAATGTAATAAGATAACACAGTAAATGTGATTTTTTTTTTGACCTGTAAAAGTACCTTCTAGGTACACCTGGCCAGAACCTACATCACTAAACATTTGTATGTATTTTTATGATTTAATGAAACCGAAACTTAACGGCACCGGTTAGAATGTACTAGAGTATGCTTACTCCAAACTTACTTATGTGCCTACATGTAAACCGTTGTGATGGTATATAACATTTTATTTATTTATTTATTATTTTATATACCGACATTCAATCTCAATCGAGATATCACAGCGGTTTACATTCAGGTACTGTAGGTATTTCCCTGTCCCCAGGGGGCTTACAATCTAAGTTTGTACCTGAGGCAATGGAGGGTAAAGTGACTTTCCCAAGGTCACAAGGAGCAACAGCAGGACCTGAACCCTGGTCTGCTGGTTCACAGTCCACTGCTCTAACCACTAGGCGATGGTATAGAAAAGACTTTAAATAAACTACAGCTACCACCACACAGTTTCTAAAACATTGGCATAATCTTTGTGAGTTCACTTACATGCACAAATGCTGTGCCACGGATAGGTTTGAAAGTTGGGCTCCTTGTAAGCAGGCCTTGCAGAGGAGGAGGAGATGGGCAGGGAAAGGATTTACATGCATACATTTAAATTTCGAAAATGTATGCGTGCAAATCCATGCTCATAAAGTTATAACTCCATCTTAACCTTCATCCTACCAACATATTTTACATCACAATCTTATCAACTGGGGTCCAAATGGACCCCATGCAGTTTTGTTAATTGACCTTGAAAATCATTGTCATTGAACATGCCTTATTATTTATTTCAATCAGTGTCAGTATGTTCCGATTGCTCTGATATGTGATCAACCTCATCATCAGAGTTGTCTCTATCTTCAAAATCAGTCATCGTTATCCTCGAAAATTGCTTTCAGAACATCTGCAGTAGAATACCGAGCATATTTCTGACTAGAAGACCCTCTTGTAGATGTTTTTACTGACTGAAAATGCAAAGAATCATTACTTATACATTTTTAAACTTGCTTAATTGAAAGTCGCAAATTCTGAGGCATTTTTGGACTCCAAATAATAAATAGCTCTGTAGGAAGAATAAAGTAGAATAGTTTAGAATAACATTTGAATCAGATTTACCATAGGCAAAGTGACAAATTCCTAAAATGGCGGCTGAAAATTATTTTTAGTGTTTATCTAGTGGAAGCTTATTAGTGCGTGGGGCCCAATTGGACTCCAGTTGGTAGGATGAAGGTTAGGCAGGTATAACCTTGTGTGCACGTGCTGTGCCAGGTTCTGTGTATAAATCCACCTTGAAACTTTGTTCTAATGTCTGCAGGTGAAACGTGTCGGCAAACTTTAGCTCTACACGGCCACTGAAAATTACTCTTTATGTGGGTAATTTTCAGAAGCTGTTGAAAATACATTGAAGGCTCGTCCAGGCAAAAGCCTGCACTCAGGAGTGGAATTGGGGTGGGGACGGATTTTCTTGCAGAGAAAATTACACCTGCCTCAAGCAGGGACGTTCCAAAGTGAACTTATGCACTGTACGTAACTTTGAAAATCAGCCTTTCTAACACCACAGCACGCTACTAGAGAAGTCTGCAGATTATTCCATCTGCTAATCACTGTACACTTCTTGCTTCATGTCTAGATGAGACCAGTTGGGACAGATGGCTACAATCCATCGTCAGTACCAGAATGGTTGGATTCTATAGAACTAGGAAACTATACCAAAAGTTTTCTTATGAACGGCTTCACGTCAGTGGATCTTGTGAAGAAGCTCTGGGAGATTGAGCTAATCAGTGTAAGTAAAAGATTGATTAATGAACGCACTAAGTAATACGAAATGATGAGATCCAGGAGAAGGCTGCAGTGTATCTGTGCATACATTTCATAATGATATTACAGCACCTCGTAGTTAAGTTCCCACAGGAATGACTTGTGTTGAGTATTGGTTACTCTTGCCTTCTATGCTTGACTTGCATGCTTTTTTCCATGCTGCTTGACTTAATTTTTAATGTGTATATTTTAGATGTTTTCCATCACATTATGATTTATTTGTTTTTACTTAATTCATGAATAAATTTGGGTATCCTGATAAAACAGTGAGAGAGAGAATTTGGCCAGCTCCTGTACAAAAAAAATGTACAACACACTTGGGTGCAGGAGAAGCTATTGGTGCTGTCTGGAGTAAGGGGATTCTCTGTACCAAGGACCTTGAAAGAGATTGCAGAGCTACACAAAGGAGAAATAACCACATTTTGGTAGAGGACTTCATGGTAAGAGGTGTAGACTTGGAAGACGGGTTTTAAGAGCCTCTGCCCGGAGGGTTGGGCAGAAGGGAGGTCATTGTGCACCTAAGTGCAGATGATGAGTTTGTAAAGATTCATAGCTTAGAGGATTGTCTAAATATGCCCTTTCGCTTTTTCTTTAGCAGTTTGCTTCCATTTCCTCAGCTCCTGGGGTTTTCTTCTTGCATTGTATCCTCTTTTTATGAACTGTATGATTGCATATTTACACTCACGTGATCATTTCATTATTTCTATAATTACCAAGGGTAATTTTTTTTACTGTATGTGCTCCTATTTCTCTCTCAAGAGGTTCTTGATGATTTATTTTTGAAAACTGCATAAATAAAATCCTTAAAAAGTAAAGATTCAAAATCAGTTCAAAGAGTTGGGGATGCAGGGCCATTCAGCCATTGGTAAGGTGATTACTTAGCTTGCAGATTATGAACTTACTAAATAAAAACCATCGGTGGAGGAGGAATTGTCAACACTTCATGGCTGGTGCAGGGAAAAAATTTGAGGTGTATTGGCAACTAAGGATGTACCTGGGAGAATAAGGATCTATTCAGAAGGGATGGGTTAGTCCTCAGCCATTAACTGTGCATGAGGAAGACACACAGAGATCTATATTCAGACACAGTCCAGATACTAACTATAGCCGGCTGGTGTTAGGGCAGCTCTTGGACTGGACCAGACTTAGCTGGCTAACTCAACTCCTCCCAGTTACACCCCTAGCCCACCCCTAACTTATCTTCCTCAGTTCTAGCCTCCTAACTTATTAGCCAGCTAGAATGTAGCCAGATAAGGGCTGAATATAGCCGGGTAAGTCATTTAAATGAATAACTATTACATCATCCATCTAAATGGCTTTTGAATATGGACCTCAAATTGTTCTCCTCCACATACAAAAACTGTTGAGTACCCTGGAACATGGTCTCTGTCTCTCACACACACTCATACACAGGAACATGATCTGTCGCTCTCCCACACACACACACACACACAGTCACAGGAACATACTCTGTCTTTCTCACCACACTCACACACGTTCAGTTACAGGAACATGCTCACTTGATCTCTCTGTCTCTCTCATATACACATAAAACATACTCAGACACAGGAACATGCTCTCTCTCTCTCACACACACACAAACACAGACAGATGCTCACAGTAGTTTGCCCTCTCTCTCTTTCTCACTTTCTCTCACACAAGTACAAACACACACCACACAAGGACACAGGAAAATGTTCTGTCTCACACACAGCAAACAAATGCTCAGTCACAGGAACCTGCTCTTTCTGAAATACGTGGTCACAGTAACATGCTCTCTCTCTCACACACACACACACAGACACACATGGTCGAAAGAGAATGCTTTCTCACTCTCACACATTCAGAAGCTCAGTCTCAGGAACATTATCTCTCTCTCTCTCTCTCTCTCTCTCACACACATGCTCAGTCACTGGCAATTCTTTCTGTCTCGTACATACTCGCACAGACATGCTCTGTCATAGAAATATGATTTCTCACACACATACACATAGTCACAGGATCAAGCTCTCTCACTCACACAGTTGTAAGAACATTCTCTGTTTTCTCACTTACATACTCTTACACACATACACAAACTATAACTGAGCATGTATGTGTGTTGTACTTCTATCTCTCTCTCTTACACACATGCTGAGATATAGGAACAACTTCCAACATCTTGTTGTTGGCCTTGGGAGCTTGCAGGCCTGGCAGAGGGTAAGACCGTCTGCCATGCTGGAACACGCCGTCAACCCTCGGTTCGGTCCTGGATCCATCTGGGGTCGGGCTGAGGCTCAAGGGCACACTAAAGCACCCACTGCGTAACAGAATGCAAGGCCATGTGCCCAACAATCGTGTTCTGGCAATGGATCCGCCTTGTTCCAGAGTCTTGTTTGTTACTGGACTGGTTATGGGACCAAAACATTTTTTTCAGGATTTTGTGTACTCGACCCGCTGAAGGCGCCATCTTTGCCATTGCTACAACCTGCCGGAGGCGCCAGCTGTCTGGATAATACGACCCGCAGGAAGTGCCTGCGTCCAGACATTTGTCATGTTGCCAGGTTGGGGTTTTTACGACCTGCACCGTTACCTCTCTCACCAAGTCCTGGAGCACAGGACTTGGTGAGAGAGGTAACGGTGGTGGGGCCACTTGGCAATAGTGATCATAATATGATCAAATTTGATTTAATGACTGGAAAAGGAACAGTGTGCAAATCCAAGGCTCTCGTGCTAAACTTTCAAAAGGGAAACTTTGATAAAATGAGAAAAATTGTTAGAAAAAAACTGAAAGGAGCAGCTACAAAAGTAAAAAATGTCCAAGAGGCGTGGTCATTGTTAAAAAATACCATTCTAGAAGCACAGTCCAGATGTATTCCACACATTAAGAAAGGTGGAAAGAAGGCAAAACGATTACCGGCATGGTTAAAAGGGGAGGTGAAAGAAGCTATTTTAGCCAAAAGATCTTCATTCAAAAATTGGAAGAAGGATCCAACAGAAGAAAATAGGATAAAGCATAAACATTGGCAAGTTAAATGTAAGACATTGATAAGACAGGCTAAGAGAGAATTTGAAAAGAAGTTGGCTGTAGAGGCAAAAAACTCACAGTAAAAACTTTTTTAAATATATCCGAAGCAGAAAGCCTGTGAGGGAGTCAGTTGGACCGTTAGATGATCGGGGGTTAAAGGGGCACTTAGAGAAGATAAGGCCATCGCGGAAAGATTAAATGATTTCTTTGCTTCGGTGTTTACTGAAGAGGATGTTGGGGAGGTACCCGTAATGGAGAAGGTTTTCATGGGTAATGATTCAGATGGACTGAATCAAATCACGGTGAACCTAGAAGATGTGGTAGGCCTGATTGACAAACTGAAGAGTAGTAAATCACCTGGACCGGATGGTATACACCCCAGAGTTCTGAAGGAACTAAAAAATGAAATTTCAGACCTATTAGTAAAAATTTGTAACTTATCATTAAAATCATCAATTGTACCTGAAGACTGGAGGATAGCAAATGTAACCCCAATATTTAAAAAGGGCTCCAGGGGCGATCCGGGAAACTACAGACGGTTAGCCTGACTTCAGTGCCAGGAAAAATAGTGGAAAGTGTTATAAACATCAAAATCACAGAACATATAGAAAGACATGGTTTAATGGAACAAAGTCAGCATGGCTTTACCCAGGGCAAGTCTTGCCTCACAAATCTGCTTCACTTTTTTGAAGGAGTTAATAAACATGTGGATAAAGGTGAACCGGTAGATATAGTATACTTGGATTTTCAGAAGGCGTTTGACAAAGTTCCTCATGAGAGGCTTCTAGGAAAAGTAAAAAGTCATGGGATAGGTGGCGATGTCCTTTCGTGGATTGCAAACTGGCTAAAAGACAGGAAACAGAGAGTAGGATTAAATGGGCAATTTTCTCAGTGGAAGGGAGTGGACAGTGGAGTGCCTCGGGGATTTGTATTGGGACCCTTACTTTTCAATATATTTATAAATGATCTGGAAAGAAATACGACGAGTGAGATAATCAAATTTGCAGATGACACAAAATTGTGCAGAGTAGTTAAATCACAAGCAGATTGTGATAAATTGCAGGAAGACCTTGTGAGACTGGAAAATTGGGCATCCAAATGGCAGATGAAATTTAATGTGGATAAGTGCAAGGTGATGCATATAGGGAAAAATAACCCATGCTATAATTACATGATGTTGGGTTCCATATTAGGTGCTACAAACCCAAGAAAGAGATCTAGGTGTCATAGTGGATAACACATTGAAATCGTCGGTTCAGTGTGCTGCGGCAGTCAAAAAAGCAAACAGAATGTTGGGAATTATTAGAAAAGGAATGATGAATAAAACGGAAAATGTCATAATGCCTCTGTATCACTCCATGGTGAGACCGCACCTTGAATACTGTGTACAATTCTGGTCGCCGCATCTCAAAAAAGATATAATTGCGATGGAGAAGGTACAGAGAAGGGCTACCAAAATGATAAGGGGAATGGAACAACTCCCCTATGAGGAAAGACTAAAGAGGTTAGGACTTTTCAGCTTGGAGAAGAGACGACTGAGGGGGGATATGATAGAGGTGTTTAAAATCATGAGAGGTCTAGAACGGGTAGATGTGAATCGGTTATTTACTCTTTCGGATAGTAGAAGGACTAGGGGACACTCCATGAAGTTAGCATGGGGCACATTTAAAACTAATCGGAGAAAGTTCTTTTTTACTCAACGCACAATTAAACTCTGGAATTTGTTGCCAGAGAATGTGGTTCGTGCAGTTAGTATAGCTGTGTTTAAAAAAGGATTGGATAAGTTCTTGGAGGAGAAGTCCATTACCTGCTATTAAGTTCACTTAGAGAATAGCCACTGCCATTAGCAATGGTAACATGGAATAGACTTAGTTTTTGGGTACTTGCCAGGTTCTTATGGCCTGGATTGGCCACTGTTGGAAACAGGATGCTGGGCTTGATGGACCCTTGGTCTGACCCAGTATGGCATTTTCTTATGTTCTTATGTTCTTATGCAGGAGGCGCCTGTACCCCTACTGGTTTTGCTGGTTTTGCTTGCCCGCCCTGGGTTCCCTCCCCCAGGTCTTCTTGGTGTTTCTTGTGGGTCTTGTCTTGTTTATGCCTTTGTTCTTTGTTTGTTTCTCGTTTGTCTTGTTCTCTGTTTGCTGTTCGTTTGTTTTGTTTCCCGCCTGTTGCTTTCCATTCTCGTGTTTCCTGTCCTCCTCGTTCCTGTGTTTAGCTTCCTTGCTCTTTGCTCCCTCGCTCTTCGCTCCCTCGCTTTCCTCTCTCTCGCTCTTTGCTCCCTTGCTCCCTTGCTCTTTGCTCCCTTGCTCTCTGCTCTCTGCTCCCTTGCTCCCTCTTTTGTGTTTTTGTATTGTCGGTTGCGTGGTCGCCGCTCGCGTGGTCACCACTCGCGCAGTCACCGCTCACTTGGTCTTGTGATCCCTCGGTCTCGTGTTCCCTTGGTCTCGTGCTCTTTTGGTCTCTCGTCGTTGTCTTCTTGTGTTCTGTACTTTCTTGCTGCTTTGCTGTGTTTCTGCTGTCTTGTCTGTTTCATGCTGTCCCCGGATATGCCAGCTTCCATTTTTTGGACCCTCAAATACCTCCATCCAGTATGGACTGATACCCTTTTCCTCGGACTGTTGAGAGGAGGTTTGAGGAGGGGGTCTTTGAGGAGGGGGTACTGTTATGGCACCCTGCCCGCGGAGCTAATTCCCGCGAGCAGGCTCTGCTCACCTCACCCCATGCTGCCTCTCCCCGATGCAGCTGGAGTCACGGACTGTGCTTCTCCTCGCGGCCCAGAGGCCGCCTCTTGTGTCTAGCCTTGCTGCGGCACGGTGCCGTCGAAGTTGGGCCTTCACCGTGGCTGAAGCCAAAGACTTTCCCACGCTGCCTGCCTTCTTCGTGGCACAGAGCTGCCACCGACATTGCTGACATCTTCACGGCAGGAGGCCACATCCCCGGGCTCGATTGGCGGCTGGAGCCGCCCCCAGGGCCTCCTGCAGCAGCTGGAGCCGCTGCGTCTTCGGGACCTACTCTCCAGGCCCAGCCCTGCTGCTACGCACTCGTCAGTGCAAGACCGCTGTCCACGGTCCTGCACAGCCCTGCTTCCTGCCTCTAGGCGCGCGGCCACGTCTCTCTCCAGAATTTAAAGGGCCAGACACAGGAAATGTGCTGGTCCCACTTATGGACTGATTTCCTGTGCTAGCCCTATAAAAGGGCTGTCTTCGCACTATGTCTTGGCCTTGCCATTGGAGTTACTTCACTCTGGAGGCTCCTGCCTGCCAGAGCTCCATCAGGTCTTCTATCTTCTCCATGGAGTTCCTCGTCTCGTCTGTTCCTCGTTATGACATGTCTTCGTGCCTGAGGTCCTCGTCCAGGTGTCCTGGTGTTTCGCCTCCTGGTGTCCTGCCCTTCTTGGTGTTTGCTTCAGCACTCCTGAGCCTTCTGGTCCTGTCAGGCCTTGGTCCCTCGGATGACGTCTTTCCCGAGTTTGGAGTGGCCTGCAGGTGGAATTCGTTCCTGTGCTCCTGAGCCGTCATGTCCTGCCAGCCTTTGTGGGACATCTGGCTCCGCGTCGGAGTCCCACCTCGACTGGATTCTTCCCTGCGCTCGTCTCGTTCTCCGCGTGGTCCGTGACCAGCCTCCTCGGGCTGTGTAGGGCGCACAGTGGGACAGGATGGTCCGCGACCAGCCCATTGGGTCTGCCCGTGAAGGTGGGCTGAGTAGGGCGCCCTGAGAGACAGTGCCAATGTCCTCCTGCCCAGTTTCTTGTCTCGTCTGGACTTTGTCAAGTTCCTCATCATGTCTCTGCTGTCCTCGCATCGACCCTGGTCCAGGATGCCATCGCATCGACCCTGGTCCATGATGTCTTCGCATCAGCCCTGGTGTCATGTCTTCAATAACCCTGGTGTCATGTCGTCAATAGCCCTGGTGTTATGTCCTCAACAACCTTGGTGTCATGTCTTCAACAACCCTCGTCTGTGTTGCCGTTGCATCAACCTTGGTGTCATGTCTTCATGTCAAGGCCCGTCTGCCCTCATCCTCAGGCCAGGCCTGCTGCTCCATGCCGATCCAAGCGGCAGATCCGAAAGGGCTTGGAGTGGTCGGAGGACCATTCAACTTCCAACATCATGTTGTTGGCCTTGGGAGCTTGCAGGCCTGGCAGAGGGTAAGACAGTCTACCATGCTGGAACACGCCGTCAACCCTCGGTTCGGTCCTGGATCCATCTGGGGTCGGGCTTAGGTCCAAGGGTACACTAAAACACCCATTACGTAACAGAATGCAAGGCCTTTCGAGGCCGTTTGCATAACAACCGAAACCCTGGGATTCCCTTCCAATTGAGTTAATATTACAATCAAATTATCAAACTTTTAAAAAAGCTTTAAAAACCTGGTTATTTACATGAGTAAATGGAGAGGAAACAATATAAAGCAATTTAAAGGATGTAGACATTTTATTAGAGCTTTTATTCAAGGAGAAGGTGAGGCTTTTATGTTGATCTCTGTCTTTTTATGAACTTTCATGTTAGATATTATTTGTTTTTTTTTAATTGTTTGTATTTATATTTTAGTTTTATTTTAAATGGTTTTCTAGTTTTTTATGTCTTATGTGATGCTATTTATATTGATACTGTAAACATTATAATTGTTATCAGAATATCGGTATTCAAAATAATATAAATAAATAAATAGTATGTGATGTTTCTGTCCTCCTTCCACCCTCTTTAATCTGTATCTTTCTTCCTTAGCAACACTTATACAGTCTGTTGGTTTCTGCATCCCGATCATATATGGGTGTTCATCAGCCTTGATTTTTCTGCCAATGAACCCCTGTGTGATTTCAATAGCTGCCTTATAGAGACTCAAAAGTGGCTAAACAAGTCCAAGTTGAAAATAAACCCAGAGAAATCTGAGGCAATGTGGTTCTGTGGAAATAAGTTTTTCAAGATTTTTCATCTCTTGTCACAGCCAGTATACCCATACCACTCAAAAGTACCGTCACCATCCTGGGAATACAGCTAGATCCTCAACTTAGTTTTTCACAGTATGTTTCTGTGAGGCAGTCGCCTAGCGTTCCCCTATTTTCCTGTGCAGGACCAGGCTAGACGCCTGGTCCACCTTAAATTCCTTAAGGAGAGTACGCTCTGTGGGCAGGGTCCTGTGGGGCAGGGGGAGCTCAGAGGGCATAACCAGAGACTGGGGAATAAGAGCTGGGATCCAGGTGGAGATAACCAGTCCAGGCCCAGGTCTCCAGGAGGAAGGCAGCTCCTGTAACGTAACACTGTCCAAACACTGAGCTGAGACAAAGCTGCACAAACTGTGAGAGAGTACCTGTCTGAAGGTAAAGGCAGTCTACTGTTGTGTATGTGATTGAAGCCGTGGATAAAGATTGTTTTAAGAGAGGCTGGAGTTCATATCTCCAGGCCCTGTGGGAATCACCCTCATTCCCACAATTTCCCACTTAATTCATTCCTCTTACTTCTTTCTGCATTTTATATGAAGTCTTAAACCATTTCTGATACGGATGACCTTAAAACTAATTCAATCACAAGTTTGCTTGATTTGGTTATTGGTACCTACAGAACCTGAATACAATCTGCTCTGAAATGCTGAAAAGTGGATTATTTATTTATTTATTTATTTATTTATTTATTTACATGTTTTTATATACCGACCTTCCTCAGAAAAGACATCAAGTCGGTTAACAGAGCGTCTGTACAGATCTAGAATATCATGCTGACGTAAAATTTACATAAATAGTTCCATAGCCATAGTAACAATAAAATCACAACAACAATAAAATTGAACACAGAGAATAACTACCTATCTTTTCACATGTCTAATTGGCAGTCTAAGACAAAACTAAGGTTATATAATTATTGTCTAACTATATTAACAACTATAATAAAATAATAAAATACAGAACCACTATATCTTAAAACATAAAATCTTAAAAAATATAAACTTAATAAAATTACACTTCTGAACTCAATAAAATTACGCTTCAAACTGTAATACAAAAGAGCGGATCTAAGTTGTTTGCATAGATCAACTTATATCATTAAAGGCCTGTTTGAATAGCCATGTTTTTATCAATTTTTTGAATTTCAGCACACAAGATTCATAATATCAACCGGAAGGGAATTCCAGATTCTGGGGCTGGCCAGGGACAAAGTCCTATCTCTAACTGAATTCAAGTGAGCCATTTTTAGAGAGGGTACTGTAAGCAGTGCTTTTCCCATAAATCTTATTTATTTATTTATTTATTTAATGCTTTTTTATACCGACTTTCATGATACAAATCAAATCAAATCGGTTTACATATAACAAAGATCTTAACAATAACATTAACCATCCATATTAATAAAGTAAACATTAAGTAGAAGGAGAAGAAAAGTTACAATAAAGCAAGGGAATGCAACTGGGGGTTAGAGGAAAGCAAGGGGGAATTTGATAAATAAGTACAATTATATACATGGGAGAATCACACCCCTGCCCGTAATCTTAAATTACGGGCAGGGGTGTGAATCCGGAGCGAGGCATTAAGCCATTCAGGGTTGGCCCCATAGATTGTTTTGTGTATCAGAATCATGTATTTATATTGAATTCTTAAATGGATCGGTAGCCAATGGAGTTCTTTTAAAACCGGTGTTATGTGGTCATATTTCTTTTTATTGGACAGTAAACGGGCTGCCGCATTTTGCAGTAACTGCAAAGGGCGAAGAGTTGAACTTGGGACTCCCAACAAAAGGGCATTACAATAGTCCAGCTTGGGTGGGATAAGTGCCTGCAGCACTGTACGATAGTCCCCCGTATGTAGAAACGGTCTCAGTTTTTTTAGAATATGTAGTTTATAAAAGCCTTCTTTGTTAATAGCTTTGATAGAAGCTTTCATATTTAATTCAGCATCTAGAATTGGACCTAAATCTCTTACTTCATAATTAATTTTATATGCTGATGAGAGAGATTTAATCTCTACATTCATTTTATCGGTAACTTTGTTGCTCATTATATAGAATTTCTGTTTTTGTTCTATTCAGTGAAAGAGACATATGGGACAATAATTGACTTATTGATGAGGAGTAAACTTCCCAAAGCTTCAAAGTAGATTGAAGAGAATCATTAATCGGCAACAAAATTTGGACATCATCAGCAAAAAGAAAATAAACCAATCCCAGACCCGTTAAAAGTCTACACAAAGGTGCCATATAAACATTAAAAAGTGTAGGGGACAAAGAAGAACCCTGGGGAACTCCTGTCGACATTACTATGGTGTCTGATTCTGATGTGTCCAGTTTGACTTTAAAAGATCTGTTGGATAAAAATGATCTGAACCACGCCAGGGTTATGTCTTTTAATCCTATTTCTTGTAGTCTTGCTAATAGTACATCATGTTTAACGGTATCAAAAGCCGCTGAGATATCCAATAGGATTAACAAGTATGATTTGTTCTGATCAAAGCCCCTGTGTATTGTGTCTGTCAAGGAAATTAATAATGTTTCTGTGTTGTGAGATTTCCTAAAACCAAATTGCATAGGATACAGCAGATGATTATCTTCGAGATATTCCATTAGTTGACGATTAACTACTTTTTCAAGGAGTTTGGCCAGAAAAGGAAGAATTGAAATGGGATGATTATAAATTGAAATAAAATATTACATTGCCTTATTTCATAGTCTCACTGGCAACCGTATTCAACAACTCCAGACACTGCAGAAAGTTGCTGCCAAAGTTATCTTTGCCAAGAAATGATTCAATCATCTTAGTCCACTGTTAATAGAACTGCACCACTTACCTATTTCCTGTCATATCCAGTTTAAGATCGGCTGGCTTACCTTTAAAGCACTGTGCTGGGGAACTCCTCAGTATCTCTCCAGTATTTTATTCTCTTATTAGCCTTCTTGTACCCTCCGTTCCTCTCAAAATGAGCTTTTAATTTTACCTTCTGCAAGGGCTATTAGACTGGAACACAATAGAGAGATTCCCTTTTACCATCCTGCCCTTTGCCTTTGGAACTCATTTCCTTTACGACTGCAGCTAGAAAAAGATGATGGAAATTTAGCAAAGCTTTAGAGACGTTCCTCTTTACACTAACCTATGCAGGCAAGCTGCTTTACATATTTCACTAAAGCACAGCCCGCTCTGATCTAGGATTCACGGTCTTGCTTGGTTTCATTTAGCTGGTTTTGCCTTGCCAGTCTTAATCTGTTTTACACTTTACTTCTCTCAGATTTCTTCTGTTGTAGTCATTTGTTATGTATATGTATTCATTGTTGTTTTAGCTAAGTTTTAGTGATTTACATTATACTTTACTGTATTTTACTTTATGCTTTTATGGCTTTTAGTGATTTATATTATACTTTACTGTATTTTACTTTATGCTTTTATGGCTTTTAGTGATTTACATTATACTTTACTGTATTTTACTTTATGCTTTTATGGCTTTTAGTGATTTATATTATGCTTTACTTTTATTTTTATTTGTTACTTTCTCTTTATGGCTTTGTTTTTATTTGCTTTTATTATATTATATGTTATTGTAATTTGCAATAAAATTGTATTTTATCACTCTTTTTTATTTGTGCATCGCTTTGACTTACCTTGAAATAAAAGTGATTTATCAAGATAAATAAATGAAATGAAATATCTTTCAGGTACTTAAAGGTCTCTATCATACCGCTCCCCCTCCCCTGTTTTCTAGGGTAGGCATGTTTAGGTCTTTCATCTCATTGTGTACGTCTTTTCCTGCAGTTCCCACACCATTTTGGTTACCTTTCTCTCTCTGTGCCTCATGTAGATGAGAAATATGGAATGAGAAGCTGTTGCCAATACTGGCAAATTTCTTTAATTTGCCACCTGCAATTCTTGTGGTCCTGTTTTGACTGATGCGCCGGAGGTGGACCCTTGGGCCGAGGTGGGGTTGGTGCAACCTGTAGATGAGACCCTACGGGTCCCCACCATTGGCAGGCGGAGTGGGCTGATGAACAGAGGCCGCTGGAGATTCACCAATACCAGCCCTCGTTCCCCGCTGGTTGAGCCTTTGGGTGCCAGGGCCGGCTGGACTTAGGTGGGTCTCTGTATGTCGTCGATTAGGAGATCGTGATCAGCCCAGAGACAGCAGAAGGGAGATGGTACAGTCTTACACTGGACAAGGTAATGTCCTGGAAACCCGGGTGCCAAAGGAACATAGGCAGACAGGGGCACCCGAGTAAGAGCAGGCCGAAGCCTGAATAGACTAAATCAGGTAGTAGGCTGAAGAGGTGTCAATGAACAGGGCTGGCAGCAATCTGGAAGCAGTGGCAAGCAAGGCTGAGGATAGAACATGGAGATGGTCAAGTGTAATCAAACAATGCTGAGGTCTGGGTCTGGAGAGAGGCAATGGCGTAGTCGGGCAACGTAGAGGTCTGGGTCTGGAGAGAGGCAACAACATAGTCAAGCAATGCAGAGGTCCGGGCTTGGAGAGAGTGTACGGCGTGGTCAGGCAATGCAGAGGTCCGGGCTTGGAGAGAATCAATGGCGTGGTCAGGCAAAGCAAAGTCAAAAGTCCGTGTAGTCAATCCGAGGAAAGGTGAAGAGCAGGAATGTACAGGCAAGGACTCAGGAACCAGGAACAGTGAGGAACAGGAACACAGGAGTGAGACGAAGCTCAGAGGAGGAAATGAGTACTAAACCAGCGAGGAGACCTGTTGTAAAGGCAAAGCTATGGAGCGGAGCCCGGGTTTAAGTACTGGTGCTCTGCTGACGACGTCATCCGTGGCTGTTGCTAGGTTCCCGCCGCAGGCCCTACTTAAGCATTGGTGATGCGTGTGTGCCTAGGGAGGGGCGCGGCGCCGTGTAGCAGCGTCTCTCAGTGGGCCATGTGGAGAGGCCCGACGTGAAGCAATGGAAGTGGTGGCTGGACCGGGGATGCCAGGTACTGTAGCTGAGCCGGAGGCACAAGGGGAGGCCCGAGGACGGAGCTGGCAGCCTACCACCACCATAGACAAGGAACCAGGAGCTAGTGTTACTGCAGAGAGGTGAGAGGGCCGTGCTGCAGATCTCCCGCGGACGGCACGCATAACATTGATCTGTCATGATGTCAGTGCTCTGATAAATGACATCAGCAAAATGAAGTCTGCTTCAAGCAGTGGCTGTGATGTCACTTGGACATTGTGGTCAGTGTGACATGGTAAGATTTTGTTAACAAAGGAGCGAATTTTCATAGGAGTTGCACGTGTAAAAATAGCATATGTTGTAACAATTTTCAAAAGCCCATTTATGCGCGTAAATCCTTTTAAAATTATCTCCTTAATTTTTCTGTAATGGTGTAATTTAAGAGGTCATATTCAAAAGCTGTTTAGATGAATAGCGCAATAGTTATCTGTCTAAATGGCTTACCTGCCTATATTCAGCCATTATCCAGGTAAATGCTAGCCAGGTAACTAGTTACCCCCCTAGAATATAGCCGGATAAGATGGAGCGTTTCGGGGCGAGCAGAAGGCATTCTGGGGAGGAGTGGAGTTAGCCACATAAGTTAACTGGCTACCTCTGATATTTGGAATTAGCCAGTTACCTTCTGTGGCTAACTCTGGTCGGGCCATAGGGCTGGTTATACTGTGCCGCTGAATATAGCCCGCTAGTTATCCAGCTATGTTGAACCGCTGAATGTAGCCCGCTAGTTATCCAGCTATGTAGAGCCGCTGAATATAGCCCGCTAGTTATCCAGCTATGTAGAACCGCTGAATGTAGCCCGCTAGTTATCCAGTTATGTAGAACCGCTGATTATAGCCCGCTAGTTATCCAGTTATGTAGAACCGCTGAATATAGCCCGCAAATTATCCAGTTATGTAGAGCCGCTGAATATAGCCCGCTAGTTATCCAGTTATGTAGAACCGCTGAATATAGCCCGCTAGTTATCCAGCTATGTACAACCGCTGAATATAGCCCGCTAGTTATCCAGTTATGTAGAACCGCTGAATATAGCCCGCTAGTTATCCAGTTATGTAGAACCGCTGAATATAGCCCGCTAGTTATCCGGTTATGTAGAACCGCTGAATATAGCCCGCAAGTTATCCAGTTATGTAGAGCCGCTGAATATAGCCCGCTAGTTATCCAGCTATGTACAACCGCTGAATATAGCCCGCTAGTTATCCAGTTATGTAGAACCGCTGAATATAGCCCGCTAGTTATCCAGCTATGTACAACCGCTGAATATAGCCCGCTAGTTATCTAGTTATGTACAACCGCTGAATATAGCCCGCTAGTTATCCAGTTATGTACAACCGCTGAATATAGCCCGCTAGTTATCCAGTTATGTAGAACCGCTGAATATAGCCCGCTAGTTATCCAGTTATGTAGAGTCGTTGAATATATCCCGCTAGTTATCCAGTTATGTACAACCGCTGAATATAGCCCGCTAGTTATCCAGTTATGTAGAACCGCTGAATATAGCCCGCTAGATATCCAGTTATGTAGAACCGCTGAATATAGCCCGCAAGTTATCCAGTTATGTAGAACCGCTGAATATAGCCCGCTAGTTATCCAGCTAGTTATCCACCTTTCAGGTGACCTCCTTATATTAAGGAGACTTTCATTGTAAATTGTTTTGGTTATTACCTTCTTGTTCTCCTATCCTTCCTACTGCCTTTCTGTTCTTCCCCCCGCCCAGTTACATTCCCCTGTTGCAATGTATTTTCCAATCTTTTCAGTTACTATGTGAACCGGTATGATGTCCCCACAAATACCGGTATATAAAAGTTTCTAAATAAATAAATAAATTATGTAGAGCCGCTGAATATAGCCCGCTAGTTATCCAGCTATGTTTAACCGCTGAATATAGCCCGCTAGTTATCCAGTTATGTAGAACCGCTGAATATAGCCCGCTAGTTATCCAGCTATGTACAACCGCTGAATATAGCCCGCTAGTTATCCAGTTATGTAGAACCGCTGAATATAGCCCGCTAGTTATCCAGTTATGTACAACCGCTGAATATAGCCCGCTAGTTATCCAGTTATGTAGAACTGCTGAATATAGCCCGCTAGTTATCCAGTTATGTAGAGTCGCTGAATATATCCCGCTAGTTATCCAGCTATGTACAACCGCTGAATATAGCCCGCTAGTTATCCAGTTATGTAGAACCGCTGAATATAGCCCGCTAGTTATCCAGCTATGTAGAGCCGCTGAATATAGCCCGCTAGTTATCCAGTTATGTAGAACCGCTGAATATAGCCCGCTAGTTATCCAGGTATGTAGAACCGCTGAATATAGCCCGCTAGTTATCCAGCTATGTAGAGCCGCTGAATATAGCCCGCTAGTTATCCAGCTATGTAGAACCGCTGAATATAGCCCGCTAGTTATCCAGCTATGTAGAGCCGCTGAATATAGCCCGCTAGTTATCCAGCTATGTAGAGCCGCTGAATATAGCCCGCTAGTTATCCAGCTATGTAGAGCCGCTGAATATAGCCTGCTAGTTATCCAGTTTTGTAGAACCGCTGAATATAGCCCGCTAGTTATCCAGCTATGTAGAGCCGCTGAATATAGCCCGCTAGTTATCCAGTTATGTAGAACCGCTGAATACAACCCGCTAGTTATCCAGTTATGTTTAACTGGCTTACTAGTACAGCCACACAGCGGTTGAATTTGGACTCCTAAATGTTTTTCTTTGTTTGTGGATGGAGTTAAATTACCTGCTCTTCCGGAAAAGGGTGAAATCTTGGGTGTAGATTTTAAAAGGTGCGCTGGGTGTAAATTTGCGCACGTATGTTATAAAATCGGGGGTTGGTGTGCGCAAGGGGGTGCACAATTGTGCATCTTGCGCGCACAGAGCTGCGCTGCCTTCCCCCGTTCCCTTCGCCCTAGCCTGACCTTCCCACCCCTTCCCTTAACCTTTCCCCCCCCCCAGCCCTACTCTAACCTCCCCTGACCTTTGTCTTACCTTTTGCGCCTGCCGGCACACAATCCTCCAACACAGCGGCAAATGGCTGCTATGTCGGAGGCCTCTGGCCCCGCCCCCTCCCCGCCCCACCCCTCCCCCTGGACCACCTCTTTTTGCAAGCCCCGGGGCTTTATGCGTGTCGCTGTTCCTTTTTAAAATAGGCCTGGCACGCGTAAACCCCCGTACGCGCGTAGGGCTTTTAAAATCCGGCCCATGGCTTTTCCCGTTTTAGATTGAATGTAATAGGTTTTATTGTGTTAACAATTGTGATGGGGTTTTTTTGTATTTGAAAATTATGTAACATGTTTTTTAAGATTTGTTTTATTGTCAGGCTTTTGACATTTTGTACTATGCACTGATCAGGGTAATGGACTATAAGAATGAATAAAGAGAAATGTGCTATTATTTTTATGAACTGCTCTGATGAATTTCTAATGGAAGTGTGGTATATCAGGAAAAAAAGTCTTTAGCTTCTCTGCGCTTTGTGACATGTTGCCTCCAGAAGTGAACGCAGTATTCCAGGTGAGACCTCACCGTCTGTAGAGGCAGCCAGTGATGTGGCTCGTCATTTTCCTGCCGATTACGCCTCTCCCTCCTGCTTCTGCTCGCACTGTTTTACAACTGTTTGTTTTTATTTTTTACTCTTTATCTTAACATCAATTTACATAGACAGGAAACAGCATGTTGCAAAAACAATACAGCAAGGTTAACATTCAACAGGTCTAAATTTTTCTAGGAAAAAGAAGGAAGCAACTGAGGGAGACAGAGGAAAAGAGCTGTGCCAAACCCAGTATGGTGCCCAGATGTCTGTAGATTTATCACGTTTCCTCTCAGACCATATGTAAGCTACTTTGAGATCGTCGGCAGTATCACCCGAGGTCCCTCTCCTGGTCTGTGCGCATCAGCTCTCCACCTCCCGCACATCTCCGCACCCCAAACGCATGACTCTGCACTTTTTGGCACTGAATCTCGCGTGCCAAGCATTTGATCACTGCTCAAGGTTCTCATTCTGCCAACTCCCTCAGAGGTGGCCACTCTGTTCCAGATGTTTGTGTCATATGCAAAAAGGCAACCTTTTCTTTCTGATCCCTCCATAAAAATAACGGTAAACTTTTAAACTGGCGTGCGGTTCCCAGCGCGCACACATGGAGGCGCTGAATTTATAACATGCGCGCGTCGACACGTGCATACTATAAAATCTGCAGCCTGCGTGCACGTCTGTGCCCGAGCGCCGACTCGCGCATGTAAGGGGCGGGGTAAATTTTCTAAGAACCACGTGGTGCCACGACAGAGCCTTTCCCCAGTAACGAAGGGGACTGGGAGGGAACTTCCTAAACTCCCTGGCTAATCTGCCTCCCTTTTCCCCTCTCCACCCCTAACCCTAAAACCCCTCTCTGTCTAACTTTCTTTTATTTGTTTCCTGACTTGGCTGCTCTGCGGAGCAGCAGTAACTTGCGCGGGCCAGCCAGCTGCCAGCATGCGCTTCACCGGGCCAGTGCCTAATGGTGCTGTCCTGGCCCAGATCCCACCCCAGGCCCTCCCCCTTTTGCTCAGCCAGTTCTTCCGCACGGGAGATACGCGTGAAGCCTTGGACCTCTGAAAAGGCCTGTGGCGCATGTGCAGCCTGTATCTCCCGTTTTTAACACGCGGCGGCCATTTAAAATTAAGCCATTAGTGAACAGAACCAGCCCCATGGCCGATCCCTGAGGCACGCAGTGTAAATTACATTGACAAATAGACTCTGTTGTGCACTGCAGCCCGGTCCACTTTGTAATATATTAAATCTCCAACCCTGTTAACCATCAAACATTTATCAACTTCAGTAATCAGAGACACTAAGGATAAGCCAGTGTTCACGTAAGAAATGCTTGTGCTCTCATTGTTTTTAAATTAAATTAAACGAAGACTCTGAGGGGCATATTTTTTATAGTCCAACCCAGCAAGAGAACGATCAGCCACTGCTCCCCCTCCAACTAATGAGGCCGGACACTGAGATTAGAAAGGAACATTGATCCTCTCTACTCATGGCCTTCCTGGTGAGCCCACTGATGGTCAGAATTGTAGGATGTCCATAATGAGTGTACATGAGATACATTTACATATACTGGCTCTCAATGTATGCAAATGTTCTAATGCATATTCATTGTGAATATAAGACCGACTGGCTTATGTAGTCATTGCTTGGTTTTGTTTGCTGGGCCTGGGCTCATGGTTCTTTTTTCCTAATTGGTCAGATAGATGTAGAATTGAACCTCTAGTAGGGTGAGGGATACACTTAACTCTCTTAAGGTTAAAACACCGTCTAAGTTGTTAACTTGTACTTTCTATGGTAAAATTTCTTTTACCGGCCTATCTTCCTTCCAGCTTGTTGCAAGCTTCCAAGTTCTCTCCCCTTGTTGATTGTAATTTTTGACTTATTCCTACTCATTGTTATCTTTCGTTTACGTGGATTTGTTACTCTTGTTGTTTTTCCCTTTTGTTAATCTGTAAACCGATCCGATATGGTAACTTACTATGAAGGTCGGTATAAAAAACTGTTAAATAAATAAATAAATAAATAACCTTCTCCAAACTCAGCCTCTAACACCTCCCTGTTGATTTTCTAGAGTGTGGTGTTTTCCGTATTAGCTCACCATCATGTCTTCAGAAAAAGGAGCCAAAACAGAATTAGATTTCAACACCTCACTGAGAACTAGATGCCCTAAATAGGATCCTCCTACCCCTGAGAAAGCTAAATCCGGAGAGAAGAGGCCAACCTCAGGTGATTCTGTTCTGGCTGAATTACAAAGCATTGGAGAATTAATGGAACCACTTTAATAGCACCAGAGACATTAAATCCGAGCCTGAGTGGCTGGCTAACTAGGTCTCGACTTTACAATTGAATGTGAGAAGCAGCTGGCTGAGTTGGACAGTGTACTGGCCAAAGTGTGTCCTCACTCCTCAGCCATAGTGTCCATGCAGCAGGCAATTGAGGATTTGTCTAATTGCAACCGACGCAGCAATATCCTTATTCTAGGAATCCCAGAGGGTTCGAAAGTACGTGGAGGGTCTGGTGCTAAGCTTCTTGCAGTTGCAATTCAAGAGGGTTTTTGAGGTGGAACGGACCCGCCATGCCCCTGTTCAGCCCCGCCCAAAAGCTAAGTTCCTGAGGCCAGTTGTTACCCGCAAGCTTTGGACATCCTTGCATGTGCTCGGCTGAAGACGCCATTGATGCACGAGGGGCTAAAACAACCTCACAGCAATGAAAAAGATTCCTAGATGTAAGACGTTTGGGGGCAAAACTATGACGTTGAACAGCGGACGTATGGATGTGACTTGATGTTCCCTCGTCATGTCTAGCCCTGCTTCTGTCGTGCCCAGTATCGTCGTCGCGGAGCAGTGCTGCAGAGCTCTGGATGACTTTGGATTTTGGTTCTCTTTTGACTCTCTTCTGATTTCTCTGCCTGTGAGGACAGTTGAGACACTGTTAGTCTATTCTTCTAAATGAAGCATTTATTTTGGGGGTTTATTCCTTTACCTTTGGGACTATCGGAGCCTTGCCAAAACTGGCTTTATGGATGTTGTTAAAGACTGCAGCTCTGAAATCTCTAGAACCTTTTTTCTTTTTATCTAGACCGATCATCAGAGATTCAGTAAGTTTTCCTTGTTTTGTGATTTATGTGAACAGATTGGCTTTATGTTGTACTGCAGTTATTAAGGTGGAGATGGAGTTTGTCGGATCCTTTTATGATGTGTTTTCTTTACAGCCCTGAGTGTTTCAGTTTGGAGGAAAACTGTAGGCCCCTTCTCCTTATTGGAGGCTTTTGGCTTGTGGAGTTTTCTCCTTTCTTTTACTCTCTCACAGTGTTCTAGGGAATCTGAGACACAGATTCAAGGGGGAAAGCTACTTGTGGGTACCTCTTGGGGTTATGCTATGTCTCTTAATCTTCTTCACTCCCGCCCTTTCTCATTTCTTTTTATCTTTGAGCTGATGGGGAAACCTAAGCCCTGAGTTTCAATGTTAAAGGCCTCAATCATCCAGTTTAAAAGGAAAAAAATACTGGGATATGTTAAAAGGGTGGGTGTGGAGGTGGCACTACTACAGGAAACTCATTTGGGTAGAAGGGAATCAGCTAAATTAAGGTGGGATTGGATTGATGAATGAACTTATGGGAAAAAACATGGCCTGGCGATTCTGTTTAGGAAGACTTTAGCACTTCAAATTATTTCCCAGGCATCGTATGTGGTGGGCAAATGAATATCGACAGTAGACTCTGTCAATGGGCATCGTCTCTTATTCTTTCATGTATTTGCCTCAAGTGTAGACTCTCAAATTTTGCATGCAGATAGTGAAAGTGCTGTTAAATCATGGTGCTATCCCAATCATACTGGGAGCGGACTTCATTCAGGCCCTGCAACTAATTTTGAATCGTCAATCCAAATGTAAAACTGTGATGACTAAGTCCCTCAGGGACCTGCGGGATCTACAATCAGAACTATGCCTAGTAGACCCATGGTTCTTATTGCACCCTACTGGTAAAGAATTTAATTTTTTTTCCTCCCCTCAACATTCTTATTCCAGAATAGATTTTTTTTTACATCAAAATCGCTTTTGAAAGAGGTGTCTAAGGCAGAGATCCCACTTATCTTTGTGTCAGATCATGCAACAATCATACATCGTTGTTAAGAACATAAGAACATAAGAACATAAGAAATTGCCATGCTGGGTCAGACCAAGGGTCCATCAAGCCCAGCATCCTGTTTCCAACAGAGGCCAATCCAGGCCATAAGAACCTGGCAATTACCCAAACACTAAGAAGATCCCATGCTACTGATGCAATTAATAGCAGAGGCTATTCCCTAAGGGTTAGATTTTCAAAGCCGCGCGCGGGCGTACATGTGCATGCGCTACCCAGCACGCACAAGTTATAAAATCAGGGGTCAGCGCGCACAAGGGAGTGCACAATTGTGCACCTTGCGCACGCCAAGCCGCACTGCCTTCCCCTGTTCCCCCTAACCTAACCATCCCACCCCTTCCCATAACCTTTCCCCCGCCCCCAGCCCTACTCTAAAGCCCCCTGACCTTTGTCAAACCTTTTGCGCCTGCCTGGAGGCAGGCACAGGTTGTGCGTGCCGGCAGCCTACCGGCATGTGATCCTCCAACACAGCAGCAATGGCCATGGTGTCAGAAGCCTCTGGCCCCACCCCTGTCCCATCCCGTCCCAAACCACCCCACCCATGCCCCGCCTCTTTAGTAAAGCCCCAGGATTTAGACACGTCCCGGGGCTTTACGCACGTCGCGGGCCTTTATAAAATAGGCCCGGCGCACGTAACTCCCCCTACGTGCATAAATCCTCTGAAAATCCGGCCCTAAGTCAACTTAATTAATAGCAGGTAATGGACTTCTCCTCCAAGAACTTATCCAATCCTTTTTTAAACCCAGCTACACTAACTGCACTAACCACATCCTCTAGCAACAAATTCCAGAGTTTAATTGTGCGTAGAGTGAAAGAACTTTCTCCAATTAGTTTTAAATGTGCCCCATGCTAACTTCATGGAATGCCCCCTAGTCTTTCTATTATCCGAAAAAGTAAATTACTGATTCACATCTACTCGTTCAAGACCTCTCATGATCTTAAACACCTCTATCATATCCCACCTCAGTCGTCTCTTCTCCAAGCTGAAAAGTCCTAAACTCTTTAGCCTTTCCTCATAGAGAAGCTGTTCCATCTCCTTTATCATTTTGGTAGCCCTTCTCTGTACCTTCTTCATCGTAACTATATCTTTTTGAGATGCGGCGACCAGAATTGTACACAGTACCCAAGGTGCGGTCTCACCATCGAGTGATTCAGAGGCATTATGACATTTTATGTTTTATTCACCATTCCCTTTCTAATAATTCCCAACATTCTGTTTGCTTTTTTGACTGCCGCAGCACACTGAGCCGACGATTTCAATGTGTTATCCACTATGACGCCTAGATCTTTTTCCTGGGTGGTAAGTCCTAATATGGAACCTAACATCGTGGAACTATAGCATGGGTTATTTTTCCCTATATGCAACACCTTGCACTTGTCCACGTTAAATTTCTTCTGCCATTTGAATGCCCAATCTTCCAATCTCGCAAAGTCCTCCACAATCCTCCACAATCAGCTTGTGATTTAAGTACTCTGAATAATTTTGTATCATCTGCAAAGTTGATAACTTCACTCATTATATTCTTTTCAAGATCATTTATAAATATAGTGAAAAGGACCAGTCTAAGTACAGATCCCAAAGGCACTCCACTGTTTAATTATTTATTTATTTATTTAGTACTTTTTTTATACCGACATTCATGATACTGATCATATCATATCGGTTTACATGGAACAGGGGTTATAACATTAACCTAGAAGAAGAGGCAAAGTTACAATAATACAAGGGCAATGGAACTAGGGAGATGAAGAAGCCAGAAACATATAGAAACATAGAAATGACGGCAGAAGAAGACCAAACGGCCCATCCAGTCTGCCCAGCAAGCTTTCACACTTTTTTCTCTCATACTTATGTTACTCTTGGCTCTTAGTAACCTTTTCGTTCTATTACCCTTCCACCCCCACCATTAATGTAGAGAGCAGTGTTGGAACTGCATCTAAGTGAAATAATTAGGGGTAGTAACCGCCGCAATAAGCAAGCTACACCCATGCTTATTTGTTTACCCAGACTATGTAATTCAGTCCTTTTTGGTTGTTGTCTGTATATAGATCCACTTTTCTTCATCCCCCCAGCTGTTGAAGCAGAGAGTTATGATGGATATGCGTGAAGTATCAGCCTTTCTCCCCTGCCGTTGAAGCAGAGCGCTCTACTGGATATGCATTGAAAGTGAAGTATCAGGCTTATTTGGTTTGGGGTAGTAACCGCCGTAACAAGCAAACTACTCCCCGCTTTTTTGTGAATGAAAATCCTTTTTTTCACATTTCCTCTTGCCGATGAAGCTTAGAGCAATGTTGGAGTCGCATTAACTGTGTGTATGTTTATTGAATAAGGGTATTATCTCCAGGTAGTAGCCATCATTCCCGCGAGCCACCCACTCTTCATTCACGTCCTCTAGACTTTATGGATCCACAGTGTTTATCCCACGCCCCTTTGAAGTCCTTCACAGTTCTGGTTTTCACCACTTCCTCCAGAAGGGCATTACAGGCATCCACCACCCTCTCCGTGAAGAAATACTTCCTGACATTGGTTCTGAGTCTTTCTCCCTGGAGCTTCAAATCGTGACCCCTGGTTCTGTTGATTTTTTTCCGACGGAAAAGGTTTGTCGTTGTCTTTGGATCATTAAAATCTTTCAAGTATCTGAAAGTCTGTATCATATCACCTCTGCTCCTCCTTTCCTCCAGGGTGTACATATTTAGATTCTTCAATCTCTCCTCATAAGTCATTCGATGAAGAGCCTCCACCTTTTTGGTCGCCCTTCTCTGGACCGCCTCCATCTTGTCTCTGTCTCTTTGGAGATACGGTCTCCAGAACTGAACAGAGTACTCCAGGTGAGGCCTCACCAAGGACCTGTACAAGGGGATAATCACTTCCCTTTTCTTACTCGATATTCCTCTCTCTATGCAACCCAGCATTCTTCTGGCTTTAGCTATCGTCTTGTCACATTGTTTCGCGACTTCAGATCATTAGACACTATCACCCCAAGGTCTCTCTCCTGCTCCGTGCACATCAGCCTTTCTCCCCCCATCAAATACAGTTCATTCGGACTTCCACTCCCCATATGCATGACTCTGCACTTCTTGGCATTGAATCTCAGCTGCCATATCTTTGACCACTCTTCCAGCTTCCTTAAATCCCGTCTCATTTTCTCCATTCCTTCCGGCGTGTCCACTCTGTTGCAGATCTTAGTGTCATCCGCAAAAAGACAAACCTTACCTTCTATCCCGTCCGCAATGTTACTCACAAAGATATTGAACAGGACCGGTCCCAACACCGGTCCTTGCAGTACTCCGCTTAAAACCGCTCTCTCTTAAGAGAGAGTTCCATTTACCATCACACATTGTCTTCTGTCCGTCAACCAGTTTGCAATCCAGGCCACCACCTCGGCACTCACTCCTAAGCTTCTCATTTTATTCACCAGTCTCCAGAGGCAGAAGATAAACTTGGTAGCTAAAACAAATCATAAGCAGTGTCAGAGAAGGCGTGCACTTATTAGGAGGCAATAGTATATGAACTGTGGGATAGCTGAGGCGGGCCTGGGTTAGGAGAAGGCTTGTTGAAACAGCCAAGTCTTGAGTTTTTTTCTGAAAGTCAACAGGCAGGGTTCCTGTCTGAGATCAGGGGGAATAGAATTCCAGATAGTTGGTCCCGCTGTCGAGAGGGCCCATTCTCTAGTGGCTGAATGATGGGTGGATTTAGGTGAAGGGGCTTGCAGAGATCCTTTGTAGGCATCTCTGATAGGGCTTGAAGAAGTTTGGAGTCTGAGTAGGAATTGAAGGTCGATGGGGACATGGTTGTGAATGGTTTTATGAATAATGGTGAGGGTCTTTTGTAAGATTCTAAAGCTTATTGGTAGCCAATGTAGTTTTCTGAGGATGGGCATGATGTGGTCTCTTCTATTGGTATTTGTCAGGATTCTAGCAGCCGCGTTTTGGAGCATCTGAAGAGGTTTGGTGGTGGAGGCGGGGAGACCCAGCAGAAGGGAGTTACAGTAGTCTATCTTGGAAAATAGAATGGCTTGGAGGACAGTTCTGAAGTCCTGAAAATGTAGAAGAGGTTTACGTCTTTTTAGCACCTGTAATTTATAGAAGCAGTCCTTGGTTGTGTGATTGATTGAACTTCTTTAAGTTCAGATGGTTGTCAATTATCACTCCAAGATCTCTTGCTTGGATGACTAAAGTATTGGGCTGGGTCAGCTGGGGGAAGTCACTATAGTTGGGAGATATAAGGAGGAGTTCCGTCTTAGCTGAATTAAATACCAGGTTTAGGCTGGTGAGGAGGAGGTTGATAGCTTGGATGCATTTGTCCCAGAACTTAAGTGTTTTCGTTAGGGATTCCGTTATAGGGATTAAGATTTGTACTTCATCGGCGTAAAGATAGTGTTTTAGTTTTAGGTTTGTTAGCAGTTGGCAGAGGGGAAGGAGGTAGATATTGAAGAGAGTGGGGGACAGAGAAGAGCCCTGAGGTACTCCTAGAGAAGAATTGATGTGCGGGGACTCTTTGTTGTTGATTTTGACTTTATAGCCTCTATTACTGAGAAAAGAATCGAACCATCTGAAGGCTGTTCCTGTTATCCTGATGTCAGATAGTCGATTTAGGAGGATGGTGTGGCTTACCATGTCAAACGCCGCCGAGATGTCCAGAAGTACTAGCAGGAAGGAGTCCTTTGTCTAGGCCCATAATGATGTGGTCTGTGAGGGAGATGAGGAGGGTTTTGGTGCTTAGCGATTTGCTGAATCCGTATTGAGTTGGGTAGAGGATTTTATGGTCTTCAAGATATTCTGATAGTTGAGTATTGACTAATTTTTCTATAATCTTGGCGACAAAAGGCAGATTGGAAATAGGATGGAAATTGTTGGGTTCTCTGGGGTCTAGGTTCGGTTTCTTAAGAAGGGGTTTGAGGGTGGTGAGTTTTAGAACGTCCGGGAAGATTCCTTGCGATAGAAAGCAGTTTATAATATCAGCCAGAGGCTTGGAGGTGGTGTCTGGCACCGATAGGCGTAGTTTAGTCGGGATTTGGTCAAATGGGTGGGTAGAGGGTTTCATTCTCTTTAGTAGGGATTGAATCTCCAGGGCGGATGTAGGTTCAAAGGAGTCAAGTGTGGCTCCCATATCTGAAAATGACGAGAAGGAGATAGGAGATGACGTAGTGATAGGGGGCAGGAGTGTTAAGAGGTTGGAGATTTTGCTCTGAAAGAAGGTTGCAAGTTCGTTGGCCTTAGATTGTGCTTGGTCGTCCGGGATGGTCAGGGTGGTGATTTTTGTGAGTTCAGATACATAGGAGAAAAGAGCCTTGGCGTCAAATACGAGGTTGTGAATTCTACGAGCGTAAAAGTCTCTTTTTGTACGTAGAATGGAGTTCCTGTAGAAATGCAGGGAGGATTTGTAGGCCGCTAACGTGTTGGGGCAGGGGACCTTGCGCCATTTATTTTCTTTCTGAGGTCATGCTTAAGCATTTGGATTTCATTGGAGAACTGAGGTTGTTTTCTTGTCAAGGCCGGGGTGATTTTTCTGGCTGACAGTGGGCATAATTTGTTGGCTACTGATTCAGTGATGCTGTGCTATGAGAATAGGGCCGAGTTAGGGTTTGAGACGTCTAGGTTAAGAAGTTCTTCGGCTAGGTGTTTGCTGAGGACATCTGGGGTGCACGGTCTCCTGAAGTGAAATGTAGATTGGGGAGGGTGAGAGGTAGGGCTTTCTTTCATCGTGAGGTTGGTGGTGATCAGCGAGTGGTCTGACCAAGGGACTGGGACACATTTAGGAGGGGTGGAGTGCGTAAAGCCAGAGTTTATGAAAATAAGGTCTAGGGTGTGGCCCGCTTTATGAGTGGGCTTGTTGATAATTTGTTTGAAGCCCATGGCCGTGAGAGAGGTGAGAAATGCCTCGCAGTTGATAGAGAGTGGAGTTGAATCAACGTGGAGGTTGAAATCCCCTAAGATCATAGCTGGGGAATCTAAGTTTATATACTTAGCTATGGTTTCTACAGTGGGGGAGGCAACTGTCTAGAAGTCCTGGTGGAGCGTATATGAGTAGGATTTGAAGCAGATTGGATTTGAAGAGGCCTAATTCTAGTTTAGATGCAGACTTGGCTGGCTGTAGGGTAAGCCTCAGCTCTTTTTTGGCAGCTAGAAGGAGGCTGCCTCCTCTTTTTTTTTTTGTCTGGGCAGTGAAAAGAAATCGTAAAGATGAGTAGGTAGTTGATTTATCAGGGCTATGTCTGAAGGTTTGAGCCAGGTTTCCGTGATAGCGCAGATGTCTGGCTTGGAGTCAAGAAGATAATCATTGAGGATGTGTGATTTCTTTGTGAGAGATTGTGTATTGAAGAGTGTCAATGAGAATAGTGCAAGACCTAGGAGTTGAGTAAAGGGGGAGATCATGATTGGGATGAGGGTCCTGGTGGAGTGGGTCCAGGATAGCGTGGGTGATTTTTCACTGTTGAGGAGACGGTGGTGTAGGATGGGGAATGGATAGCCTTGCGTCATGCTTCTCTTGTTATGGGGCTGTGTGAAGGATGGATGGTACTATTCCTGTTTCCGAAGGGATCTGTTAGATAGGTGGTGGTTTGATGGAGGTTGCGGTGAAGGTTGCAGTATGGTTGCAATTAAATCTTGCTGGTGAGCTGTAGAGGTGGATGTTTGCTGGGAGAGAGTCCGGCTGCTGGAGAGTTGAGGAGGTGGAGGAATGCTGAGCGGCGTTCCGGTGCTCGCTAAGGGGCGTCCAAGGGGGCCCCCTAGAGGCCTAGCTCAATGGCGTAGCTACCTTAGCTAGGCCACTAAGGGCCCTCAGATAGCGGTCTGGTAGGGTCCGGTCCTGTAGGGTAGTTGGTCTGGTCAGAGGGCACACAAGATGTTGTTGATCCAGTCGAGACAGTGGCCGTACGCAAGAGGGACAGATTGTAGTGCTGGTCACTGGGCCAGAGAAAGGACACTAGGGCGGTTTGAGGCGCTTTAATGGATAGTAGATGTCCTCTTCCCCCTAGTGGTTTCTGAGGTTGCTGAAAGGCCGCAATGATAGCCGTCAGCAGGTCTGTTGGGCTTTGGAGGGGGACACGCTAAGGGGCACGACAAGGGGCAGGCTCCTTGGTTGCGCTCCTTTAGCACGTGACGCCTGGCGCATGATGCCAGGGGAGGTATGTGGCCTTTAAAGGCCTCTTTTCCACTGAGAAAACTGACCATTTAATCTTACTCTCTGTTTCCTGTCTTTTAACCAGTTTGCAATCCACGCCTCCTATTCCATGACTTTTTAGTTTTCTTAGAAGCCTCTCATGAGGGACTTTGTCAAATGCCTTCTGAAAATCCAAATACACTACATCTACCGGTTCACCTTTATGCACATGTTTATTAACCCCTTCAAAAAAGTGAAGCAGATTTGTGAGGCAAGACTTTCCTTGGGTAAATCCATGTTGACTGTGTTCCATTAAACCATCTCTTTCTATATGCTCTGAGATTTTGATATTTAGAATAGATTCCACTATTTTTCCTGGCACTGAAGTCAGGCTTACTGGTCTATAGTTTCCCAGATTGCCCCTGGATCACTTTTTAAATATTGGGACCACATTGGCCACCCTCCAGTCTTCAGGTACAATAGATGATTTTAATGATAGGTTCTAAATTTTAATTAATAGATCTGAAATTTCTTTTTTTAATTCCTTCAGAACCATGAGATATATACCATCTGGTCCAGGTGATTTGCTACTCTTTAGTTTGTCAATCTGACCTGCTACATCTTCCAGGTTCACAGTGATTTGGTTCATTTCATCAGACTCATCACCCTTAAAAAAACATCTCTGGAACCAATATCTCCCTAACATCCTCATTAGTAAACACAGAAGCAAAGAATTTATTTAGTCTTTCTGCAATAGCCTTATTTTCTCTAAGAGCCCCTTTAACCCCTCGGTCATCTAACAGTCCAACCAACTCCCTCACAGGTTTCTTGCTTTGGATTATTATGAGTTTTTGCCTCTATGGCCAACTTCATTTCAAATTCTCTCTTAGCCTGCCTTATTAATGCTTTACACTTAACTTGACAATGCTTATGCTTTTTCCTATTTTCATCAGATGGATCCTTCTTCCAATTTTTGAAGGATATTTTTTGGCTAAAATAGCCTTTTTCACCTCACCTTTTAACCTTGCCAGTAATCATTTTGCCTTCCTTCACCTTTCTTAATGTGTGGAATACATCTCAAGTGTGCTTCGAAGATTGTATTTTTAAACAATGTCCACATCTGTTGAACACTTTTAACCTTTGCAGCTGCACCTTTCAATTTTTTTCTGTTTTCCTCATTTTATCAAAGTTTCCTTTTTGAAAATTTAGTGTTAGAGCTGCAGATTTACTTATTGTCCCCCTTCCAGTTATTAGTTTAAATTTGATCATGTTATGATCACTGTTGCCAAGTGGCCCCATCACTATTACCTCTCTAACCAAATCCTGCATTCCACTAAGAATTAAATCTAAAATAGCTCCCTCTCTCATTGGTTCCTGAACCAATTGCTCCATGAAGCAATCATTTATTACATCCAGGAACTTTATGTCTCTAGCAAGTCCTGATATTACATTTACCCAGTCAGAATTGGGGTAATTGAAATCTCCCATTATTATTGCACTGCCAAATTGATTTGCTTCCCTGATTTCTCTTAGCATTTCATCATCTGTCTGACCATTTTGACCAGGTGGATGGTAGTATACTCCTATCACTATACTCTTACCCAACACACATGGGATTTCTACCCATATAGATTCTACTGAGCATTTAGTCTCTTGTATGATCTTTATCCTGTTGGACTCCATACCCTCCCGGACATAAAGTGCCACACCCCCACCAAGTTGATCCTTCCTATCATTGCAATATAATTTGTACCCGTTATAGTGCTGTCCCATTGGTTATCCTTCTTCCTCCATGTCTCTGTGATGCCAGTTATGTCAATCTCATCATTTGCTGCTATACACTCTAACTCTCCCATCTTCTTAGACTTCTGGCATTGGCATACAGACATTTCAAAGTGTGTGTTTTGTTCGTGTTAACAACCTGCTTTTCAGTTGATAAGGATAATTTGGAAATCTTTAGCTCAGGTGATTTTTTACATATAGGCATATGAACTATGTTTGCTTTTATTGGAATCTCTCTGTTGGGATGCCCTAACTCTCCTGTTCATTAGTATCCTTCAAGGATACATTTCTCCGAACCATGCGCTGCTGAGTGACTGTCAGCTTTCCCCCTTGTTCTAGTTTAAAAGCTGCTTTATCTCCTTTTTAAAAGTTAATGCCAGCAGCTTGGTTCCTCTCTGGTTAAGGTAGAGCCCATCCTTTCAGATAAATCTCCCCTTTCCCAAAAGGTTCCCCAGTTCCTAACAAAACTGAATCCCTCTTCCTTGCACCATCGTCTCATCCACGCATTGAGACTCCGGAGCTCTGCCTGCCTCTGGTGACCTGCACATGGAACAGGGAGCATTTCAGAGAATGCTACCCTGGAGGTTCTGGATTTCATCTTGGAAGCCAGTGATTGTTTTGTATAAGATGCCCCAGCTTATTCCTGAATTCTTCATATTAAATGAAACAGGTCAGCTTCCCTACTCAGTGGTGTGAGAGGCATTTAAAGCTACTATGAGAAGGGAGATTATTAGTCATGTGGCACATTGTGCCAAGACAAGTAATTCAGAAATCGCTAGTTTGGAAAAAGAAATAGCTGCACTAGAACTGGATTGCATCCAACAGGGTCTTCCAGATGCTATGACTTCCTAAGTTGAAATATAGGTACAATGCATTGCTCAGTCAGAGGGCAGGGAAATGCATATTCATGAAACAGATTCAATACTATGCTGAGAATAAATAAGTCAGGTAGGATTCTGGCCCAATACTTAGCTGTCTCAGATTCATGCCATCAAAGTATCTCAATTAGTTACTTTCATAAGGGATCTGACATTCTATAGTAATTTTATCAATATTATAGTAATTTATATACTTAGGAAATTGGAAATGCTGGTTTAGGATGTGATCCCTTTTTTTTGTGAAACTGCAAGGAAGATAGAAGTTACCTTGACTTCCTCATTACTGAGAAGGAGTTTGATTTGGCTATTAACTCTCTTCCCACCTGTAAGACCCTGAGACCTGATGGTTTTTTGGTGGAATTTTTTAAACTTAATTTTTTCGGTAAGCATGGGGAATTATAATCTCTATTTTAATACAGCAATGGCTACAGGTAATTTTCTAGATGCTACTATAGTATTGCTGGAAAATCCTGGCAGAGATATCTCTTCTAGTTGAAAACTATAAGCCAAAATCCCTATTGATCGTTGACTGTAAGATCTACTCTTAAATATTGGCCCTAGACTCAATTCAGTCCTGAGGAGTCTCATTCATCAAGATCAGGCTGGGTTTCTGAAGGCCAGGCATATTTCATACTATTTCACACTCTTCTCTCTGTTGCCAAATTTCAAAATGTCCTACTATTGGCGATGTCTATAGATGCTAAAAAAAACGTTTGAACTTGTGGAATGGAATTACATGTTCAGATGTCTATCTTGGTTTGGCTTTGGAGATTCTTTCATGAGGTATGTCCGGGTGTTCTATAGTCATCCATGCTCGAGAATCCTGACCAATAACGTCCTCTCTGGGTGCTTTGTTTCCAAAAGAGGAACAAGGGAGAGGTGTCCTTTATCCCCGCTGCTTTTCATTCTGTCATTGGAACTACTCTCCTTAACTATCTGTCACGCTGATACTATTTCTGGAATCTCAGTTGGGGGTCAGGAATACAAGGTTGCTGCTTACACAGATGATTTTTTACAGTGTCTGTCTTATCCTGTATATTCTCTTACCAATTTCCTGGCTTTAATTGAGGAATTCTCAGCTTTTCCTGGCTTAATTGGGATAAAATCAAAATTTTGCCCCTCAATGATCTCTGTGTGTGTGGTCTTCTCTTCCTGGCCTTAATTGTAAATGGTCTGTTATGGGTGCCGTCCGCTTCTACTGCTCCATGTCGGGCCTCTCTGCGTGGCCCGCGGAGAAATGCTACTTGGCGCTGCGCCTCTCCCTAGGCGTGCACGCGCGCATCACTGAAGCTTAAGTAGGGCCCGCGGTGGGAACCGAGCCGCAGCCCCAGATGATGACATCAGCGGAGCACTGATATATAAGCCAAGGCTCCACTCCCTAGCTTTGCCTTTGCAACAGGTCTCCTCGCTGGTCAAGTACTCATTGCCTCCTGAGAGATTCATCTCGTTCCTGTGTTCCTGATCCTCACTGACTCCTGTTCCTGGTTTCCTCGTTCCTGTGTTCCTGTTCTCCTACCTCCCTTTGGATTGCCTTGGATCTCGACCTCTGCTTTGCCTGAACATGCCATTGACTCTCTCCAAGCCCGGACCTCTGCTTTGCTTGACCACGTCGTTGACTCTCTCCAAGCCTGGACCTCTGCTTTGCCTAACCACACCGTTGACTCTCTCCAAACCCGGACCTCTACTTTGCCTGACCACGTCGTTGACTCTCTCCAAGCCCGGACCTCTGCTTTGCCTGACTACTCCGTTGCCTGTCTCCAGACCCAGAACTCTGCATCGCCTGAGTACTCTGTTGCCTCTCTCCAGACCCAGACCTCTGCATTACCTGACTACGTTTGACTATCTCCGTGATCAGATGTTTGCCTTGCTTGCTACTACTTCTAGATTGCTGCCAGCCCTGATTCAAGCTTACTCTACAACGCCTCTTCAGCCTACGCCCTGGACTTGGCCTATTCAGGGTTCAGCCTGCTCTTGCTCGGGCGCCCCCTGTCTGATTTTGTTCCTCTGGTGCACGGGTCTCCGGGATACTACCTTGTCCATAAGAACATGCCATACTGGGTCAGACCAAGGGTCCATCAAGCCCAGCATCCTGTTTCCAACAGTAGCCAATCCAGGCCATAAGAATCTGGCAAGTACCCAAAAGCTAAGTCTATTCCATGTTACCATTGCTAGTAATAGCAGTGGCTATTTTCTAAGTCAACCTAATTAATAGCAGGTAATGGACTTCTCCTCCAAGAACTTATCCAATCCTTTTTTAAACACAGCTATACTAACTGCACTAACCACATCACCTGGCAACAAATTCCAGAGTTTAATTGTGCATTGAGTGAAAAAGAACTTTCTCCGATTAGTTTTAAATGTGCAACACGCTAACTTCATGGAGTGCCCCCTGGTCTTTCTATTATCTGAAAGAGTAAATAACCGATTCACATCTACCCGTTGTAGACCTCTCATGATTTTAAACACCTCTATCATATCCCTCCTCAGCCGTCTCTTCTCCAAGCTGAAAAGTCCTAACTTCTTTAGTCTTTCCTCATAGGGGAGCTGTTCCATTCCCCTTATCATTTTGGTAGCCCTTCTCTGTACCTTCTCCATCGCAATTATATCTTTTTTGAGATGCGGCAACCAGAATTATACACAGTATTCAAGGTGCGGTCTCACATGGAGCGATACAGAGGCATTATGACATTTTCCGTTTTATTCACCATTCCCTTTCTAATAATTCCCAACATTCTGTTTGCTTTTTTGACTGCCGCAGCACACTGAGCCGACGATTTCAATGTGTTATCCACTATGACGCCTAGATCTCTTTCTTGGGTTGTAGCACCTAATATGGAACCCAACATTGTGTAATTATAGCATGGGTTATTTTTCCCTATATGCATCACCTTGCACTTATCCACATTAAATTTCATCTGCCATTTTGATGCCCAATTTTCCAGTCTCACAAGGTCTTCCTGCAATTTATCACAATCTGCTTGTGATTTAACTACTCTGAACAATTTTGTGTCATCTGCAAATTTGATTATCTCACTCGTCGTATTTCTTTCCAGATCATTTATAAATATATTGAAAAGTAAGGGTCCCAATACAGATCCCTGAGGCACTCCACTGTCCACTCCCTTCCACTGAGAAAATTGTCCATTTAATCCTACTCTCTGTTTCCTGTCTTTTAGCCAGTTTGCAATCCACGAAAGGACATCGCCACCTATTCCCATGACCTGTGAGGAGCAGGAGGAATAACATACTGAATCTCCCTGAAGAAACCTTGTTTCACAAGGCGAAATGAGGCTCTCGTTGGAGGAAATAGATTTGCATGTCAGCTATTTATTATATATGATAAACAGAATTTTTATGAGTTTTTAATGTTGGGTGGGTAACGGTTTTGGTATCGTGTGTGTGAGGTGTGGTATGAATGAGAGTTTAGTGTGAGTGGGGATTTATTGTGGGTATTAGATTTATAAATGTTAGTGAGAATTTTCTCTCAAAAATTGTATGTAAATGTGGTATACAGGGTCCGGTCGAGAGTAGAAGTCGAAGAAGAATCCAAAGCCGGTCCAGGGGTCGAAGTTCAGAAAGCGGTCCAAAGCCAGTCTGGGAGCAGATCGGAGAGGGGTCCAAAGCCAGTCCAGGGACAACACAGGAGAAGGGTCCAAAGCCAATCCGAAGTCAATGCCAAGAAGTCACCACAGCCGGTCCGAAGGTCAGGTGTCCAAAAGAGTCAATCCAACGAGGAGGGAGGAGCAGAAGCGGGATGAAGAACCAAAGGAGACCAGGAACGCAGGAACAGGAAACCAGGCACAAGCCTCAATACCAAAGTAAGGTCTGAGGAGCAGACCTTGCCTTAAATCCCTAGACCTGGAGGAGGAGTCTCAAGAGGGAGCCACGACACTTCCTGTCGTGGCCCCTTTAAATCCAGTCTTCAGCCGCACGCACGGCTCTAGGAGGCCCGGCAGGGGCGGAGTCAAGAAGACGGCAGCCATCTTAGATGCGGCACCGCCGCGAAGAAACATTCAGGCAGTGGTTGCCGGCTCCTGCGGGCGTCCCTGGAGGAACCTGACGCCGCGGGTAGGTGACCGGCCCCGGTCGTGGACCGCCATGGCCGGCGGTCGTAACATCTATCATATCCCCCTCAGCTGTCTCTTCTCTTATCGCTCTCTGTAGCCCTCCTCGTACACTCTGTAGTTCTGGGGGAATTCTGAGCTACTGCAGAATTTGCGCCAAATTTCCCCCCTGCACAGAAAATTGCCAAATTCTGCTCAGAGAATAGCAGAGGAGACCCTGGCATGCTGCGATCGGAGCATGAAAATGAAGGCCCAGGCGCACCGTTCGCGGCAAAATGGAAGGCCCCCGTGTGCCACGAATGGCATGTGCTCCACTCACAGCGAAGAAGGCAGGCCCCGGTGAGAGAGAGTGTGTGTGAGGGGGAGGGGAGGGTGAGAGAGAGCATGGGATGTAAGAGAGGGGGGCTGGGGGGATGCTTCAGTGTGGGTTTCAGAGAGAGGGAGCCTATATGAGGAGATTGAGAAGGCGTGTGTATGTGTGTGAGAGATTGGGAGCGCGTGTGTATGAAAAAGGGATCGTGTGTATGTGTGAGACGGAGCCTGTGTGAAGGGATTGTGTATGTGTGAGACAGAGACATAGGTAGCCTGTGTGAGGGAGTATGTGTGAGAGAGAAAAAGAACTTGTGTGGCTGGGTATGCAAGAGAGAGGGCCCTGTATGAGGGGGATGTGTATGTGTGTGTGAGAGAGAGTGAGGGAGTGAGTGAGTGTGAGAGTTATGTGTATTAGAGTGAGGGAGCCTGTATGAGGGTGTGTGTATGTGTACTAGAGAGGGAGCATGTGTGTGAGAGAGAGTGAGGGAGTGAGTGAGTGTGAGAGTTATGTGTATTAGAGTGAGGGAGCCTGTATGAGAGTGTGTGTATGTGTATTAGAGAGAGGGAGCCTGTGTGTGTGTGAGAGGGAGGGACAGAGGGAGCCTGTGTGAGGGGCAGTACTGAGAACGGGGTCAAACTCTGGGACTGGCGATAGAGTGGAAGAGGTTGAGCCTAGAGGTGGAGGGGAGAGATACTGGCAGGTGGAGGAGTTGGGGCCTGAGAGGGCAAAGTGGCCAGGGGAGTAGGGTCAGCGAGTGGAAGGGACACTTACAGTGAATTTCTAGGGAAATTCTGCTCAAAGTATTTAAAATTCTGCATCTCTAAGTAATAACTTTTTTTCTGTATCAATTTAAAATGTAATTACTTAAAGACTGTCATGTAAATTGTGTAATTTTGACCAATATAAAGTTTGCAGAATTTTGTAAATTTTAAGTTTTTGTGCGCAGAATTTAAAAAATTTTTGCGCAGAATTCCTCCAGGAGTAAGAATTGGGGAAGCAGTAGCTTTGTTACTTTCCCAGATTTTGTGGGAACCTGTGTTTGTGTGTGAGAGAGCATGTAAGAGTGAGAGCCTGTGTGTGTCTCTAGGGGAATTGGAACCTGCGTGTGACAGACAATATGTGAGATGAGAGCCTGTGTGTTGTGCTTGTGGGAATGGGAGCCTGTGTGTATGTGTTTGTGCGAGTGGGAGCTTGTGTGTGAAAGAGAGCATGAAAAAGTGAGTGCCTATGTGTGTGTATAGGAGAGGGATCCAGTATGTGAGAGACAGCATGGAAGAGTGGGATCCAGTGCGAGAGAAAGCGTGTGTGTATGAGAGAAAATGTGAGATGAGAGCCTGTGTATTGTGCTTGTGGGAATGGGAGCCTGCGTGTAAGAGCATATGAGAATGAGGGTCTGTGTGTGTTTGTGCGAGTGGGAGCTTGTGTTTGAAAGAAAGTATGTAAAAGTGAGAGCCTATGTGTGTGTATGGGAGAGGGATCCTGTATGGGAGAGGGATCCTGTATGTGAGAGACAGCATGGAAGAGTGGGATCCAGTGTGAGAGAAAGCGTGTGTGTATGAGAGAACATGTGAGAGAGAGTCTGTGTGTGTGTGTGTGTATGGGAGAGGGATCCTGTATGTGAGAGACAGCATGGAAGAGTGGGATCCAGTGTGAGAGAAAACATGTGTATATATGAGAACATGTGAGAGAGAGTCTGTGTGTGTGTGTGTATGAAGGAGGAAGGAAAAAAGACAGAAGGAGAGAGAAGAAACAGACAAAATAAATGAGAACCTGGAAAAGAAATAAGGAAAAGACGAGACAAGTTGGGGGGGGGGGGGGGGGGGGGGGGGGGAGACTGGGACCAACAGATTAGAAAAATAAGATAAGACAATACAGGTTAAAAAAATTATTTTGCTTTTCAGTGAGTGGAATATGCCATCTTTGGGAATTACATTTCTTATACATTTGTATTTTGCTTTTTCTTCAGTACTCTAGAGCAGTGGTTCTCAACATTTTTCTGTCGGGACACACCTGACAGATGGTTCTCACATGCGTGACACTCTGACCCATGATCGTCACGGGGCTAGATGTAAAAGTACAGTTTGCATCCACGGGAACCCTCCTAACCCACAATAATGGATGTAAAGCAGAATTATGACATCCCCCATACAACTCACCCTACAAAAATGATATTCTGGTTCTGGTTTCATCTCAGTAACAGCAACTCAAACTCCTTCTACTTCCAGGCTCAATAGCCCTACTTATGAAAAGACAGCAGTTTACCACCAATGCATGTGCTCTTGAGAAAACACAACAAATAAGACTGATATAAACGCTTACATGCTAGTAAAATATCTCATCTCGGTAACACACAGAGAACCGACCTAACATACTCCCAGGATCTGTAGTAATGCACATAAACTAATCCGCACACAGTTACACCTGTATTATGGAATACACTCAAACAGGAACAACCCTATCTATGAAAAGGCAACAGTACAAATATTAAATCAGGCCCTAAAAACCAATACACCTCTTATTAGGAAAACAGAACTAGCAAGCAGCTATAGATCCCCACACAGAAATAATTGTAAAACTATACTAATAAGCAGAATAAATGTTTCAAAACAGCTATGAACAGAATAACATCCAACAATTAAAAACTCATAAAAACTATTACAAATTCTCCAAACACCAATAAAATATTTTAAAAAAAGCAGACACATCACATAATATTAAATAATCAAAATGACAATCAAGAAAAATAAACTTTAAAAGCCACCTTTACTTACCCCCTCCAGCAGCTCTCCTACTCCTCTTCCATGCAGGCCGTGGCACACAGCAGAAGCAGCAGTAGAGGCTAAGCTCTATACTCATGGTCTTCTTCCTTAGGTCCCATGTCTCTCACACACACACCATGCCAGTCATGCCCCCATGACCAGTTTCTGTCTCTCACACACCAGTCATCTCCCAAACAGTCTTTGACACACACACCTGTCACCTTCCTGAACAGTTTCTCTCATGCCATATACACACACAGGCTTCCCACTCCCGTGTTCTACTTACATATATGGGCTTCTCTTTCTCATAATCACTTTCTCTGTCTCACACACACTTACCAGTCTCTCACTCCCATGCTTGTTCTCTCCAGATGCACAGGCTTCTCATTCCCATAATCACTTTCTTTCTCTCTCACACACACACAAACAACACCAGTCATCTGATCTCTCTCATGCGTACACACACATACACACACACACACACACAGGCTTCCCACTCCCATGTTCTATTTCAGATATACAGGCTTCTCACTCCCATGCTGTGTCTCACACACACCCAGGTTTCTCATTCCCATAATCACTTTCTCTCTGTTACACACACACACACACACCAGTCTCTCTCTCATTTCCATGCTCGCTCTCCAGGTTCACAGGCTTCTCATTCCATGAATCACATTCTTTCTCTCACATTCACACACACACCAGTTTCTTTCTCTCACACACACCGTCACCTTACCAACCAGTCTCTCTCATGCATGCACACACATACACAGGCTTCCCACTCCCATGCTCTCTCACATAATCAGGCTTTTTACTCCCATGCTTTCTTTCACACACACTCACACACACACACACACACACACACCACCAGGCTTCTTACGCCCATGCTTTCTCACATACCCAGATTTCTCACTTCCATGCTTTTTCTCTCTCTCACACACACACACATCAGTCACCTCCCTAATGCCTCACACTCTCACATATACATCAGTCATCTCCCTGAGCAGTCACTTTCATTGTCTGTCACATACATACACACACACACACACACACACACATCAGCTCTCTGACCAGTTTCTCTCAATCACACACATGCTCTCAATCACACACACATTCTCTCACTTACACACATGCTGGCTGCTTCTCTCTCTTTCTCTAACTCACTTCCACTCTCCCCCCCCCCCCCAGCACAAATGGTAGCTGCAGCAGCCTCCTCCTCCAGCCCCCGCAGGCCAAGAAAGAAGAATCCCATCGGCCGCGGGAGGCTCAGGCTGCTGTCTCCTTTCCGGCTGCTTCAATTGCTCAGGGGACGCTGTTGCTGCCGCCGCTGCTACTTTTCCACACAGCACGGCTCTTTCTCCTTCCCGTGCACCGCGTATCACTTCCTGATCCGGGTCACGGGGGGGGGGGGGGGGGGGGGGCGCGGGAAGAAGAAAAGGCCAGCCACGGGTGCCAGAGCTTCTTCTAGCGCCGCTGCCGTTCCCGCTGGGCTTGAATGTGCTGATAGCCTGGCGGCAACGGCAGCAGGGAAGGAAGAGCAGCGAGAGAGGCCTGGAGCACGCGACACACTTGCCAGTGCTTGGCGACACACCGGTTGAGAAGCGCTGCTCTAGAGTACACAGATTCGTGTTTCTCTGGCTTTCCATTTCAGTTTTGCCCTCATGTTTGTGTTTCTAATTTGTAGTCCCTTGTTCTGTATTAGGTAAGGATCTGTTGGTATTGCACATGTGTGACAGGGATGCAGTATTGTGGCTAGCGTCTAGTTTCTCTGCAATCTGGCTTGGTTTTCTGCCTGTGCATTGCTTAGCACCATATGTGACACGATGGGCAGTCTTGGACTAGCCAGAGAATAGATTCACGCTGTATGCTGGCTCTTCTTCTCCAAACACCAATAAAATATTTCAAAAAAAAGCAGACACATCACATAATATTAAATAATTAAAATGGCAGTCAATCAAGAAAAATAAACTTAAAAAGCCACCTTTACTTACCCCCTCCAGCAGCTCTCCTACTCCTCTTCCATGCAGGCCATAGCACATAGCAGAAGCAGCAGTAGAGGCTAAGCTCTATACTCATGGTCCTCTTCCTTAGTCCCATGTCTCTCACACACACACCATACTAGTCATGCCCTCATGACTAGTTTCTGTCTCTCACACACCAATCATCTCCCAAACAGTCTTTGACACACACACCAGTCACCTTCCTGAACAGTTTCTCTCATGCCATACACACACACACAGGCTTCCCACTCCTGTGTTCTATTTACATATACGGGCTTATCACTCTCATAATCACTTTCTCTGTCTCACACACACACACACACACACACACTCACCTGTCTCTCACTCCCATGCTTGTTCTCTCCACATGCACAGGTTTCTCATTCCCATAATCACTTTCTTTCTCTCACAGACACACACAAACACACACCAGTCACCTGATCTCTCTCATGCATACACACACACACACACACAGGCTTCCCACTCCCATGTTCTCTTTCAGATATACAGGCTTCTCACTCCCATGCTGTGTCTCTCACACACCCAGGTTTCTCACTCCCATGCTCACTCTTCACATGCACAGGCTTCTCATTCCCATAATCACTTTCTTTCTCTCTCTCTCACACACACACACACACACCAGTCACCTGATCTCTCTCATGCATACACACACACACAGGCTTCCCATTTCCATGTTCTGTCTTACATATACAGGCTTCTCCCTCCCATGCTGTGTCTCACACACACCCAAGTTTCTTACTCCCATGCTCACTCTCTTCACATGCACAGGCTTCTCATTCCCATAATCACTTTCTCTCTGTTACACACACACACACACCAGTCTCTCTCTCATTTCCATGCTCGCTCTCCACTGCACAGACTTCTCATTCCCTGAATCACATTCTTTCTCTCATATTGACACACACACCAGTCTCTTTCTCTCACACACACAGTCACCTTACCAACCAGTCTCTCGCTCATGCATGCACACACACACAGGCTTCCCTCTCCCATGCTCTCTCTCACATAATCAGGCTTCTCACTCCCATGCTTTTTCACACACCCCCACAACACCAGGCTTCTTACTCCCATGCTTTCTCACATACTCAGATTTCTCACTTCCATGTTTTTTCTCTCTCACACACACACACACACATCAGTCACATCCCTGACTGTCTCACACTCTCACATACACATCAGTCATCTCCTTGAGCAGTCACTTTCATTGTCTCTCACATATACAGACACATCAGCTCTCTGACCAGTTTCTCTCATACATTCTCTCACTTACACACAAGCTGGCTGGGTGCTTCTCTCTCTTTCTCTCATTCACTTCCTCCTCCCCCCCCCCCCCCGAGCACAAATGGTAGCTGCAGCAGCCTCCTCCTCCAGCCCCCGCAGGCCAAGAAGGAAGAATCCCATCGGCCACGGGAGGCTCAGGCTGCTGTCTCCTTTCTGGCTGCTTCAATTGCTCGGGGCCCGATGCTGCTGCTGCCGCTGCTACTTTTCCATGCGGCATGGGCCGGCTCTTTCTCCTTCCCACGCACCGCGTATCACTTCCTGTTCCGGGTCACGGGGGGGGGGGGTGCGGGAAGAAAAAAAGGTCAGCCACGGGTGCCAGAGCTACTTCTAGCGCCACTGCCGTTCCCGCTGGGCTTGAACGTTCTGATAGCCCGGCGGCAACGGCAGCAGGGAAGAAAGAGCAGTGGGAGAGACCGGGAGCACGCGACACACCAGCCGGTGCTTGGCGACACACCGGATGAGAATCGCTGCTCTAAGTCATCTTAATTAATAGCAGGTAATGGACTTCTCCAAGAACTTATCCAATCCTTTTTTAAACACAGCTATACTAACTGCACGAACCACATCCTCTGGCAACAAATTCCAGAGTTTAATTGTGCGTTGAGTGAAAAAGAACTTTCTCCAATTAGTTTTAAATGTGCCCCATGCTAACTTCATGGAGTGCCCCCTAGTCTTTCTACTATCCGAAAGAGTAAATAACCGATTCACATCTACCCGTTCTAGACCTCTCATGATTTTAAACACCTCTATCATATCCCCCCTCAGCCGTCTCTTCTCCAAGCTGAAAAGTCCTAACCTCTTTAGTCTTTCCTCATAGGGGAGCTGTTCCATTCCCTTTATCATTTTGGTCACCCTTCTTTGTATCTTCTCCATCGCAACTATATCTTTTTTGAGATGCAGTGACCAGAATTGTACACAGTATTCAAGGTGTAGTCTCACCATGGAGCGATATAGAGACATTATGACATTTTCCGTTTTATTCACCATTCCCTTCCTAATAATTCCTAACATTCTGTTTGCTTTTTTGACTGCAGCAGCACACTGAACTGATGATTTCAATGTGTTATCCACTATGATGCCTAGATCTCTTTCTTGGGTGGTAGCTCCTAATATGGAACCTAACATTGTGTAATTATAGCATGGGTTATTTTTCCCCTATATGCATCACCTTGCACTTATCCACATTAAATTTCATCTGCCATTTCGATGCCCAGTTTCCCAGTCTCACAAGGTCTTCCTGCAATTTATCACAATCGCCGGTGGCCACGGCGATAGAATACTCACCGGGAGCATCAGAGGCTCCTGCGGCGGCAGGCAGCCCTCTGTTTTAACTTCTTCGTGGCTACTGCCGCTCCCTACCTGGCCGCATGGGTCTCGGTGGTCCGGCTCCTCCCCCTCAGCCTCCTAGGAGCCGCACGCACAGCTGAAGAGAGAATTTAAAGGAGCCATGACAGGAAATTGTCATGGCTCCCCCGGGGACTCAGACTTTGCCTTGGTATTGAGGCTTTGTGCTTGGTTCCTGTGTCTGTATTCCAGATCCGCTCTTCGTCCCGCTTCTGCTCTTCTCCTCGTTGGACTGATTCTTTGGCTCCTGACCCTCGGACCGGTGGTGGTTATCTTCTGGTATTGACTTGGCCTGGCTCTGGACCCTTCTCCTTCTTTGCTCCTGGATTGGCTTCGGACCATTCTCCCGTCTGCTCCTGGACTGGCTCTCGACCTCTCTCTGGACTTCGACCCTTGGACTGGATTGGGACTATCTTTTGACATATACTCCCAGACTAATCACGACCTGCTGGAGGCGCCAGCCATCTGTAACCCACAACCTGCAGGAGGCGCTTGCATCCAGACCATCTTCACTCTTCAGGGAGTCTCCTAAGTCCCAGCGGCCATGTCCCTATGGGCTCCTCCTGGGGGGATCACGAGCTTCTAGGGTGAAGCCTTCATCTCAACATCTTCAACAGGCCTTGCCATCCGATGGTAGAGACGGAGAGGGTTGACTTCCTTCTCGGCAGCGCTGACTCTACCTTGGAACAGGGGTCCACTTTCTGATTCATTACATTAACTACTCTGAATAATTTTGTATCATCTGCAAATTTGATTACCTCACTCGTCGTATTTCTTTCCAGATCATTTATAAATATATTGAAAAGTACGGGTCCCAATACAGATCCCTGAGGCACTCCACTGCCCACTCCCTTCCACTGAGAAAATTGTCCATTTAATCCTACTCTCTGTTTCCTGTCTTTTAGCCAGTTTGCAATCCATGAAAGGACATCACCACCTATCCCATGACTTTTTACTTTTCCTAGAAGCCTCTAATGAGGAACTTTGACAAACGCCTTCTGAAAATCCAAGTACACTACATCTACTGGTTCATCTTTATCCACATGTTTATTAACTCCTTCAAAAAATTGAAGCAGATTTGGTAGGCAAGACTTGCCTTGGGTAAAGCCATGCTGACTTTGTTCCATTAAACCATGTCTTTCTATATGTTCTGTGATTTTGATGTTTAGAACACTTTCCACTATTTTTCCTGGCACTGAAGTCAGGCTAACTGGTCTGTAGTTTCCCGGATCACCCCTGGAGCCCTTTTTAAATATTGGGGTTATATTAGCCTCCCTCTAGTCTTCAGGTACAATGGATGTTTCCCCTATGGAACTCCATCCCCCCAGATCTCAGACTGGAACCATGCCTCTCAATCTTCAAAAAAAGACTTAAGACTTGGCTGTTCAATCAAGCATTTCCGGACTCCAATTGATTGAACACCTCAACCATCAACTACCCCATGGTTAACTACTTGTAACTATTGTTAGCTATTTATTTACCTGTCATTGCTCCTCCCTCTTCGCCCAGTTATAGCCACCCTTGTTACATGTAACTGCTTTTCCGCACCATAGTTCTAGTTTAAGTTTTTTTATTATGCACTCCTGTTTTATGTGAACCAGCATGATGTGACTGCTGTCTCGAGTGCCAGTATATAAAAAGCCTAAATAAATAAATAAATAAATAAATAAATGTTTTAAATGATAGGTTGCAAAGTTTTACTAATAGGTCTGAAATTTTATTTTTGAGTTCCTTCAGAACCCTGGGGTGTATACCATCTGGTCCAGATGATTTACTCTCTTCAGTTTGTCAGTCAGGCTTACTACATCTTCTAGGTTCACCGTAATGATTAAGGGATCTGAGATAGTGAAGAAGAATAAATGAAAGAAAGGATAGAGAAGGCTGGATGATGGGTGGAAATGGGATGGAGAAGGATAGATGATAGAAGCAGGTATAAGCAGGAAGAAAGATGGATTACTGAGGGAGACTGGATGGAGAAGGATGGATGGGCAGTGCAAAGCAGGAGGCTAGAGATGGATGGATGATTGAGGGAGCTGAGATGGTGAAGAAGGATGATGAAAGCAGATGGGATAGAGAAGATGTATGACTGAGGGAGACAGGATAGAGGAGAAGAATGGATGATGGAAAGGAGGAAGCTGGAGAAGTGGGATGGTTGATTGAGGGAGACTGGATGGAGAAGGATGGAAGCTGGAGAAGTGGGATGGTTGATTGAGGGAGACAGAAAAGATCTTCCTTCAAAAATTGGAAGAAGCATCCATCTGAAGAAAATAGGAAAAAGCATAAGCATTGTCAAGTTAAGTGTAAATCATTGATAAGACAGCTGAAGAGAGAATTTGAAATGAAGTTGGCTGTAGAGGCAAAACTCATAATAAAAACTTTAAAAAATATATACAAAGTGAGAAACCTGTGAGGGTGTCGGTTGGACCGTTAGATGACTGAGGGGTTAAAGGGGCTCTTAGAGAAGATAAGACCATTGCAGAAATTCTAAATGAATTCTTTGCTTCTGTGTTTACGGAGAAGGTTTTCAAGGGTGATGAGTCAGATGAACTGAACCAAATCACTTTGAACCTGGAAGATGTAGTAGGCCAGATTGACAAACTAAAGAGTAGCAAATCACCTGGACCAGATGGTATGCATCCTAGAGTTCTGAAGGAACTAAAAAATGAATTTTCAGATCTATTAGTTAAAATTTGTAACCTATCATTAAAATCATCCATTCTACCTGAAGACTGGAGGGTTGCCAACATAACCCCAATATTGAAAAAGCGCTCCAGGGGCGATCCGGGAAACTATAGATCATTGAGCCTGACTTCAGTGCCGGGAAAAATAGTGGAAACTATTCTAAAGATCAAAATCCTAGAGCATATAGAATGACATGGTTTAATGGAACACAATCAACATGGATTTACCCAAGGGAAATCTTGCCTCACAAATCTGCTTCATTTTTTTTGATGAAGGGGTTAATAAACATGGATAAAGGTGAACCAGTAGATGTAGTGTATTTGGATTTTCAGAAGGTGTTTGACAAAGTCACTTATGAGAGGCTTCTAAGAAAACTAAAAAGTCATGGGATAGGAGGCGATGTCCTTTTGTGGATTACAAACTGGATAAAAGACAGGAAACAGGGAGTAGGATTAAATGGTCAATTTTCTCAGTGATGTTATCAAATTTGCAGATGATACAAAATTATTCAGAGTAGTTAAATCACAAGCGGATTGTGACACATTGCATGAGGTCCTTGTGAGTCTGGAAGACTGGGCATCCAAATGGCAGATGAAATTTAATGTGGACAAGTGCAAGATCGCATCTCAAAAAAATTCTGGTCGCCGCATCTCAAAAAAGATATAATTGCGATGGAGAAGGTACAGAAAAGGGCTACCAAAATGATAAGGGGAATGGAACAACTCCCCTATGAGGAAAGACTAAAGAGGTTAGGACTTTTCAGCTTGGAGAAGAGACGACTGAGGGGGATATGATAGAGGTGTTTAAAATCATGAGAGGTCTAGAACGGGTGGATGTGAATCGGTTATTTACTCTTTCGGATAGTAGAAAGACTAGGGGGCACTCCATGAAGTTAGCATGGGGCACATTTAAAACTAATCGGAGAAAGTTCTTTTTTACTCAACGCACAATTAAACTCTGGAATTTGTTGCCAGAGGATGTGGTTAGTGCAGTTAGTATAGCTGTGTTTAAAAAAGGATTGGATAAGTTCTTAGAGGAGAAGTCCATTACCTGCTATTAAGTTCACCTAGAGAATAGCCACTGCCATTAGCATTGGTAACATGGAATAGACTTAGTTTTTGGGTACTTGCCAGGTTCTTGTGGCCTGGATTAGCCACTGTTGGAAGCAGGATGCTGGGCTTGATGGACCCTTGGTCTGACCCAGTATGGCATTTTCTTATGTTCTTATGTTCTTAAGATGATGCATATAGGGAGAAATAACCCTTGCTGTAGTTAAACAATATTAGGTTTCATATTAGGAGCTACCACCCAGGAAAAAGATCTAGGTGTTATGGTTATGAGATGTTGGAGTGGATTCTTGGGTACTGCAGTGATGGCCACTCCCACGGGGAGAAGCCCCGTGAGGAACCGCAGTACTAGGCTAGACTCTCTACACGCAGACACAGAGAAGTTGTATGTATTATACAGCTCGATGGTACTGCCCGGGGAGCTGGCAGCAATGAAGGTAACCCAGCAGAAGTAGTCCAGGGGTCCTCAGCAGAGGAGACCAGTCTCACATTCGATTAGGTGATAGGCAGCGTGGAATAACAGGGACAGGTCCCAGATGTGTAGACAGAGCGCTAAAGCTGAAGGTGAGACAGACTGAAAGGGTTAGTACACACTGAAGCAGAAGCTGTTTTGTTGAAGGTCCTGGCAGGCAGAAGTTGTTCAGTGGCAGGCACCAGATTAGGGAGAGCAGGCCCTTGAGGAGCGAGTACCCAGTATCCCAAGGTAGGTACCTGAAATAGAGCAGAGGGGCCCCCGAGGAGTGGGTACCCAGGTTAGTGAAGAAATACCCTGAAGGGCAGAGAAAGCTTCCTGCAGCAGCTGGGAAATGGCAGAGCAGCTTAGACCGGAAGCAATCCAATCCTTCGTAACTCAGTTTGTTAGCAAATGAAGGGCATGCTAAATACCAGGATGTGATGATGTCACTCGTAGGGGATGCCCCCGAGGTTCCCGCCATGACGTGGATAAAAATGTGGGTGGCGTGCGCGCGTGCACCTTACGAGGCCCTCCGTAATATCATGGCGAACACCGTCACCAATCCGGGGATACCGGAGAGAGCGGCATGAAGACGTGGCAGCAGCTATCTTCCCAAGGCTTGAGGAGAGAGAAGGAAGAAAGGTGAGGCACAGAGGTCAAAGCCATATAAGACTGACGGATGCAACTGTTACCCCCCTTCAAAGGGCCCCCTCCAGACCCCCTACCTGCTCTAGGTTTTTGAGGATGCGATCGATGAAATTGACGAAGCATCTCTTTGTCCAAGATATTAGCCATTGGTTCCCAAGAGTTTTCTTCTGGTCCGGTACCCTCCCATGACAGCAGGTATTCCCAAACTCTGCCTCTTTCTTACATCAAGGATGGCATCAACCTTATATTCGATGTCGTCTTCTGCATCAAATGGGGTAGGTTCAGGTGTCTTGGTGGAAAACTCGCTAAGAACAAGTGGTTTCAGCAGCGAAACATGGATTGCTTTGTGAATCCTCATAGCTGCAGGGAGTCTCAGACTATAGGTGAGTGAGCCCAACCATCGGAGAATAGGAAAAGGTCCGACAAAGCGTGGAGCAAATCGAGCAGATGGAAGCTCAAGTCTAAGATGTTTAGTAGAAAGCCAAACTTTATCACCAGGCTGGAATTCAGGAGCCTTGCTTCGGTGAGCGTCATAGCCTTTCTTTGCTCTTTGTCCTGCTTTTTGGAGCATCTCTTTAGTCTTTCTCCAGAGCTGCTGTATATTTTTGGCAGTAGATTGAGCTGCCGGAGACGACACAGAAAGTGGAAGTGGTAAAGGAGGTAAAGGTTGTCGTCCGTAAACCACTTCAAATGGGGTAGATCCTGTAGATGACGCTGGATGCGAATTGATGGCAAATTCAGCCCAGGGCAACAGTTCAGCCCAGTCATTCTGTCGTGAACCAACATAGGCGCAGAGGAATTGTTTGAGAGTTCTATTCATTCTCTCAGTTTGGCCATTCGACTGAGGATGATATGCAGAGGTGAAGTCAAATGTGATGTCGAATTTCTTACACAAGGCTTTCCAGAACTTTGCTGTAAATTGAGCTCCTCTGTCAGAAACAATATGTTTAGGCATGCCATGTAGGCGAAAGATGTGACTGATGAATAATTTAGCAAGTTCCATGGCTGATGGCAAGCCAGGGAGAGCCACGAAGTGAGCCATCTTCGAAAATCGGTCCACTGAAACCCAGATGGTATTGTTACCTCCGGAAAGTGGCAGGTCCACCCCAAAATCTGTTGCAATATGGGTCCAGGGCTCATCTGGTACTGGCAAGGGTTGAAGCAGGCCCCAAGGACATCCGGGCGGAGGTTTCTTTCTGGCACAATTGGAACAGGAGGCTACGTAAGCTAGAGTGTCTTCTTTCATGGTGGGCCACCAGTAATACTTTTGTAGCTTGGCCAGTATTCTCCGTTGACTAGGGTGTCCGGCCAGTTTCGAATCATGAGCCCATCTTAGCAATTTCTTTCTTAAATTGCAGGATACAATGGTCTTGCCTGGGGGTACCAGATGTGTAGCTGTGAGAACCACTTTCTTCGGGTCAATAATATGCTGGGGTTCATCAGCTATGTCCTCTGAGAGGAAAGAGCAAGATAATCCGTCTGCTCAGACATTCTTGTCACCAGGGCAGTATTTCAGCAAAAAGTCAAATCTATTGAAGAACAGAGACCACCTCGCCTGTCTATGCTTGAGGCGTTGAGTGTGACGGAAATACTCCAGATTTTTGTGATCAGTGTAAACAGTAATGGGATGTTGTGCACCCTCAAGCCAGGGGCGCCATTCTTCAAATGCCATTTTTATTGCCAACAGTTCTTTATCCCCAATGCCGTAGTTCGTCTCTGCTGGCGAGAAGCGTCGGGAAAAGAGTGAACAGGGGTGCAAGATCTTTGAATCACCGGTCTGGCTTAGCACGGCCCCTACACCTACATCAGAGGCATAGACTTCCACAATGAAGGGTCGAGTAGGGTCCGGATGGCGGAGACATGCTTTGCTTTAAAAGGTGTCTTTTAACTTGTGGAATGCAGTCACAGCTTCCATAGACCAAGTAGCGACGTTGGCTCCCTTCTTAGTCATTGCTGTTAATGGAATAGTCAATGAAGAGTAATTATTAATAAAGGTCCGGTAGTAATTGGTAAATCCCAAAAATCATCTTAGAGCTTTTAGGCCCGTGGGCTGTGGCCATTTTTGAATACTCTCAAGCTTGTAAGGGTCCATTTGGAAACCATTGTTTGAGACAATGTAACCTAAGAAGGGAACGGATTCTTTATGAAATTCACATTTAGACAATTTGGCATACAAGCGGTTCTCGCGAAGTCTCTGCAGAACTCTTTTGACATCTTCCTGATGGGATTGCAGGTCCTGAGAAAATATCAAGATGTCGTCTAAGTAGACAACAACACATTGGTAGAGTAAATCACGCAGAATATCGTTCATCATATTTTGGAAGACAGTCGGGGCGTTGCACAAGCCGAAGGGCATCACCAGGTATTCAAAGTGTCCATCCTGGGTATTAAAAGTCGTCTTCCATTCATCACCAGAGTGGATGCGAACTAAATTATATGCTCCTTTGAGGTCAAGCTTGGAGAATATCTTGGCTCCCTGTAACCTATCAAATAGCTCCGAGATGAGTGGTAAAGGGTAGCGGTCCTTTATGGTGATCTCATTCAGACCTCTGTAGTCAATGCACGGACGTAACATTCCATCCTTTTTCCCCACGAAGAAAAATCCTGTGCTGGCAGGAGACTTAGAAGGTCTTATGAAGCCTTTCTGGAGATTCTCCTGGATGGATTCCGACATCGCCTTATTCTCCACTACAGAGAGGGGGTAGACCCTTCCTTTGGGTGGTTCCATATTTGGCTTGAAATTAATTGCGCAGTCATATGATCTGTGTGGAGGTAACACAGCAGCTTCTTTTGAGAATACATCTTGGTAAGATGCATATTGAGGTGGCAACTCAGGCAACAATGGGGTAGTTGGCATGCATGGTATTGGAGAGACTTCCATTAAGCATTTGCCATGACAGTCTGGACCCCAACGTGAAAGCTCCAAAGTGGTCCAGTTGAATTGTGGCATGTGTTTCTGCAGCCACGGTAGCCCAAGGACCAAAGGGTGCATGGCCTTCTCTAGCACAAAGAAGGAAATAGTCTCTGTATGAAGAGCACCGGTACGCAAGCTCACTGGTTCTGTAAGCAGGGTTACTTCACCCGGTAAGGGCTCTCCATGAATAGAGGACAATAGTAATGGAGGTGTCATAGTAGTGGTAGGGATCCGCAAATGTTCCACTAGACATTTCAAAATGAAATTTTCCCCTGCCCCAGAGTCTACTAAGACAAGGGTCTGATATTCCAAAGGCCCACAGATTAAAGATACTGGAAGAGAGAGTGGAGGAGAGGGTGCAGTTAGACCTAAGAAGAGTCCTCCCACAGGACTTAGGTCTGCCAGTTTCCTGGACATATAGGGCATGTTTGTACAGCATGATCAGCTTGTCCCCAATACATGCATAGTCCCAACCTCTTTCAAACTCTTCTCTCTTTAGAAGTCAAATGACTGCAGCCCAATTGCATTGATTCTTCTTCACCAGCAGCAGGTCCTGGGAGTGTAGGCCTGGGAACAGACTTGACACGAATCTCTCCCTGGAGTGGTCTTCTGGGACGCTTGACCTCTTGAACTTTGTTGCGAATTTGGCGATCAATCTTTGCTGCCAACTGCATAAGTTCCACCAAGGTCTCTGGCATCTCGCAAGTCACCAGTTCATCTTTCAACCGGGAGTTCAGACCTTCAAAAAATAGGGTTTTCAGGCACCTAGGGTCCCAATGTAATTCAGAAGCCAATGTCTTGAATTCAATGGCGAAGTCTGGTAAAAGTTTGTTACCTTGTTTTAGATGAACCAAAGCTCATCCTGCTATGGTGTACCGGGCAGGGTTATCAAATACTGACTTAAACAGTTCAAGAAACCCAGCAAGATCATTCAGGTTAGGGTCATTGCGCTCCCACAGCGGTGAGGCCCAAGCTAGCGCTCTTCCATCCAGATACAAAAGGATATAGGTGGTCTTGGCATACGCTGTAGGGAAATGGTTAGGTTGCAGAGAAAAGTGCATGCAACATTGATTAATAAATCCTCTACACTTCCAAACTTCACCCGCGAAGCGTGTCAGAGCAGATAGAGGCACTGTAGACTTGACCATCACTTCTGGTGGTATGAATGCCGGTGCATTCATCTGTGTATGTAACTGATTAAAGGCAACAGTCAAGTTGTCTAACGAATCCTGTTGTTCGGAGATTCGCTGGGCGAGGCCTGGAATGGCCTGCAAAGCGGTGAGCTGAGCTGAATCCATGGCGTTAGCAATCTGTTATGGTTATGAGGTGTTGAAGTGGATTCTTGGGTATTGCAGTGATGGCTACTCCCACGAGGAGGTGCCCCGTGAGGAACCGCAGTACTAGGCTAGACTCTATACATGCAGACACAGAGAAGTTGCATTTATTGTACAGCTCGATGGTACTGCCCGGGGAGTGGGCAGCAGTGAAGGTAACCCAGCAGAAGTAGTCCAGGGGTCCTCAGTAGAGGAGACCAGTCTCACACTCGAGCAGGTGATAGGCAGCACGGCATAGCAGGGACTGGTCCCGGATGTAGACACAGAGCGCTGAAGCTGAAGGTGAGACAGACTGTGAAAGGGTTAGTACTCTCACTGAAGCAGAAGCTGTATTGTTGAAGGTCCTGGCAGGCAGAAGTTGTTCAGTGGCAGGCACCAGATTAGGGAGAGCAGGCCCTTGAGGAGCGAATACCCGGTATCCCAAGATAGATACTTGAAATAGAGCAGAGGGGCCCCCCGCAGAGCGGGTACCCAGGTTAGTGAAGAAATATACCAAAGGGCAGAGAGAGCTTCCTGCGGCAACTGGAAAGCGACAGAGCAGCTTAGACCGGAGGCAATCCAATCCTTGCTAACTCAGTTTGTTAGCAAACGAAGGGGAGGCTAAATACCAGGATGTGATGACATCACTTGGAGGGGATGTCCCCGAGGTTCCCGCCATGACGTGGATAAAGACATGGGTGGCGTGCGCAACCTAGGAGGCCCTCGGGAATATCATGGCGAACACTGTTGCCATTGCTGATCCAGGGTCACCGGAGGGAGCGGCATGAAGACGCGGCAGCAGCCATCTTCCCAAGGCTTGAGGAAAGAGAAGGAAGAAAGGGGAGGCACAGAGCTCGAAGCTGTCTGGGACTGACAGACGCAACACTAGGCATGGAATGGAAAAAATTGATGCACGATGGGATGGAGAAGTCTGGAAAAGAGGGATGGATGATTGAGGGAGACTAAATGGAGAAGGATGGATGATTGAGGAAGGGATGGAGAAGAAAAGATGATATAAGCAGGAATAATGGAGAAGAAAGTTGGATGATTTTGTGAGAAGGATGGAGAAGGATGGATGGACAATGGGAAGGAGGAGGCTGGAGAAGAGGTATGGCTGATTGAGGGAGACTGAATGGAGAAGGATGGATGATTGATCGAGAGGATGGAGAAGAACAGTTGATATAAGCAGGCACGATGGAGAAGAAAATGGATGACTGAGTGAGATGGGTAGAGAGGAATGGATGACGATATGGAGGAGGAGGCTGGAGAATAAGGATGGTTGACTAAGGGAGACTGAATGGAGAAGGATTGGATGATTGAGGGAGACAGAATGGAGAAGAATTTATGGAGGAGGAGGAGGCTGGAGAAGAGGAGTAGATGATTGAGGGAGATAGGATGGTGAAGGATGGATTATTGAGAGACAGAACCGAGGATGGATGGACAGTGGGAAAGAGGAGGCTAGGGAAGTGGGGTTGTTGAGGGAGATGGGATAGAGAGTGATGGATGATTGAGGGAGACGGGATGATGAAGGATGGATGACTGAAGTAGAAAGGATGGATGGACATTGGGAAGGATGAAGCTGGAAAAGAGGGGTGGAAGATTGAGTGATGGGATGGAAAAGGATGGATGATTGACGGGGACAGAATGGAGAAGGATGGATGGACATTGGGAAGAAGTAGGCTGGTGAAGAGGGGTGTATGATTGAGTTAGATGGGATGGAGAAAGATGGATGGAGAGTGGTAAGGAGGAGGCTGGAGAAGAGGGATGGATGATTGAGGCAGATGGAATGGAGAAGCATGGATGGAATTGTGGGTGTAGACCCTTGGGCAAGTTGGAATTGGCACAACCTGAATGGAGAAACACTGCAGGTCCCCATTATCGGCAGGAAGAACTGGCTGAAACAGAAATCCAACTGGAGCTTCACCAATACCAGCCCACGTTCCCCTAAGGTTGAGCCCTTGGGTGCTGGGGTCGGCTGGACTTAGACGCAGGCCTTTGCAGAAATGAAGGTTCATTGAGTTGAAGATGTTACAGGCCAGCAATATGTAGAAGGAGCGAAGTCAGAGTCCACCAGCGGTCAGGGCAGGTGGTAGGTGTTCAAGGTCAGGTTCAAGCTGAGGTTAGAGGCAGGCGGATTTCATGCAGTGTTGAGGTTCAGGCAGTAGTTGGAGGCAGGCAGAGTTCAGTCAGAAATGGTAAATCAGCAGTGGTCAGTGACAGGTGGAGGTCAAGCAGCATTGAGGTCCAATCCAAAGTCAAAGCCAGAGGTCCATCCAGAGAGACGAGGACAAAGATGAGGAAGGAAGATGAGAAGGCACACAAGCAGGGTGCAGACACAGAAGGTAGATAACAGGGAATACTGACCACGAAGAAGATAAAAACTCAAAAGCACAGACTAGACTGCCACACGGAACCAGAAATAGGACACAGGAACTCAGGAACACAAAACAGGAGCAAAAGAGAGCAGGAATCAGAAATTAGGATCCAAGATCAGAACACACAGAAGCAATGCATTTCTCCAACAGAGTTGACTTATTGCCGAGGCACTAGGTTACTGGAGCTGTGGCCTTATATAGTCCACTAATAGAGACCATCAGAGGGTACTGCAAGTTCCTTCCTGCCAATTGCCCTTTAAATGGGATAGGAACACACGCACATGCCTAGAGAGGGCCAGACTGCTTCTGGAGTCAGAGGCAGCATTTAGCATAGCAGACATGCAGTCAATCAAGCTCTCTCGTGGGTTGACCCAGAAGTCTGAGCCAAGTTGGAGCAGCTCGGAGGAGCAGGTAGGGGTGGTGGTTCATGTGCTTGTCCCATTGATGACCAATTCCAACAGTTGGGTGAAGGTAAGGAGGAGGCTGGAGAAGAAGGATGGATAATTGAGGGAGATATGATGGAGAAGGATGGATGGATAGATGATGTGAAGGTTAAGGCTTGAGAAGAGGAGTGGATGAATGAGACGGGATGGAGAGAGATAGACAATGGAAAGGAGGAGGCTGGAGAAGAAGGGTGGATGATTGAGAGACAGAATGGAGAAGGGTGGGTGGATGGACAGATGATGGGAAGTAGGAGGCTGGGGAAGAAGTGGATTACTGAGGCAGATGGGATGGAGAAGGATGGTTGGACAATGGGAAGGAGGAAGCTGGAAAAGATGGATGGATGCTGGAGAAGAGTGGTGTATGAATTGTGGGAGAAGGGATGGAGAAGAATGGAAGGACGTTAGGAAGGAAGAGGCAGGAGAAGAAGAATGGATGACGTGAGGGAGAAGGATTGGAGAAGAAGAATGGACAATGACGAGGAGGCTGGAGAAGAGAGGTGGATGGTTGAGGGAGATGGGATGGAAAAGGATGGAGGATTTTGGGAAGGAAGAGGCTGGAGAAGAGGATTGGATGATTGAGGGAGATTAGATGGAGAAGGATAATTGACGATGGGAAGGAAGAGGCTGGAGAAGAGAGGGGTGGATGATTGAGGGAGAAAGATGGATGGACACTGGGAAGGAGGAGGCTGGAGCAGAGTGGTGGATTATTAAGGGAGATGGAATGGAGAAAGATGGATGACTGAGGGAGATGGGATGGAGAAGGATGGATGGACAGGTGATAGGAAGGAGAAGGCTGGGAGAGGGGAGTGAATGATTGAGGGACACAGGATGCAGAAGGATGGATGATTGAGGGAAATGGGATGCAGAAGGATGGGTGGACGATGGAAGGAGGAGGCTGGAGAAGAGGGGTAGTTGATTGAGGGAGACAGGATGGAGAATGATGGGTGGATTATGGGAAGAAGGAGTTTGGAGAAGGGTCATGATTGTGGGAGATGGTATGGAGAAGGATGGAAAATTCAGGGAGATGGGAAAGAGAAGAAAGGATAAAGGATGGGATGGAGGAGGCTGGAAAAGGGTGGATGACAGGGGTGATTGGGATACAGAATGATGGATGGATGCTGGGAATGAAGCTGGAGAATGGGGTGAGGATTGAAGGATGGAGAAGGATGGATGAATGATGGGAAGCAGGAGGCTGGAGAAGAGGGATGGATGATTGAGGGAGATGGGATGAGAAGTATGGATGATTGAGGAAGACATGATGGAGAAGAATGGATGGATGATGGGAAGGAGGACAGCTGGAGAAGAGGTTGGAAGACTGAGGGAGACAAGATGGAGAAGGATGGATGGATGATGGAAAGTAGAAGTCTGGAGAAGAGGGATGGATGATTGAGGAAGATGTGATGGATAAGGATGGGTGATTGAGGGGGATGGGATGGAGAAGGATGGATGGACTAATGGAAGGAAGATGCTGAAGAAGAGGGGTGGATGATTGAGGGATATGGGAGAGGGATGGATTGACAATGAGAAGGAGGAGGCTGGAGAAGAGGTATCAATGATTGAGGGAGATGGGATGGAGATGGATGGATGATTGAGGGAGGCGGGATGGAGAAGGATGGATGGATGATGGGAAGGAGAAGGCTGGTGAAGAGGGTGGATGATTGAGGGAGATGGGATGGAGAAGGATCGATGAATGAAAGACATGGTATGAAGAAGGATGGTTGCATGGCAATGGGAAGGAAGAGACTGGATAAGATGTCTGGACAATTTAGGGAGACAGGATGGAGAAGGATGGATGATTGAGGGAGATGGGATAGAGAAGGATGGATCGATGCCTGGAAGGAAGAGACTGGATAAGAGGGTGGATGATTGAGGGAAACTGGATGGAGAAGGATGGATGGCTGAGGGACACAGCATGGAGAAGGATGGAGGGAGGATGGGAAGTATGAGGCTGGAGAAGAGGGATCAATGATTCTGGGAGACAGAATGGAGAACAATGGAAGATTGAGGGAGACAGGATAGAGAAGGATGGACAATGGGAGGGAGGAGGCTGGAGAAGAGGGATATATGATTGAGGGAGAATGGATGGAGAAGAATGATTGCAGGAGCTGGGATGGAGAAGGATGGCTGGGCAGATGATGAAGAGGAGGAGGTTGGGGAAGTGGCGTAGATGATAGAGGAAGACAGGATGGACAGACGATGGGAAGGAGGAGGCTGGAGACGAGTGGATGATTGAGGGAGACGGGATATAGAAGGATGGATGATTGAGGGAGATTGGATGGAGAAGGATGGATGGGTGATGAGAAAGAAGGCTGGAGAAGAGGGATGGGTGATTGAGGGAGATGTTATGGAGAAGGATGGATGAACGATGGGAAGAAAGAGGCTGGAGACGAGTGGTGGGTGATTGAGGGAGACGGGATACAGAAGGATGGATGACTGAGGGAGATTGGATGGAGAAGGATGGATGGGTGATGGGAAAGAGGAGGTTGGAGAAGAGGGATGGATGATTGATGGAGAAGGATGGTTGAATGATGAGAAAGAGGGGTGGATGATTGGAGATGGGATGGAGAAGGAAATTTGAGGGAGACAGGACAGGAGGAGGTTGGATGGATGATGGGATGGAGGAGAGTGGATGAGAGGGTTGGATGGATGATTGAGGGAGATGGTATGCAGAAAGATGGATGAATGATGGGAAGGAGGAGGCTGTAAAATAGGGGTGGCTGAGGGAGACAGAATTGAAAAGGATGGAAAGATGATGGGAATGAGGAGACTGTAGATGAGGGGTGAATGACTGAGGGAGACTGGATGCAGAAGGATGGATGATTGGAAAGAGGGAGGCTGGAGAAGAGGGGTGGATGGTTGAGGGAGACGGGATGGAGAAAGATGGATTTATGATGGGAAGGAGGTGGGAAAGGAATAGGTGAGAGAAGAGTGAGGATGATTGGAGATGGGATGGGGAAGTATGGATGACTGAGGGAAATGTGATGGAGAAAAATGGAAGGATGGATGATGGGAAGGAGGAGTGGATGACTGGAGGCGGGATGGAGAAAGATGTTTGAGGAAGACAGGACTGGAGAAGGATGGATGGGTGATGGGAAAGAGGAGGTTGGAGAAGAGGGATGGATGATTGATGGAGAAGGATGTTTGAATGATGAGAGAGGGGTGGATGATTGAGGGAGATGTTATGGAGAAGGGTGGATGGACGATGGGAAGGAAGAGGCTGGAGACGAGTGGTGGATGATTGAGAGACGGGATACAGAAGGATGGATGATTGAGGGAGATTGGATGGAGAAGGATGGATGGGTGATGGGAAAGGAGGTTGGAGAAGAGGGATGGATGATTGATGGAGAAGGATGGTTGAATGATGAGAGAGGGGTGGATGATTGAGGGAGATGTTATGGAGAAGGATGGATGGAGGATGGACGATGGGAAAGAGGAGGTTGGAGAAGAGGGGTGGATGATTTAGGGTGATGGGATACAGAAGAATGGATGATTGAGGTAGATTGGATGGAGAAGGATGGATGGGTGATGGGAAAGAGGAGGTTGGAGAAGAGGGGTGGATGATTTAGGGTGACGGGATGGAGAAGGATGGAGGAAAGGACTGTGACGCGAGTTCTAGAGCCAGTGAAGCTTTCATCTGCGCAGTTAACGTCAGCGCGCGTGCCTGATGGCCGGGTGCGTGCCTGGCTGGAGGCAGGAACGCGCAGGGATGCGGCGCGCGCGCACTGCTGCTGCTGCTTTCAGCGAAGACAAGATGCGGCGAGGACGGGGCTGAAGGTGGCTGCAAGCAGAGTGCGCCCGGGCTGCCTCCGGTGAGTTCAGCGCGGCCCCTGCTATTCGGCCGGAGCGCATAGCGGGGTTTGGGGCAGGGCTGGGCTGAGATGCCCGGGCAGGAAGGCATCGGAGCAGCGTCTCTGGCATCACTGAGTCTGCAAATGCTGCACCCAGAAAGCACTGCAGGCTGGGGGAGGGAGCCACGAAACCCGCGTTTGTGTGGACCGGGAGCAAATCGCAGAGCCGTAAGATGGTTAAGAAGCAAGTTGCCAGGTGCATTGATTAACTATTCGCTGGCAAGGGGGACATAGCCGACCGTGTCTGAAAGGAAAAGATAATGTCTGCTCCGGAGAAGCCTTAGCAACCGAGCTTTGCCATATTTAGGTTTCCCAAAGCAGCCTTTGATGATCTGCAGCGTGGAAAGCTTGTTTTGCCTTATGACTATGCATGGGATGGAGTGTCATATGCTCCTGGTAGGTCGCTTCTGGCTTTCAGTGACTGAGCCCGGGGCGAGTGTTTTGCTACATAGCACTGAGCTCGATCGATTCTGCTGCTATTCTGGCTGCACTGTGCATCTCTGGGACGTGCAACAGAAAGCCGAGTATCAGAAATAATCTACCTAAAGGTGGCTGCATCCAGTAGAGATGGTAGCCAGCAAGAGTCCATTTCATGTAATACTCTTCAATACATTCTGCTGTTTTTCCTGCACAGCAGAGTGTCTGGTTTTTGTGTTTCAACCCTGCCTCAAAGAGCTACCACACTCTAGTAATATCTTTGCTTTAACTTAAAATATTATTAGTTCATTTGATTCTGTTCTATAAATTATGTGGAGTATTGAGAGCCATTTGTGCCTCTTTAGTTTTAGGGTAACATTGATAGACCTGCAGAGCCATGAGTGGCTTCTCAGTCTCAGTAATACTGAGACCTGCAGAGCCACATGTGGCTTCTCAATGTCATTAATATTAAATAGTGTACAGCCACGTGTGGCTTCTCAGTCTCAGTAATATCGAATAATGCAGACCCACGTGTGGCTTCAAAGTCTCAGTAATATTGAGATATGCAGAGGCACATGTGCCTTTCAGTAATATTGAGACATGTAGAGCCACGTGTAGCTTCTGAGCCTCAGGTATAATAATACTGAGAGACATGTGGAGCAGTGTGTAACTTCTCAGCCTCAAATTAAGTAATCAGAGAGACCTGCATAGTCACATGTGGCTTCTCAGCTTCAGGCTGATGAATATTGAGAGACCTGCAGAGCCACGTGTGGGTTCTCAGCTTCAGGCTGATTAATATTGAGAGACCTGCTGAGCCACGTGTGGGTTCTCAGTGCCAAGTGTAGTAATATCGAGAGTCTGCAGAACCACATGTGGGTTCTCAGTCTCAGGCTGAATAATACAAAAGACCTGCAGAGCCATGTGTGTCTTCTCAGCCTCAGGCTGAATAATACTGAGAGACCTGCAGAGCCACGTGTGGCTTCTCACCTCAGGCTGAATAATACTGAGAGACTTGCAGAGCCACGTGTGCCTTCTCAGCCTCAGGCTGAATAATAATTAGAGACCTGCAGAGCCACGTGTGGCTTCTCACCTCAGGCTGAATAATAATGAGAGACTTGCAGAGCCACGTGTGAATATTCCACAGTGTTTTTCCTTGACTTCTACTTTAAGTTTTCCTATGAATTGATTGCTGAAAATGAGATCATATGACGATATTGAGAATAGTGAACATATCAGTCAATAGTATTCAGGATAATGCAGAGCATTAATATTTCCCCTGAATGTTGTGCTTGTTGCTAGGTAACTGAATCTTAAGTTAGTGCAGTGTGGAGGCTGCAGTTCCACTTCTGTAGCAAAACATCTCCGACTGTAATAAAAAAAAATAATTCTTGGAATAGGCAGATGTAGCTCTGGCCATATCAGGGGCAGCAACAGTAACAACTGGGAGAGGCGTCTAAGAGTGGCTCAGGTACAGTGCATTGAGGAGAGAAAGTGACATTTCTTTCCTTGTACTGATGATGTTGCTGCCCTCGTGTTTCACTCTGTACTGTGACTCACGCTTATAACGAGATTTCACTCACTGCCACTCAACACTCCCTGTGACTTACCCTGAGACCTCACATGGCCTCCCAGCACTCCCTGTGACTTACCCTGAGAATGAGACCACACCCAGCCATCCAGCACTCCCTGTGACTTACCCTGAGACCTCACACGGTCACCCAGCACTCCCTGTGACTTATCCTGAGAATGAGACCACACCCAGCCATCCAGCACTCCCTGTGACTTACCCTGAGACCTCACACAGCAACCCAGCACTCACTGTGACTTACCCTGAGACCTCACATGGCCATCCAGCACTCCCTGTGACTTACCCTGAGAATGAGACCACACCCAGCCATCCAGCACTCCCTGTGACTTACCCTGAGACCTCACACAGCAACCCAGCACTCACTGTGACTTACCCTGAGACCTCACATGGCCATCCAGCACTCCCTGTGACTTACCCTGAGAATGAGACCACACCCAGCCATCCAGCACTCCCTGTGACATCCTGAGAATGAGACCACACCCAGCCATCCAGCACTCCCTGTGACTTACCCTGAGACCTCACACGGTCACCCAGCACTCCCTGTGACTTATCCTGAGAATGAGACCACACCCAGCCATCCAGCACTCCCTGTGACTTACCCTGAGACCTCACACGGTCACCCAGCACTCCCTGTGACTTATCCTGAGAATGAGACCACACCCAGCCATCCAGCACTCCCTGTGACTTACCCTGAGACCTCACACGGTCACCCAGCACTCACTGTGACTTATCCTGAGAATGAGACCACACCCAGCCATCCAGCACTCACTGTGACTTACCCTGAGACCTCACACAGTCACCCAGCACTCCCTGTGACTTATCCTGAGAATGAGACCACACCCAGCCATCCAGCACTCACTGTGACTTACCCTGAGACCTCACACGGTCACCCAGCACTCCCTGTGACTTACCCTGAGAATGAGACCACACCCAGCCATCCAGCACTCCCTGTGACTTACCCTGAGACCTCACACGGTCACCCAGCACTCCCTGTGACTTACCCTGAGAATGAGACCACACCCAGCCATCCAGCACTCCCTGTGACTTACCCTGAGACCTCACACGGCCACCCAGCACTCCCTGTGACTTACCCTGAGAATGAGACCACACCCAGCCATCCAGCACTCCCTGTGACTTACCCTGAGACCTCACACGGTCACCCAGCACTCACTGTGACTTATCCTGAGAATGAGACCACACCCAGCCATCCAGCACTCCCTGTGACTTATCCTGAGACCTCACATGGATATACAGCACTCCCTGTGACTTACCCTGAGACCTCACACGGCCATCCAGCACTCCCTGTGACTTACCCTGAGAATGAGACCACACCCAGCCATCCAGCACTCCCTGTGACTTACCCTGAGAATGAGACCACACCCAGCCATCCAGCACTCCCTGTGACTTACCCTGAGACCTCACATGGATATACAGCACTCCCTGTGACTTACCCTGAGACCTCACACGGCCACCCAGCACTCCCTGTGACTTATCCTGAGACCTCACACGGCCACCCAGCACTCCCTGTGACTTACCCTGAGACCTCACACGGCCATCCAGCACTCCCTGTGACTTACCATGAGAATGAGACCACACCCAGCCATCCAGCACTCCCTGTGACTTACCCTGAGAATGAGACCACACCCAGCCATCCAGCACTCCCTGTGACTTACCCTGAGACCTCACACGGCCACCGAGCACTCCCTGTGACTTATCCTGAGACCTCACACGGCCACCCAGCACTCCCTGTGACTTACCCTGAGACCTCACACGGCCACCCAGCACTCCCTGTGACTTATCCTGAGACCTCACACGGTCACCCAGCACTCTCTGTGACTTACCCTGAGACCTCACACGGCCACCCAGCACTCCCTGTGACTTACCCTGAGAATGAGACCACACCCAGCCATCCAGCACTCCCTGTGACTTACCCTGAGACCTCACACGGTCACCCAGCACTCCCTGTGACTTACCCTGAGACCTCACACGGCCACCCAGCACTCCCTGTGACCCTGAGAATGAGACCACACCCAGCCATCCAGCACTCCCTGTGACTTACCCTGAGACCTCACACGGCCACCCAGCACTCCCTGTGACTTATCCTGAGAATGAGACCACACCCAGCCATCCAGCACTCACTGTGACTTACCCTGAGACCTCACATGGCCATCCAGCACTCCCTGTGACTTACCCTGAGACCTCACATGGACATTCAGTACTCCCTGTGACTTACCCTGAGACCTCACACGGTCACCCAGCACTCCCTGTGACTTATCCTGAGAATGAGACCACACCCAGCCATCCAGCACTCACTGTGACTTACCCTGAGACCTCACACGGCCACCCAGCACTCCCTGTGACTTATCCTGAGAATGAGACCACACCCAGCCATCCAGCACTCACTGTGACTTACCCTGAGACCTCACACGGCCACCCAGCACTCCCTGTGGCTTACCCTGAGACCTCACATGGCCACCCAGCACTCCCTGTGACTTATCCTGAGAATGAGACCACACCCAGCACTCCCTGTGACTTATCCTGAGACCTCACATGGCCATCCAGCACTCCCTGTGACTTACCCTGAGACCTCACATGGACATTCAGTACTCCCTGTGACTTACCCTGAGACCTCACATGGACATTCAGTACTCCCTGTGACTTACCCTGAGACCTCACACGGTCACCCAGCACTCCCTGTAACTTCCCCTGTGACTTACCCGGAGACCTCACATGGACATACAGCACTCCCTGTGGCTTACCCATAAGAACATAAGAAATTGCCATACTGGGTCAGACCAAGGGTCCATCAAGCCCAGCATCCTGTTTCCAACAGAGGCCAAACCAGGCCACAAGAACCTGGCAATTACCCAAACACTAAGAAGATCCCATGCTACTGATGCAATTAATAGCAGTGGCTATTCCCTAAGTAAACTTGATTAATAGCCATTAATGGACTTCTCCTCCAAGAACTAATCCAAACCTTTTTTGAACCCAGCTACACTAACTGCACTAACCACATCCTCTGGCAACAAATTCCAGAGCTTTATTATGCGTTGAGTGAAAAATAATTTTCTCCGATTAGTCTTAAATGTGCTACTTGCTAACTTCTATTATTCGAAAGTGTAAATAACCGAATCACATCTATTCGTTCAAGACCTCTCATGATCTTAAAGACCTCTATCATATCCCCCCTCAGCCGTCTCTTCTCCAAGCTGAACAGCCCTAACCTTTTCAGCCTTTCCTCATAGGGGAGCTGTTCCATTCCCTTTATCATTTTGGTTGCCCTTCTCTGTATCTTCTCCAATGCAATTATATCTTTTTTGAGATGCAGCGACCAGAATTGTACACAATATTCAAGGTGCGGTCTCACCATGGAGCAATATAGAGGCATTATGACATTTTCCGTTTTATTAACTATTCCCTTCCTAATAATTCCTAACATTGCTTTTTTGACTGCTGCAGCACACTGAGCCGACGATTTTAAGGTAATATCCACTATGATGCCTAGATCTTTTTCCTGGGTGGTAGCTCCTAAGATAGAACCTAACATTGTGTAACTATAGCATGGGTTATTTTTCCCTATATGCAACACCTTGCACTTGTCCACATTAAATTTCATCTGCCATTTCATCTACCAGCCTCTTCCAGCACTCAACCAGCCTCCTCTAACTTTCAAACCCATCCGCTCCCTCACAACAAGTTCATAATGCCTCCGGGTTTCCCAATCCCTGTTCTTCACCACAGGAAAAGCAACAATGCAATCTCGACCTCGCACCACTAAGACCCTCATCCCAATCATGATTTCACCTCTTACTCAGCTCCTAGGCCTCGCGCTGTTCTCCCTGACTCTATTCAATGCACAATCCCTCATTAAGAAATCACTGATCCTCAACGACTATCTCTTAGACTCAAAACCGGACATCTGCGCCATAACAGAAACTTGGCTTAAACCAACAGATACAGCATTAATAAATCAACTCCCCACACAGCTTTACGACTTCTTCTCCCTCCCCCGACATAAGAAAAGTGGCGGGGGCATTCTTCTAGCAGCCAAAAAAGAACTGAGATTCGCCCAACTCCCAACAAAATCGGACTCAAAACTGGAAGTAGGCCTCTTCAAAACAGACCAACTCCAAATCCTCCTCGTTTACGCTCCGCCAGGTCTTCTTGAATCAGATCCCTCTCCCATTGTAGAAATCATTGCAAAATACATGAATCTGGACTCCCCTCCTATAATCCTTGGGGATTTCAACCTTCACGTCGACAACACTACACTCACAACCAACTGTGAGGCTTTTGTCTCCACCTTTTCAGCTATGGGCTTCAAACAGATCATTACTAAGGCTACCCATAAAGCTGGCCACACTCTGGACCTTATCTTCATAAACTCTGGCATCAAGCACTCATCCCCCCCTGTATGCACACAGGTCCCTTGGTCGGATCACTCATTAATATCCGCCACCTTCACTATGACATAATCCCGTAACACACACCCCATTCAATCTTCTTTCCTCTACAGAAGATCTTGCTCTTCAGATGACCTCAGCAACCACCTGGCTAAAGAACTCCCGCACAGAGACCTCTCAAATCCTAATTCAGCCCTCCTATCCTGGAGCAACATCACAGATACAGTAGCAAATAAACTATGCCCTCTAGCAACAAAAAAAACCTAACACCAACTCCTTAAAAAGACAACCGTGGTTCACCAACGAACTCCGAAAACTCAAACAAAGCCTCAGACAAAAAGAGAGCAAATGGCGCAAAGCCCTGTGCCCCAGCACACTATCTGCCTACAAACGCGCTCTCCACCACTATAGGAGCTCTGCCTTGAGATCAAAAAAGGATTTCTGCGCTCACAAGATTCACGACCTTATCTTCGACGCTAAAGCACTATTTTCTTACGTATCCAAACTAACACAAACTAACGCACCAGCTATCCCTAACGACCAAGCTCAATCCAAAGCTGAAGAACTGGCTCTCTTCTTCCAAAGCAAAATCTCCAACCTCCTAATGCGCTTGCCCCCTAGCCCCACCTCTCCTACTAGCTCTTTACCATCTACTAGACAAAAGAATCTCACTTGAATCATTTGAACCCACCACTGCTTTAGAGATCCAATCGCTACTAAAGAAAATGAAACCTTCCTCCCATCCCTTCGACCAAATCCCAACTAAACTTCTCCTGCTAGTACCTGACACCATTTCCAAATGCCTGGCCAATATCATTAACTGTTCACTATCCCGGGGAATCTTTCCAGACGACCTTAAACTGGCCTCTCTTAAACCTCTCCTAAAGAAACCGAATTTGGATCCAAAAGATCCCAATAACTTCCGCCCTATTTCCAATCTTCCTTTTATAGCCAAGATTATGGAAAAATTAATTAACTCGCAACTTTCCGATTACATTGAAGATCATAAAATACTGTACCCCACCCAATACGGGTTCCGCAAGGCTTTAAGCACCGAAACCCTACTCATATCTCTGACAGACCACCTCATCATGGGCCTGGACAAAGGACAATCCTTTTTACTGATTCTACTTGACCTTTTGGTGGCTTTTGATACTGTAAACCATTCCATCCTCCTCAACCAGCTGTTGGACATTGGAATAACAGGAACTGCATTTACATGGTTCAAAACATTCCTCAGTAACAGAGGTTACAAGGTCAGAATCAACAATAAAGAATCCCCCCGCTACAACTCCTCACTAGGAGTTCCTCAAGGCTCCTCCCTATCCCCCACTCTTTTCAACATTTACCTTCTTCCACTATGCCAGCTGTTAACCAACCTTAGACTAAAACACTTAATATACCCCGATGATGTGCAAATCTTGATCCCCATCAAAGAATCCATTACCAAAACACTCGAGCATTGGGAAAATTGCCTCCGAGAGATTAACTGTCTCCTCACTAGTTTAAACCTAATACTAAATTCAGCTAAGACTGAACTCCTTCTCATCTCCCCGGAAAACAGTAATACCACACAAAGTGCACCATCTAATATATTCGTCACCCAAGCAAGAGACCTAGGAGTATTAATCGACAACCGCCTGGACCTAAAAACATTCATCAACCACACAACCAAGGACTGCTTTTACAAACTGCAGGTACTAAAAAGAATTACACTACTCCTTCACGTTCAAGACTTCAGAACTGTCCTCCAAGCCGTAATTTTCTCCAAGATAGACTATTGTATCTCTATTTTGCTAGGTCTCCCTTCCTCCTCCATTAAACCTCTTCAGATGCTCCCAAACGTGACAGGTAGAATCCTGACAAACACTAGAAGAAGAGACCACATCTCTCCCATCCTTAAAAATTTACACTGGCTGCCAATACATTTCAGAATTCTTCACAAGTTCATTACCATCATCCATAAATCCATCCATAATCAAACCCCTCTTAATCTTCAAATCCCGCTCAGACTACATACCTCATCCAGACCCATCAGAGAAGCCTACAGAGGATCACTGCATGTCCCCCAAACCAAATCTACACATCACCTAGCATTCAGAGACCGGGCCTTCTCTACAGCGGGACCTTCTATATGGAATGCCATTCCCCCTGATCTCAGACAGGAACCATGCTTACTAACATTCAGAAAAAGGCTTAAGACTTGGCTGTTCAAACAAGCCTTTCCCGAACCTAACTGAAGCACCGCAATAACTATTGAGTGACTCTTAGCACAATGTAAATAATTGCTCATCCTACTGTTCAGTTACTCTAGCTTTGTCTTCTTCTTCCCCCAGTTCTAGCACCCTTGTTTTATTGTAACTTTTTTGGCTCCTCTCCACTTGTTTAATGTTCAAGGCTTTTACACCCCCTGTTAACTGTAAACCAGCATGATGTGATTGTATCATGAATGCCGGTATAGAAAAGCTCTAGTCTTGCAAGGTCCTCCTGTAATGTATCACAATCCGCTTGTGATTTAACTACTCTGAATAATTTTGTATCATCTGCAAATTTGATAACCTCACTCATCGTATTCCTTTCCAGATCATTTATAAATATATTGAAAAGCACCGGTCCAAGTACAGATCCCTGGGGCACTCCACTGTTTACCCTTTTCCACTGAGAAAATTGACCATTTAATCCTACTCTCTGTTTCCTGTCTTTTAACCAGTTTGTAATCCACGAAAGGACATTGCCTCCTATCCCATGACTTTTTAGTTTTTTTAGAAGCCTCTCATGCGGGACTTTGTCAAACGCCTTCTGAAAATCCAAATACACTACATCTACCAGTTCACCTTTATCCACATGTTTATTAACCCCTTCAAAAAAATGAAGCAGATTTGTTTGGCAAGACTTCCCTTGGGTAAATCCATGTTGACTGTGTTCCATTAAACCATGTCTTTCTATATGCTCTACAATTTTGATCTTTAGAATAGTTTCCACTATTTTTCCCGGCACTTAAGTCAGGCTCACTGGTCTATAGTTACCCTGATCGCCCCTGGAGCCTTTTTTAAATATTGGGGTTACATTGGCCACCCTCCAGTCTTCAGGTACAATGGATGATTTTAATGATAGATTATAAATTTTAACTAATAGATCAGAAATTTCATTTTTGAGTTTCTTCAGTACCCTGGAATGTATACCATCTGGTCCAGGGGATTTGCTACTGTTTAATTTGTCAATCTGGCCTACTACATCTTCCAGGATCACAGTGATTTCGTTCAGCTCGTCTGACTCATCACCCCTGAAAACCATCTCCAGAATTGGTATCTCCCCAACATCCTCATTAGTAAACACGGAAGCAAAGAATTAATTTAGTCTTTCTGCAATGGCCTTATCTTCCCTAACAGCCCTTTTAATCCCTCGGTCATCTAATGGTCCAACCGACTCCCTCACAGGTTTCTTGCTTTGGATATATTTTAAAAAGTTTTTATTTTGAGTTTTTGCCTCTAAGGCCAACTTCATTTCAAATCTTCTCTTTGCCTGTACACTTAACTTGACAATGCTTATGTTTTATCCTACAATGCTTACCCTGAGAATAAGACCTTAACGCTTACACAGCCATCCATAACTCCCTGTGACTTACCTGCATAATGAGACCTTTATCTCACCCATACCCTGTGACAGAGAGAGCTTCTAGTGATGGTGTACAAACCAAATATGTAGAAGTGAAAATTAGCAAAGTTCCTAGGAAACCCTTGCCTCTTTGTCCGTCTGCCTGTTAGGATGAATGAAGGGGGGGAGTGTTGTGATTGGGTGGCAGGATATGAAATTGCCTTTGTATGGGTTCCAGGCCCGACGAGCTGTATTAAAATGGTAGGCTCACGCCCTGTCAGCTAATGATCGGCTTTCTGATGTCTCTCTTCTTCTTTCTATGCAGTTTATATTGGTAGAGACTAAATGAAAAATTTGGGAAAATATGGAATGCTTGGATTATACAATTCCAGGTGGTTCCATAGCTAGACAAACTTTATAGTAGTTTGAGGTTGCCTGTACCGTGTCATATATGGAAGTGGCGAGGACTGCTGACTGCTTGAATCTTTGAACATCAGAAGTGCCAGGCTGGATCACACCCAGGACCCATCGAACCCCTCATCCTGTACATAAGAACATAAGAAGTGCTGGATCACACCCAGGACCCATCGAACCCCTCATCCTGTACATAAGGACATAAGAAGTGCCGGGTCACACCCAGGACCCATCGAGCCCCTCATCCTGTACATAAGAACATAAGAAGTACCGTGCTGGGTCACACCCAGGACCCATCGAGCCCCTCATCCTGTACATAAGAACATAAGAAGTGCTGGATCACACCCAGGACCCATCGAACCCCTCATCCTGTACATAAGAACATAAGAAGTGCCGTGCCGGGTCACACCCAGGACCCATCGAGCCCCTCATCCTGTACATAAGAATATAAGAAGTGCCGTGCCGGGTCACACCCAGGACCCATCGAGCCCCTCATCCTGTACATAAGAACATAAGAAGTGCCGTGCCGGGTCACACCCAGGATCCATCGAGCCCCTCATCCTGTACATAAGAACATAAAAAGTGCCGTGCTGGGTCACACCCAGGACCCATCGAGTCCCTCATCCTGTACATAAGGACATAAGAAGTGCCGGGTCAGACCCAGGACCCATCGAGCCCCTCATCCTGTACATAAGAACATAAGAAGTGCCAGGCTGGGTCACACCCAGGACCCATCGAACCCCTCATCCTGTACATAAGAACATAAGAAGTGCCGTGCCGGGTCACACCCAGGACCCATCGAGCCCCTCATCCTGTACATAAGAATATAAGAAGTGCCGTGCCGGGTCACACCCAGGACCCATCGAGCCCCTCATCCTGTACATAAGAACATAAGAAGTGCCGTGCCGGGTCACACCCAGGACCCATCGAGCCCCTCATCCCGTACATAAGAACTTAAGAAGTGCCGTGCTGGATCACACCCAGGACCCATCGAGCCCCTCATCCTGTACATAAGAACATAAGAAGTGCCGTGCTGGTTCACACCCAGGACCCATCGAGCCCCTCATCCCGTACATAAGAATATAAGAAGTGCCGTGCTGGATCACACCCAGGACCCATTGAGCCCCTCATCCTGTACATAAGAACATAAGAAGTGCCGGGTCACACCCAGGACCCATCGAGCCCCTCATCCTGTACATAAGAACATAAGAAGTGCCGTGCTGGATCACACCCAGGACCCATCGAGCCCCTCATCCTGTACATAAGAACATAAGAAGTGCCGTGCTGGGTCACACCCAGGACCCATCGAGCCCCTCATCCTGTACATAAGAACATAAGAAGTGCCGGGTCACACCCAGGACCCATCGAGCCCCTCATCCTGTACATAAGAACATAAGAAGTGCCGTGCCAGGTCATACCCAGGACCCATCGAGCCCCTCATCCTGTACATAAGAACATTAGAAGTGCCGTGCCGGGTCACACCCAGGACCCATCGAGTCCCTCATCCTGTACATAAGAACATAAGAAGTGCCAGGCCGGGTCACACCCAGGACCCATCGAGCCTCTCATCCTGTACATAAGAACATAAGAAGTGCCCTGCCGGGTCACACCCAGGACCCATCGAGCCCCTCATCCTGTGCATAAGAACATAAGAAGTGCCGTGCTGGGTCATACCCAGGACCCATCGAGCCCCTCATCCTGTACATAAGAACATAAGAAGTGCCGTGCCGGGTCACACCCAGGACCCATCGAGTCCCTCATCCTGTACATAAGAACATAAGAAGTGCCAGGCTGGGTCACACCCAGGACCCATCGAGCCCCTCATCCTGTACATAAAAACATAAGAAGTGCCGGGTCACACCCAGGACCCATCGAGCCCCTCATCCTGCACATAAGAACATAAGAAGTGCCGTGCCGGGTCACTCCCAGGACCCATCGAGCCCCTCATCCTGTACATAAGAACATAAGAAGTGCCGGGTCACACCCAGGACCCATCGAGCCCCTCATCCTATACATAAGGATATAAGAAGTGCCGGGTCACACCCAGGACCCATCGAGCCCCTCATCCTGTACATAAGGACATAAGAAGTGCCGGGTCACACCCAGGACCCATCGAGCCCCTCATCCTGTACATAAGAACATAAGAAGTGCCGGGTCACACCCAGGACCCATCGAGTCCCTCATCCTGTACATAAGAACATAAGAAGTGCCGGGTCACACCCAGGACCCATCGAGCCCCTCATCCTGTACATAAGAACATAAGAAGTGCCCTGCTGGGTCACACCCAGGACCCATCGAGCTCCTCATCCTGTACATAAGAACATAAGAAGTGCCGTGCCTGGTCACTCCCAGGACCCATCGAGCCCCTCATCCTGTACATAAGAACATAAGAAGTGCCCTACTGGGTCACACCCAGGACCCATCGAGCCCCTCATCCTGTACATAAGAACATAAGAAGTGCCGGGTCACACCCAGGACCCATCGAGCCCCTCATCCTGCACATAAGAACATAAGAAGTGCCGTGCCGGGTCACTCCCAGGACCCATCGAGCCCCTCATCCTGTACATAAGAACATAAGAAGTGCCGGGTCACACCCAGGACCCATCGAGCCCCTCATCCTATACATAAGGATATAAGAAGTGCCGGGTCACACCCAGGACCCATCGAGCCCCTCATCCTGTACATAAGGACATAAGAAGTGCCGGGTCACACCCAGGACCCATCGAGCCCCTCATCCTGTACATAAGAACATAAGAAGTGCCGGGTCACACCCAGGACCCATCGAGTCCCTCATCCTGTACATAAGAAGTGCCCTACTGGGTCACACCCAGGACCCATCGAGGCCCTCATCCTGTACATAAGAAGTGCCCTACTGAGTCACACCCAGGACCCATCGAGGCCCTCATCCTGTACATAAGAAGTGCCCTACTGGGTCACACCCAGGACCCATCGAGGCCCTCATCCTGTACATAAGAAGTGCCCTACTGGGTCACACCCAGGACCCATCGAGCCCCTCATCCTGTACATAAGAACATAAGAAGTGCCCTACTGGGTCACACCCAGGACCCATCGAGCCCCTCATCCTGTACATAAGAACATAAGAAGTGCCGTGCCGGGTCACACCCAGGACCCATCGAGCTCCTCATCCTGTACATAAGAACATAAGAAGTGCCGGGTCACACCCAGGACCCATCGAGGCCCTCATCCTGTACATAAGAACATAAGAAGTGCCGTGCCGGGTCACACCCAGGACCCATCGAGGCCCTCATCCTGTACATAAGGACATAAGAAGTGCCGTGCTGGGTCACACCCAGGACCCATCGAGCCCCTCATCCTGTACATAAGAACATAAGAAGTGCCGTGCCGGGTCACACCCAGGACCCATCGAGCTCCTCATCCTGTACATAAGAACATAAGTGCCGGGTCACACCCAGGACCCATCGAGGCCCTCATCCTGTACATAAGAACATAAGAAGTGCCCTGGGTCACACCCAGGACCCATCGAGCCCCTCATCCTGTACATAAGGACATAAGAAGTGCCGGGTCACACCCAGGACCCATCGAGCCCCTCATCCTGTACATAAGAACATAAGAAGTGCCGGGTCACACCCAGGACCCATCGAGTCCCTCATCCTGTACATAAGAACATAAGAAGTGCCGGGTCACACCCAGGACCCATCGAGCCCCTCATCCTGTACATAAGAACATAAGAAGTGCCCTGCTGGGTCACACCCAGGACCCATCGAGCTCCTCATCCTGTACATAAGAACATAAGAAGTGCCGGGTCACACCCAGGACCCATCGAGGCCCTCATCCTGTACATAAGAAGTGCCCTACTGGGTCACACCCAGGACCCATCGAGCCCCTCATCCTGTACATAAGAACATAAGAAGTGCCCTACTGGGTCACACCCAGGACCCATCGAGCCCCTCATCCTGTACATAAGAACATAAGAAGTGCCGTGCCGGGTCACACCCAGGACCCATCGAGCCCCTCATCCTGTACATAAGAACATAAGAAGTGCCGGGTCACACCCAGGACCCATCGAGGCCCTCATCCTGTACATAAGAACATAAGAAGTGCCGTGCCGGGTCACACCCAGGACCCATCGAGGCCCTCATCCTGTACATAAGGACATAAGAAGTGCCGTGCTGGGTCACACCCAGGACCCATCGAGCCCCTCATCCTGTACATAAGAACATAAGAAGTGCCGGGTCACACCCAGGACCCATCGAGCCCCTCATCCTGTACATAAGAACATAAGAAGTGCCGGGTCACACCCAGGACCCATCGAGTCCCTCATCCTGTACATAAGAACATAAGAAGTGCCGGGTCACACCCAGGACCCATCGAGCCCCTCATCCTGTACATAAGAACATAAGAAGTGCCCTGCTGGGTCACACCCAGGACCCATCGAGCTCCTCATCCTGTACATAAGAACATAAGAAGTGCCGGGTCACACCCAGGACCCATCGAGGCCCTCATCCTGTACATAAGAAGTGCCCTACTGGGTCACACCCAGGACCCATCGAGCCCCTCATCCTGTACATAAGAACATAAGAAGTGCCCTACTGGGTCACACCCAGGACCCATCGAGCCCCTCATCCTGTACATAAGAACATAAGAAGTGCCGTGCCGGGTCACACCCAGGACCCATCGAGCTCCTCATCCTGTACATAAGAACATAAGAAGTGCCGGGTCACACCCAGGACCCATCGAGGCCCTCATCCTGTACATAAGAACATAAGAAGTGCCGTGCCGGGTCACACCCAGGACCCATCGAGGCCCTCATCCTGTACATAAGGACATAAGAAGTGCCGTGCTGGGTCACACCCAGGACCCATCGAGCCCCTCATCCTGTACATAAGAACATAAGAAGTGCCGTGCCGGGTCACACCCAGGACCCATCGAGCTCCTCATCCTGTACATAAGAACATAAGAAGTGCCGGGTCACACCCAGGACCCATCGAGGCCCTCATCCTGTACATAAGAACATAAGAAGTGCCCTGGGTCACACCCAGGACCCATCGAGGCCCTCATCCTGTACATAAGAACATAAGAAGTGCCGGGTCACACCCAGGACCCATCGAGCCTCTCATCCTGTACATAAGAACATAAGAAGTGCCGTGCTGGGTCACACCCAGGACCCATCGAACCCCTCATGCTGTACATAAGAACATAAGAAGTGCTGGGTCACACCCAGGACCCATCGAGCCCCTCATCCTGTACATAAGAACATAAGAAGTGCCGGGTCACACCCAGGACCCATCGAGCCCCTCATCCTGTACATAAGAACATAAGAAGTGCCGGGTCACACCCAGGACCCATCGAACCCCTCATCCCGTACATAAGAACATAAGAAGTGCCGGGTCACACCCAGGACCCATCGAGCCCCTCATCCCGTACATAAGAACATAAGAAGTGCCGGGTCACACCCAGGACCCATCGAGCCCCTCATCCCGTACATAAGAACATAAGAAGTGCCGGGTCACACCCAGGACCCATCGAGCCCCTCATCCCGTACATAAGAACATAAGAAGTGCCGGGTCACACCCAGGACCCATCGAGCCCCTCATCCCGTACATAAGAACATAAGAAGTGCCGGGTCACACCCAGGACCCATCGAGCCCCTCATCCCGTACATAAGAACATAAGAAGTGCCGGGTCACACCCAGGACCCATCGAGCCCCTCATCCCGTACATAAGAACATAAGAAGTGCCGGGTCACACCCAGGACCCATCGAGCCCCTCATCCCGTACATAAGAACATAAGAAGTGCCGGGTCACACCCAGGACCCATCGAGCCCCTCATCCCGTACATAAGAACATAAGAAGTGCCGGGTCACACCCAGGACCCATCGAGCCCCTCATCCCGTACATAAGAACATAAGAAGTGCCGGGTCACACCCAGGACCCATTGAGCCCCTCATCCCGTACATAAGAACATAAGAAGTGCCGGGTCACACCCAGGACCCATCGAGCCCCTCATCCCGTACATAAGAACATAAGAAGTGCCGGGTCACACCCAGGACCCATCGAGCCCCTCATCTTGTACATAAGAACATAAGAAGTGCCAGGTCACACCCAGGACCCATCGAGCCCCTCATCCCGTACATAAGAACATAAGAAGTGCCGGGTCACACCCAGGACCCATCGAGCCCCTCATCTTGTACATAAGAACATAAGAAGTGCCGTGCCGGGTCACACCCAGGACCCATCGAGCCCCTCATCCTGTACATAAGAACATAAGAAGTGCCGGGTCACACCCAGGACCCATCGAGCCCCTCATCTTGTACATAAGAACATAAGAAGTGCCGTGCCGGGTCACACCCAGGACCCATCGAGCCCCTCATCCTGTACATAAGGACATAAGAAGTGCCGGGTCACACCCAGGACCCATCGAGCCCCTCATCCTGTACATAAGAACATAAGAAGTGCCGGGTCACACCCAGGACCCATCGAGCCCCTCATCCTGTATATAAGAACATAAGAAGCGCCCTGCTGGGTCACACCCAGGACCCATCGAGCCCCTCATCCTGTACATAAGGACACAAGAAGTGCCGGGTCACACCCAGGACCCATCGAGCCCCTCATCCTGTACATAAGAAGTGCCGGGTCACACCCAGGACCCATCGAGCCCCTCATCCTGTACATAAGAACATAAGAAGTGCCGTGCCGGGTCACACCCAGGACCCATCGAGCTCCTCATCCTGTACATAAGAACATAAGAAGTGCCGGGTCACACCCAGGACCCATCGAGGCCCTCATCCTGTACATAAGAACATAAGAAGTGCCGTGCCGGGTCACACCCAGGACCCATCGAGGCCCTCATCCTGTACATAAGGACATAAGAAGTGCCGTGCTGGGTCACACCCAGGACCCATCGAGCCCCTCATCCTGTACATAAGAACATAAGAAGTGCCGTGCCGGGTCACACCCAGGACCCATCGAGCTCCTCATCCTGTACATAAGAACATAAGAAGTGCCGGGTCACACCCAGGACCCATCGAGGCCCTCATCCTGTACATAAGAACATAAGAAGTGCCCTGGGTCACACCCAGGACCCATCGAGCCCCTCATCCTGTACATAAGGACATAAGAAGTGCCGGGTCACACCCAGGACCCATCGAGCCCCTCATCCTGTACATAAGAACATAAGAAGTGCCGGGTCACACCCAGGACCCATCGAGTCCCTCATCCTGTACATAAGAACATAAGAAGTGCCGGGTCACACCCAGGACCCATCGAGCCCCTCATCCTGTACATAAGAACATAAGAAGTGCCCTGCTGGGTCACACCCAGGACCCATCGAGCTCCTCATCCTGTACATAAGAACATAAGAAGTGCCGGGTCACACCCAGGACCCATCGAGGCCCTCATCCTGTACATAAGAAGTGCCCTACTGGGTCACACCCAGGACCCATCGAGCCCCTCATCCTGTACATAAGAACATAAGAAGTGCCCTACTGGGTCACACCCAGGACCCATCGAGCCCCTCATCCTGTACATAAGAACATAAGAAGTGCCGTGCCGGGTCACACCCAGGACCCATCGAGCCCCTCATCCTGTACATAAGAACATAAGAAGTGCCGGGTCACACCCAGGACCCATCGAGGCCCTCATCCTGTACATAAGAACATAAGAAGTGCCGTGCCGGGTCACACCCAGGACCCATCGAGGCCCTCATCCTGTACATAAGGACATAAGAAGTGCCGTGCTGGGTCACACCCAGGACCCATCGAGCCCCTCATCCTGTACATAAGAACATAAGAAGTGCCGGGTCACACCCAGGACCCATCGAGCCCCTCATCCTGTACATAAGAACATAAGAAGTGCCGGGTCACACCCAGGACCCATCGAGCCCCTCATCCTGTACATAAGAACATAAGAAGTGCCGGGTCACACCCAGGACCCATCGAGCCCCTCATCCTGTACATAAGAACATAAGAAGTGCCCTGCTGGGTCACACCCAGGACCCATCGAGCTCCTCATCCTGTACATAAGAACATAAGAAGTGCCGGGTCACACCCAGGACCCATCGAGGCCCTCATCCTGTACATAAGAAGTGCCCTACTGGGTCACACCCAGGACCCATCGAGCCCCTCATCCTGTACATAAGAACATAAGAAGTGCCCTACTGGGTCACACCCAGGACCCATCGAGCCCCTCATCCTGTACATAAGAACATAAGAAGTGCCGTGCCGGGTCACACCCAGGACCCATCGAGCTCCTCATCCTGTACATAAGAACATAAGAAGTGCCGGGTCACACCCAGGACCCATCGAGGCCCTCATCCTGTACATAAGAACATAAGAAGTGCCGTGCCGGGTCACACCCAGGACCCATCGAGGCCCTCATCCTGTACATAAGAACATAAGAAGTGCCGTGCTGGGTCACACCCAGGACCCATCGAGCCCCTCATCCTGTACATAAGAACATAAGAAGTGCCGTGCCGGGTCACACCCAGGACCCATCGAGCCCCTCATCCTGTACATAAGAACATAAGAAGTGCCGGGTCACACCCAGGACCCATCGAGGCCCTCATCCTGTACATAAGAACATAAGAAGTGCCCTGGGTCACACCCAGGACCCATCGAGGCCCTCATCCTGTACATAAGAACATAAGAAGTGCCGGGTCACACCCAGGACCCATCGAGCCCCTCATCCTGTACATAAGAACATAAGAAGTGCCGGGTCACACCCAGGACCCATCGAACCCCTCATCCCGTACATAAGAACATAAGAAGTGCCGGGTCACACCCAGGACCCATCGAACCCCTCATCCCGTACATAAGAACATAAGAAGTGCCGGGTCACACCCAGGACCCATCGAGCCCCTCATCCCGTACATAAGAACATAAGAAGTGCCGGGTCACACCCAGGACCCATCGAGCCCCTCATCCCGTACATAAGAACATAAGAAGTGCCGGGTCACACCCAGGACCCATCGAGCCCCTCATCCCGTACATAAGAACATAAGAAGTGCCGGGTCACACCCAGGACCCATCGAGCCCCTCATCCCGTACATAAGAACATAAGAAGTGCCGGGTCACACCCAGGACCCATCGAGCCCCTCATCCCGTACATAAGAACATAAGAAGTGCCGGGTCACACCCAGGACCCATCGAGCCCCTCATCCCGTACATAAGAACATAAGAAGTGCCGGGTCACACCCAGGACCCATCGAGCCCCTCATCCCGTACATAAGAACATAAGAAGTGCCGGGTCACACCCAGGACCCATCGAGCCCCTCATCCCGTACATAAGAACATAAGAAGTGCCGGGTCACACCCAGGACCCATCGAGCCCCTCATCCCGTACATAAGAACATAAGAAGTGCCGGGTCACACCCAGGACCCATTGAGCCCCTCATCCCGTACATAAGAACATAAGAAGTGCCGGGTCACACCCAGGACCCATCGAGCCCCTCATCCCGTACATAAGAACATAAGAAGTGCCGGGTCACACCCAGGACCCATCGAGCCCCTCATCCCGTACATAAGAACATAAGAAGTGCCGGGTCACACCCAGGACCCATCGAGCCCCTCATCCCGTACATAAGAACATAAGAAGTGCCGGGTCACACCCAGGACCCATTGAGCCCCTCATCCCGTACATAAGAACATAAGAAGTGCCGGGTCACACCCAGGACCCATCGAGCCCCTCATCCCGTACATAAGAACATAAGAAGTGCCGGGTCACACCCAGGACCCATCGAGCCCCTCATCCCCGTACATAAGAACATAAGAAGTGCCGGGTCACACCCAGGACCCATCGAGCCCCTCATCCCGTACATAAGAACATAAGAAGTGCCAGGTCACACCCAGGACCCATCGAGCCCCTCATCCCGTACATAAGAACATAAGAAGTGCCGGGTCACACCCAGGACCCATCGAGCCCCTCATCTTGTACATAAGAACATAAGAAGTGCCGTGCCGGGTCACACCCAGGACCCATCGAGCCCCTCATCCTGTACATAAGAACATAAGAAGTGCCGGGTCACACCCAGGACCCATCGAGCCCCTCATCTTGTACATAAGAACATAAGAAGTGCCGTGCCGGGTCACACCCAGGACCCATCGAGCCCCTCATCCTGTACATAAGGACATAAGAAGTGCCGGGTCACACCCAGGACCCATCGAGCCCCTCATCCTGTACATAAGAACATAAGAAGTGCCGGGTCACACCCAGGACCCATCGAGCCCCTCATCCTGTATATAAGAACATAAGAAGCGCCCTGCTGGGTCACACCCAGGACCCATCGAGCCCCTCATCCTGTACATAAGGACACAAGAAGTGCCGGGTCACACCCAGGACCCATCGAGCCCCTCATCCTGTACATAAGAAGTGCCGGGTCACACCCAGGACCCATCGAGCCCCTCATCCTGTACATAAGAACATAAGAAGTGCCGGGTCACACCCAGGACCCATCGAGCCCCTCATCCTGAACATAAGAAGTGCCGGGTCACACCCAGGACCCATCGAGCCCCTCATCCTGTATATAAGAACATAAGAAGTGCCCTGCTGGGTCACACCAAGGACCCATCGAACCCCTCATCTTGTACATAAGAACATAAGAAGTGCCGGGTCACACCCAGGACCCATCGAGCCCCTCATCCTGTACATAAGAACATAAGAAGTGCCGTGCCGGGTCACACCCAGGACCCATCGAGCCCCTCATCCTGTACATAAGGACATAAGAAGTGCCGGGTCACACCCAGGACCCATCGAGCCCCTCATCCTGTACATAAGAAGTGCCGGGTCACACCCAGGACCCATCGAGCCCCTCATCCTGTATATAAGAACATAAGAAGTGCCAGGCTGGGTCACACCCAGGACCCATCGAGCCCCTCATCCTGTACATAAGAACATAAGAAGTGCCGTGCCGGGTCACACCCAGGATCCATCGAGCCCCTCATCCTGTATATAAGAACATAAGAAGTGCCCTGCTGGGTCACACCCAGGACCCATCGAGCCCCTCATCCTGTACATAAGGACATAAGAAGTGCCGTGCCGAGTCACACCCAGGACCCATCGAGCCCCTCATCCTGTACATAAGAAGTGCCGGGTCACACCCAGGACCCATCGAGCCCCTCATCCTGTACATAAGAACATAAGAAGTGCCGGGTCACACCCAGGACCCATCGAGCCCCTCATCCTGTACATAAGAACATAAGAAGTGCCGTGCCGGGTCACACCCAGGACCCATCGAGCCCCTCATCCTGTACATAAGAACATAAGAAGTGCCGGGTCACACCCAGGACCCATCGAGCCCCTCATCCTGTACATAAGAACATAAGAAGTGCCGGGTCACACCCAGGACCCATCGAGCCCCTCATCCTGTACATAAGAACATAAGAAGTGCCGGGTCACACCCAGGACCCATCGAGCCCCTCATCCTGTACATAAGGACATAAGAAGTGCCGTGCCGGGTCACACCCAGGACCCATCGAGCCCCTCATCCTGTACATAAGAACATAAGAAGTGCCGGGTCACACCCAGGACCCATCGAGCCCCTCATCCTGTACATAAGGACATAAGAAGTGCCAGGCTGGGTCACATCCAGGACCCCTCATGCTAAGAACTGTTTATGGTCTTTTCCTTCAGGAGCTTGTCCAATCCTCTTTTGAACCCCATTAATTTAGTGACCTTGTGCACATCCTCCAGCAACAGATTCCATAGTTTGATGATAAAAAGCTTCCTACGATTTGTTTTAAAACTGCTGGTTGCTCTTTTCATGGAGGGTCCTCTGGTCCTTGTGTCTGAAAGGGTAAATAACCGTTCCCTAGTTTCCCGCCCCATCCCACTCGTGATTTTATAAATCTCAATCCTGTTCCCTCTCAGTCGTCGTTTCCAAGCTAAGGAGCCCTAATCTGTTTCGTCCCCCATGCATAAGGAGCTTTCCCACCCCCTGTGACATTCTCATTGCCCTTCTCATTCTCCACTTTGTCTTTTTTGAGATTCGGCGACCAGAAGTGTGCATAATACTCGAGGTGCGATCGCCCCATGGACCTGAACAAAGGCAGTGAGAGATTCCCGGTTCCTTTCCAAATAATTCCTAACATTCTCTTTGCCTTTTGGCTGCCGCTGCAGATTTCAAGATATTATCCACAGGGACTCGGACGTCCTTTTCCTGGGTGATGGCTCCTAACAGGACCCCAGCTTTGTGTGCCTGTCGGGATTATTTTTCCCTGCGTGCTTTACTTTGCATTGGTCCCGTCTCTCTGACTTCAGTTTCTTTTCGATGCATGTAAAAAAAATCATTTCTGTAGTATCTAATATGCAAACAGCAATTACAAAAACGGTGAGAAAAGCAGGTATTGCTAGTCCTGTTAGCGGCATCACGGGTCTCACTCATCGCTATTCCTGCCAAAAACCAACTAAGATCATTTCTAAAAATGAAAAAAGGACCTAATTACTCTAATTACAGCAGCAACTAAACATAAATGAAAACAGATCAGTTATAATAAGTTGCCCTGTTCTCCGAGGTTTGCATAGTGCATCAAGTAGCGCTAGACCCAGTTCACATAGAAAATGAGAGCGAGCCTGCAGGCAGGGTCCCCTGCTGCTTCCTTGCACTCTCTCTGCACCCACACAAGCTGTCCCCACCCTCGCTCAGCTCTTCCTCTCGCTCCCATCAAAGGTCAGTGCCGCTTGCCTGCAGGTTCCTGCTGCGCTGACTGATGGGCTTAGCCCTGCTGGTGCTGCTGGGGCAGCCACAATCCACAGACACTGTTTCCTCCTCCTGAATCTCTGTGGGGCAAGAAAGGCACTAAAAATGTAGCTGCGTTAGTAACTCACGGAAGTGCATCCAGCAGGCATAAAGGGGCAGACTGTGAGCTGGTAATGCCGCGCTCTGGATTTCAGTTTGTCATTTATGTAACATTTTATTTGCGCAGGGTGAGAGAATGAGAAGTGTAAGAAGGATGCATGAAATAAAACCGTCATATACAAGATTCGGAGCTTGCAATTCCCCCGATAGCTCTGCTAGCAGTGGGCAGCATGGAGCACTCGTTCCCGGAAAGTCTCTGCTCTTCAGAGTTCGGAGCAGTTCCAGGGTGTCCAGCCCTTTTTCTGTCCACTTCTGGAGCTGATGGGGCCACAGGGCCAGACGTCTTGTCTTGGCACAATGTGTCGACGGCCCCTTGCCCTTACTATGTCACAGGGGCTACCGCTGCCATTGGTCGACCCCAGTGACATAGTGAGGGGAAAGGGCCGTCGGCGCCATTTTGACAACTGGCAGCCGACGGCCCAAGCCCAGGAGATCGCTCCCGGACCCCCGCTGGACCAGCAGGGACTTTTGGCAGGTCTTGTGGGGGGGAGGGGGGGTCAGGAGGGTGGGGGGTTGTAGTCAATTAATTTGGCAGGTCTTGGGGGGGGTCAGGAGGGTGGGGGGTTGTAGTAAATTAATTTGGTAGGTCTTGGGGGGGGGGGTCAGGAGGGTGGGGGGTTGTAGTTAGTATGCCTCTCACAGAATTACATTTTAAAATATGTGGCTTTATGGCTTTCTCAGCCCAAAAGGTTCCCGACCCCTGCCTTAGACAATCGCATGCGCCTGCAGTGGACTGTGAAATCTCGGTCCTGTAGCTCCTCTGAACTGTGCATTCCCTGGATCATGGAATTGCATTTGAATGAAACTCCCAGTTCGTCCTATGCGTCTGTGGCATGTTATGCTTTCTCAAGAAGCTCAAGTCCTTATTATTTAAATAGAAATTTTGCTATTATTTTTCATATTTAAATTTGTTCTTTGATTGCATTATTAGAATTTTAGGAAGATTTTGAATGCAAAGATTTGCTGTTTTATCTTTGTATTGTTTGTTGAACTTTGCCATGAATATTTATTATAAATTATATTTTATGTTTTATTTTTAATCAGCTATGAGCAAACTATCTTAATTAGCAGATAATAAACAAATATCTGTTTGTTTGTTTGTAAAGTATGTTAAGGAAATAAGTTTAGAGGGTTAAAGTTATTCTGTGTATGTTAAGAGCTTGTAAAAGTCAATTTTTTTGCTGTGGAAAGTGTGAGAATTGTTTTCTGGGGAAGTAATCAATGGTGTTTGATTTGCCCACCATCCTCTTCAACTCCCATCCACCCCTGTCACAGAATTTTATATAGAGACTGTTACCCAAATTAGAAGATTAGGAGGAGTCATTTAGGGATTTACATCGACAAGTGAATAATTAATCCTGATTAACTGTAGTACTATAGGTATCTACAGTACCTGAATGTAATCCGCTTTGAAGTGCCGAAAAGTGAAATAAAAAAAAATTGTAGTCCTATTGCAGGTCATTGACAGATTAATATAAAGTCCCTTACGTGTATTAGGGTATTTTAAACTGAATGGTCCTTTTCTCCAACATCCTCCAAGCTCAGCACCTCATGCGATCTGATCTCCATAGTTCATACCCCTCGGCAGGATGGTCCCAGCTTGGCATTGGGGTCTCATCAGACCTTATGATTTGGCCAGTCTTTTGCTGACAGGCTTGGTTAGTCAGTGGCCTACTGATGCTGGGCACCTCTGGCTGAATGACTAATCTGGGGCATGTCCTGCTTTTTAGCCAATTACTGGAACCTGCTTTGAAAGGGTTAATGTCGTTGCTTCTTATCTGCTTTGTGCTTTCAAACTAGAGGTTCCTTCTGATCATTGCCCAAATTCCTCCTGAGAATCTATTTATTTATTTATAATCTTTTTATATACCGACGAACGTTGGGAACATCTCATCGGTTCGGTAAATGAAATGCAGCAAACGAGCTTTACAGAGAACAATGAACAATCATTAAAGGAAAACTAACTTAAAAGAGAACAAGCAATAATATGGACATTATTTCAGAGAGAACTATAAACAATCATGAGAGGGGCAAAAACGAGGTAGGGAAAAGGGGGCTGGTATCTTTACAGAGAACAATGAATAAAAGGAACTTTGTTATACAGAGAACTAAAAACATTTGATAAATGGGGGACAAAAGGGGCAGAAAAGGGGGGGCTGGGAGTTAAAGGGGTGTCTAAACCGCGAGTAAAGAGAAAGGGATTAAAAAGTACAGGAAATGTGGTGCATTGAAAAAAAGATGGGGTTCAAAATATGGGGCAGGAGGGCGTAGCATTAAGATGGGAAGAGGCACTTATGAGTAGGCTTGGGTGAAGAGAGCAGTTTTCAGGTTCTGCTTAAATTTCTTGTGGCAGGGTTCCTGGCGCAGGAAGGCGGGGAGTTTGTTCCACAGGACGGGTCCTGCCACAGATAGTGCCCGGGCTCTGGTGGAGCAGAGTTTATACTGCCTATCAAATAAGTATCAAATGAAGTATCAAATAAGCCTGATACTTCACTTTCAATGCATATACAGCATAGTTCTCTGATTCAACGGCAGGGGAGAAGAAAAGAGGGTTCGCACTCACAAAGCGGGGAGTAGCTGGCTTGTTACGGCGGTTACTACCCCAAACCAAATGGGCCTGATACTTCACTTTCGATGCACATCCAGCATGGCTCTCTGCTTCAACGGCATGGGAGAAGACTTATACGTCACGCATATCCAGCATAGCTCCCTGCTTCAACGGCAGGGGAGAAGAAAAACAACCAATAAGGGCTAATAACATAGTCTGGGGTAAAACAAATAAGCATGGGTGCAGCTTGCTTATTGCGGCGGCTACTACCCCAAACTAATCAAGCTAGATATTTCACTTGGATGCAGCTCCATCACTGCTCTCTACATTAAAGGTGGGGATGGAAGGGAAATAGAACCAAGAGCTAAGAGAAACAGATAAGTATGAGAGAAAATATGTGTGAAGCTTGCTGGGCAGACTGGATGGGCCATTTGGTCTTCTTCTGCCGTCATTTCTATGTTTCTATGTTTCTATGTTTCTATGCCTAGGGGAAGGGATGGGAAGTGTTGCTCTGTGTTGCTGCCTAACGACTCTGTTTGACCTGTGAAAGGTAAGGTGCTCAGGGAACCAGTGCATGTTTTGGTTATGGAGAGCTTTGTGGATAAGTGTGAGGGTTTTGTATGTTATTCTTTCTGCAACAGGTAGCCAGTGAAGGTGTTGTAGCACTGGGGAGATGTGATCATTATGGTGTGTGTTGGTGAGGATGCGTGCAGCGGCATTTTGGAGAAGTTGAAGTGGTTGGATTGCGCTTTTGGGTAGACCTAGGAGAAGAGCGTTGCAATAATCAATTTTGGAAAGTATGAATGCTTGCAGGATTGTGCGAAAATCGCTGAGGTGTAGTAAGGGTTTGATTTTTTTGAGGGTATGCAGTTTGAAATAACATGCTTTGAGGGTCGTGTTAATGTATTTATTGAAGGCAAGATGGTTGTCAATGATGACACCAAGGCTGCGTACCTGTTCACTGGGAGTCACGGGGGGGGAAGGGGTTGTAGACTAGGTGCAAGGGGGGGTTAATGCCAGGGGGCGTGATGTGTAGTATCTCTGTTTCGGTGGTGTTTAGTGCTAGGAAGTTATTTGTTAATAATGTGTTAATCAGCGATAGAGTGGAATTCCAGGTCTCAGTGGCTTTTTGTAGTGTGTCATTTATAGGAATGAGAATTTGCACATCATCAGCGTAAATGAAGTGCGGGAGACCTAGATTGGATAGAAGGTTGCAGAGCGGGAGGAGGTAAATGTTAAACATCTATCTAAGGCTTCTGCGACCATAGCCACTTTGCAGCTCAACCTTATATAAAGCTATACATGCTACCCTCACTTCTGTCCACTCCCACCAAGGTTTCTAGTTGGTTTACAAAAATATATATGCCTATCCAACCAAAAAACCAGAAACATCTGTAGCTGCACAAAAGAAGGGAAGCTGAACTTTAGGACATATATGTCTGTCATAGTCTGTTTTCTCTCTGTAAGATGACTAGCCTTTAGGTTTCAAATATATATATAAAAATATAAGAAAGCAAGTTAAATAAATGTCATAAATAGCGTTCTCTGCAGAGAGCAGAATGAATTAGCCATGAGCCATGGATGACATCAGCCATGGACCCTTCTCTCTTTACTGAGCATGTGTGGGAATTGCCTTCTGAAGTCCCTCAGTTGATATCAGAGCTAAGTCTAGGTAAGGACTCAACTCTGAAGGAAGGCAGGCAGGTATTTAGCATGGCTAATTCATTTCGCTGTTTTACAAAGAACAGCATTTACATTATGCAAACTTGCTTTCTCCATCGACAAGCAGGGCTGAATTAGCCATGGCGTGGGGAGATCCAAGCTGAGGGTTGCAGCAGAGCGTTTAATGAATAAGCAACTCAAACTCCGCCATGGAGAGTGGACTACAGGTTACGCAAAATTATTTGTCCAAATGTTCTGTCACATTCTGATAAATTGTGTAGATAGTAATGGGGCATAAAGGTGTGCGCTGATGACCAAGTTGCAGATTTGCAGATGTCTTCAATAGGTACTGCACACAGATGAGCCACTGATGCGGCCATGCCTCTCACTTGATAGAATCTGTGATCTGGATTCCTCCTGGGGGCATAGCAATCTGCAGAACTGTCTGATAGCCAATTGGAGAATGTTTGTTTGGCTACTGCTCTGCCCAGTCGATTAGGTTTATAAGAGACATGTAGCTGTGAGGACTGATAATATGACTGGGTTCTTTTTATTTATTTATAAATCTCTTAGTGACATTTCTAAGTGACCTCTCTTGCAGTCTAAGGAGTGAAGGGCTTTTTCACCTTCATGTGCATGTGACCCTGGAAAGTAAGTAGGAAAGACAATGAACATAAGAACATGCCATACTGGGTCAGACCAAGGGTCTATCAAGCCCAGCATCCTGTCTCCAACAGTGGCCAGGCCAGGTCACAAGTACTTGGCAGGATCCCAAGGGGTAGAGAGATTCCAAGCTCCTTATTCCAAGAGTACGCAGTGGATTTCTGCAACTCCACCTTAATAATGGTTTATAGACTTTTCCTTCAGGAAATTGTTGCTTTTAAATGCTGCTGCGCTAATAGCTTTCACCACATCCTCTGGCAATGAATTCCAGATCTTAATTATGCATTAAGTAAAAAAATATTTTTTCTTATTAGTTTTAAATGTATCGCCTAGTAACTTCATTGTGTTGTGTGTCTTCTGCTCTTTGTACTTTTCGAAAGATTAAGCAACTGATTAATGTTTACTCCTCCTACTCCACTCATTATTTTATAGACCTCTATCATATCTCCCCTCAGCTGTCTCCTCTCCAAGCTGAAGAGTCCTAACCTCTCGATTAATATGAAAAGCTGATGCCATCTTTGGCAAATCTTTGGGTGCATGTGGAGCACCTCTCTATTGTGAAAAAATTGCACATAAAGACAGCAGTGAACTAAAGCCTAGAGTTTCACTGATCCTTCTGGCTCACATGATTATGTCTAGGAATAATACTTGACAATCAATAAACCAAAAACCTCACAATGAATTAAAGTAGACGCTACTATCAGTTATATTTGGCCATCATAATAGGCATCCTCGTATGGTTCTCTGACCTTAGTACTCTGCCTTATATTTAATAATCGGTCAATAATGAAGATGATATCTTTTAAAATATTTTTTAAATGCTTTTGAAACCAAATACCAATTCCCAGTGTAATCAAACGTTAAAACTTAGCTTAAGATTTGACGCCGTTAATTCTCTAATCATCCATTGGTATGCAAGATCATGAAAAGCTTATGACATACTAAATCTCCAGTTGTCAAACCTCCTGTTCCATCGGACCTGATGGTGGTTCTGGTACATTTTAACCACTGGAGTCAGCTTCTCTCAAATTTCTCACATGGAAAGTATTATTCCTATCTAATAATTACCACGTATGCCTCTTTCCATCCGTAAGAGATCTAGGTGTAACATTAGACCAACACCTCAATTTCAAACCCCACATAAAATCACTTCTAAAAGGGGGTTTCTTTAAACTACAAATTCTCAAAAAAATAAAACCCCTCCTCCACGCCAAAGATTTCCGTCTAGTTTTGCAGTCCACCATTCTGTCAAAACTAGACTACTGCAACTCCATCCTCATAGGCCTCCCACACGCTACCATCAAACCCTTACAAATCCTGCAAAACTCCATGGCAAGAATAATCACCGGCACCCGAAAAAGAGAACACGTCACCCCAGTCCTAAAGGATCTGCACTGGCTCCCCATCCCCTTCCACATAAAATACAAAACCCTCACCATCCTTCACAATGCTCTCTATAACAACAACCCCTCCTGGCTCAAGGAAATGCCACACTTCCGTGCCTCCAATCGCCCATCCAGAGCCATCTTAGCTGGCACCCTCCACACCCCACCCCTCAAAACTGCTCATCTCTCTTCCACCAGAGACAGAGCATTTACCATTGCGGGATCCACCCTATGGAACTCACTCCCCACCTCTCTCCGCCTCGAACCCTCCCTACTCAACTTCAAAAAAGGCATCAAAACATGGCTCTTCCTGCAGGCCTACCCCGACTCTAAGTAAACCTAACCCCCCCTGCCTCACCTCCCTACAAGAAAAGGTTAACTATGCAACCTAATAAATGTAAAGATTTTGTAATTGTTGTTACCCCTCTTAGAATATTGTTAAGACAGTTATTTTCAGTTCCTATCCACTTTTCTCCCTTCTCTCCTACTCTTGTTCTTCTCGCCCCTCAGGCTCTAACTGTCTCCCTACCCCCCCTCTCTCCCGTTTCCTCCTCTGCTCCCCTTCCCCCTTCCCGGTTATTTGTAATTTCTATTTTCTTTTCTCCAAGAGTTTATTGTGAACCGGTATGATGTGTCCCACTAATATCGGTATATTAAAAGTTCATAAATAAATAAATAAATAGTGAATGAAATTATAAGGTTGTGGTATTTATCAAAGATGACAATCAATAAACCAAAACCTCCCAATGAATTAAAGTAGATGCTACTATCAGTTATATTTGGCCATCATAATAGGCATCCTCGTATGGTTCTCTGACCTTAGTACTCTGCCTTATATTTAATAATCGGTCAATAATGAAGATGATATCTTTTTTTTATCTTTTTTTAAATGCTTTTGAAACCAAATACCAATTCCCAGTGTAATCAAATGTTAAAACTTAACTTAAGATTTGACACCGTTAATTCTCTTTAACTTTATATGATGCAAATTTTCTCTCATGAATATTCATTGTGGATATCCTGAAAACCTGACTGGCTGGGGGGGTCCCCAGGACAGGGCTGGGAAACACTGCCATAGACTGAGCATTCTGTTGGCAGATTATTACTGCGGGGATCATTCATATGGGCAAAATACTCTGCTGAGTCCATCTTCTAATCTGTTGGAAATTCCTGGAAAGTAAGTTGCTTCCAGGTCAGCTTGATGTTTGCATGATTATTCCCATCAATATTGCCTCCTGACAGAGGGTCCATGAACCGGTACCATCTTGCTCATGTAGAACAAGGCAACCTGGTTGTTGGTTTGAATGAGAACACTCTCCTCCTGGAGGAGATGCTTGAAAGTTGTCAAAGCATATCTGATTGTTCAGCTGAAACGACCAAGTCACTTGAGTTTGGTAGGAGCCTGTGTGGGCTTTCCATCCTTTCATAGATGCTTCCATTGCCAATGCTACTTGGAGAGGAAGCAGCCAAAATGGTGCCCTTCCTCACCTAGGATAATGGGTTGAGGCCTCCAGTGAATCTGCTGTTTCATGCCTTACGAGACGTCCACTGAGATCATCAAGGGCTGAATTAATTGGGAGCAGAGGCCAGACTGTTAAGAGTCGCATGTGAAAGCGGGTCAATGTAACTACATGAACTGCTGATGCTATATGACCCTGAACAACTAGAATGCCCCCGGCTGTTGTCTGATGTGCATTCGGCAGTCGATATATAAGTGTTCTGAATGTTTTAGCCTAGGCTGATGGATGGCTTTTTCTTGTAGGGATTCTATCCATGCCCATATGAATTTTATTATCTGGTGGGAACTAGAATCAGTTTTTCGAAGTTCACTAGGAATCTTAATGACTGTAGGAGTTGAATTGACTTATGCAGGGAGGTGAGAACTACTTCCCGAGAAGTCACCGTTACTATCCAGTTGTCTAGGTATGAGAACACCTGGATGCCCTGATGATGAACATAAGATTTGTCATATTAGCTCAGACCAAAGGACCATCAAGCCCAGTATCCTGTTTCCACAAGAATCTGGCAGGATCCCAAAAGGTCACCAGTTTCCAAGCTGCTTATCCCAGGGATAGGCAGTAGATTTCCCCAAGTCCACCTGAATAATGGTTTATGGACTTTTCTTCCAGGAACTTGTCCAAATCTACACTAACAGCTTTAAAACATTCTCCAGAAATGAATTCCAGAGTGTAATTATACATTTGGTTAAACATGACTCCTATTGCCTTTTGTGGGAGGGAGGGAGGTTGGTTAGGGAATTGTACTGCCACTGATTGGATTGGGCAGGAATTTGGATTATACCTACCCGGTCCGATGTTTAAAACTGAAGGCCTTGACCACACGCCACCGCCACTGCCACAGAAACACATGCGAGGGCAGGGCCATTGCAGGGCCTGTGAATGTGTGCTGGCTCCACTATTGCTGCTGCTGCTGCTTGAAGAGTGTTGGGTTTGTGGCATAGTGTGAACTCTTAGTGGCAGTGGTGATGACTCCTCCCATGGGGAGGTGCCCCGTGGGGAACTATAGCAATAGGCTAGACTCAGAGAGCAGACACTGATGATGGAAAGCTTTATTGTACTGCTATAGATAGATGATAGTAACACAGGAAGAGATGGCACTGAAGTCCAACAAGGTGCCAATATGTTCAGATAGCCTCAGATGGAGCAGACTCACCCAGATGTACAAGGTTGGTAGTGTTCCGCAGAGCGGGATAAGCCGAACCTGATGGGTGGAATTGGAGAGCTGGATCATAGAGGTACTCACTGATGAGTAGTGCAGGAATCCTCCTGGTAGATGGTGAAGGTGAGACCCGAGGTCCGTGATGCAGGAAGCTCTGTGCAAGATAGGCCCTCGAGGAGCGAGTACCTAGAGGCACAGAAGATCCTGTAAAAGAAGAGAGAGACCCCCGAGGAGCGGTTGTCTAGTTAGTAGTGGAAAACCCCGAAGGGTAGTAGGAAGCGAGAGGCCCCTGAGGAGCGGGTGCCCAGAGCTTTTTCAGGAGCGAGATACCCCAGAGGGTAGCGAGGAGTTTAAGCATGCAGCTTAGAAGCAGTCAGGGTAGCTAAACCGAAGTCCTTGCTAACTCGTTCATTGTGAGCTGAACGGAGGCTAAAATGCCTGGAGGTATTGACGTCATGCAGTGGGGTCGCCCCCGAGGTTCCCGCCATAACGTGTTGATAAGCATAGGCAGCATGCACGGGAAGGAGCATGGCGGACAGGGACGCCCATGCTGAGTTAGAGAAGCCGAGGATTTCGGCACTCGGCACCGGAGGCAGTCATCTTACCCATGGAGGAGGAGAAAGGCAAAAAAGAGGTGAGGCAGAGCGGTCGCAGCCATCTGCGACCAATGGACGCAACAGTACCCCCGTTCAAAGGGCCCCCTCCAGGACCTCTTCCTGGTGGTCTAGGTTTTCGTGGATGAGCAAGGTGGAATTGACGTACCATGTCCTTATCCATGATGTTGGCCAGAGGCTCCCACAAGTTTTCTTCTGGTCCATAGCCTTCCCAGGAGATGAGGTACTCCCATGTCTTGCCTCATTTATGGACATCCAGGATGTCATCCACGGCATACTCGATATCGTCCTCGGTGTCCAGATTAGATGGTTCTGGTGTCTTTTTTGAGAATTTGGAGAGTATCAAGGGTTTTAACAGAGAGACATGGAAGGCATTGTGTATCTTCATTGATGAAGGTAGTTTCAAGCTGTACATCAGATTTCCCAATCGTCGAAGGATAGCAAAGGGTCCTACATAGCGAGGTGCAAAATGTGCTGATGGTAGTTTGAGATGGAGATATTTGGTACTCAACCAGACTTTGTCTCCAGGCTGAAATTGTGGTGCCTCTCGATGAGCATCGTAGATCTTCTTTGCTTTCTGTCCTGCTTTAAGGATTAGCTCCTTTGTTCGCTTCCAAAGCTGGGATAACTCTGCAGCAGTAGCCTGAGCGACAGGTGCATTATCCTATTGGCAGAGGAGGAAGAGGGAGGTGTTGATACTTTGAATGTAGATTTAGAATATTTCCACCGTTTTTGGAAGTCTCCATTGATGACATTCTTGTTGGAGCTACTTTACTAGTCTCATTTTGTGCCAAGAAAGACAAGGATTGGGGATTTCAAAAGTAGTTTCCTAGTAAGGATTTTTCTTTTTGCGTTCAGCGCACTCAAATATTTCCTGATGTAGCGTGTTACGCACAGCTTAGAAGGAAGGATTTCCTTCAGCTAAGACAGAAGGTTCTTTATCTAGGAGCCACATTTTACCTGAAATTTCCCTGTAAATGCTTAGCTTCTTATCAAAATAATAAGTTTATTTTTGTGGAACCCCTGCATCTGAAAACCTTTATATCTGATAAGAGTAATAAGTAACCTTTTCAGTGTTTGAATATTGGTGTGCGTATTAGTGGATTCATTTAGATTAAATTAGACTCTCATTTTGCCTTGTATTTTTACTCTTCAAAGTTATTTTTCCTCATTTTTCCTCATTTTCCCCCATTTTTCTTTTCTTTTATTGTGGACCTTGAGGAGTGCAGTATAATATGTTTAAGATTATTTTGTAAATGTTAGGACTTGTTTCTCTCTGTTCACTATTGTATATTATTAAAAATAAAATTAAAAGTGAATGAAAAAGAAAAGCTAGGGCTACTTTCATATAGAATCCTACTGTAGGAGTAAACTAAGGTGTTTTGTTGTTTAAGTTTACTTGCACGCTCTTGTGAAAAAGGGCTTTTGGGATAACACTCAGATAAATTAATTTTAGGTTTAAAGTTCCTTGATAATTAAAAACCATCTCTCTCTACTCCATCTCCCAGTCACATCTGACCTTGTTTTCTTTATAACCCTAGGACACATGTAATAAGGCTTAACTAAACTAGAGTGGTAAACAAGGTTTAGAAACTCTCTATCATGAGGAGACGGATTTTAGGAGTGTACTCAGGAAATCCAACATTTTCATGTTACATTAAGAAACGGCTTGGCATTATTGGTAACACAAATTATTCTAGATCCCACTTAGTGCTCGCTGGGAGAAATTACAGAAATCACCCTAGCATTTACAATTTATTTATTTATTTATTTAAAAAATTTTTGTATACCGACGTTCGTTATGCAAACATCACATCGGTTTCCATGTAACATAAAACTGGCCAACAGGGCTTTACATTGAAACTGATTAAAGAACTGGGGAGTGGTAAGAGGGGGGAAACATGAAGGGAAATTATTGTACAAGAAAAATATAAGCTAGGTGAAATGATTATAAGCGTGGGAGCATGATTATATATAGGCAGTAAAATTATATACAAATATTATATACAAGTAAATTTTTTACAAAGAGGATAATTTGGGTAAGGGGGTAGGGGAGAGGGGCAGGGGGGGCAGGGGAGGGGTTTGGAGAGGAGGATTTGAGTTGCTCTGGATAATAGAAAACAAACCATTCATCTTTTCGTTTTATAATGCATCTACTTGGATATCTCAAAACATAGGAATATCCCAAACTTTTAACTTGTGACCTGTAAATCAAAAATTCCCTTCTCCTTTGCTGTGTGACACGAGCAAGGTCCGGGAAAATTCTCACCATTGCTCCATAAAATGGAGTTGAAATATTTTTAAAGACATTTTTCATCACAATTCCCATATCATGCACAGTTGCAAAGGTAACTAGGAGAGTAGCTCTTTCACACAGTTCTGTTGAAGAATCTTCTAGGTATCCGGTCAAATTCTCCATAATCTCAGCCTGATTTTCAGAACGTGGTCTGGCCGCCTGTGGTGACAAAAGAAAAATTTGCTTAACTATACAGGGTAAACCCTGTTCATTAAGCTTCAAATTTTCGAGGAAATATTTCTTAAGAGTCACATCCATTGTTTGCCCCACAATCCTAGGGAAATTTGTAAATCTGAGGTTGAGATGTTTGGAGTAATTCTCAAGGTTCTCAATTCTACGGGAAGCTGAAGTAACATCTTTAATTAACTTGGTATTTCTTTGTAGAGGATTCTGGTCAATTGTATCTGATTTCCTGATATATATATGTCTGTATAATTTTATCTACCAATCGATATGGCTGTATCCTATTTTTTTAGTCAGGTTTATCTTACTTTGTTTGAAAATCACAATAAAGATTAAATTTAAAAAAAAAAGGAAAAAAAAAAAAAGAAACTCTATATCATAATACAGGTCTTCTGTGTTAAAACAATAAATTTCAGGAAGACCTTGTGAGACTGGAAAATTGGGCATCCAAATGGCAGATGAAATTTAATGTGGATAAGTGCAAGGTGATGCATATAGGGAAAAATAACCCATGCTATAATTACACAATGTTGGGTTCCATATTAGGTGCTACAACCCAAGAAAGAGATCTAGGCGTCATAGTGGATAACACATTGAAATCGTCGGTACAGTGTGCTGCGGCAGTCAAAAAAGGAAACAGAATGTTGGAAATTATTAGAAAGGGAATGGTGAATAAAACGGAAAATGTCATAATGCCTCTGTATCGCTCCATGGGGAGACCGCACCTTGAATACTGTGTACAATTCTGGTCGCCGCATCTCAAAATTCAGGAAACAGTTGCTTAATTAAAAGATCACCATGACACCTTGCGTCAGCTGTCCTCTTTCCCCTTAGACTTTCCATCTACTGCCAAGAGGTCTTTTAGATGGGATCCTAGGAGGTTTTCCTATAAACCACTTAAGGTATTATCCACCTCCAGCCTTGACAGCCCAGGGCCCCAAAAGCCCAACCAGCTCCGCAGACTGGTCCAGCATCGGGGTTTTGACTCCTTTCTAGAGAGCAGAAGTCAATCCCCACCTGCCACACCCATTCCCGTGGGAGGCCGCTTGTGCCATTTTACCAACATATGGCACACAATCACTACAGACCAATGGGTCTTTTACCATCTAAACTTCCTCACGCTACCACCAAACACTTCACCATGTCCGGCATGGGGTCTAGTCGACCGCTCTCCACTTCTCGAGGCAGAGCTCGCCATCCTTCTACAGTGCAACGCCATGGAACCGGTACCTCGACTGCAGTGGGGTCAAGTGTTCTACTCTCAATATTTTCTAATTCCAAAAAAGTCAAGCGGCATTCGTCCTATATTGGACTTAAGTGCCCTAAACAAACATCTTCACAAAGAAAAATTCAGAATGGTAACCCTGGGCACCATGATCCCTCTCCTACAAAGGGGAGATTGGATGTGCTCTCTAGATCTTCAGGAGGCTTATGCACACATTACCATATACCCTCCTCATTGAAAATACTTCAGATTTATAGTCGGCCACAATCATTTTCAATACCGAGTGCTGCCATTCGTTCTGGCATCAGCACCTCGGGTATTTACCAAATGCCTGGCAGTAGTCACAGCTCACTTATGACAAAACAACATTCACATCTATCCGTATCTAGATTTATTTATTTATGTATTTATTTAAAGTTTTTGTATACCGACATTCGTTAGGAGATACATCACATCGGTTTCCATGGAACAAAAAAAATAGCCAACGGGGCTGTACATTGAACTGATAAGAGAACTGGGTAGGGGAGGGGGGGGGGAAAACAAAGGTAATGCTGTACAACAAAGATAAATGCTATAAAATGGTTGTATAGATGCAATAAAAATAATTATATACATGTATATTATTTACAATAAAATGTTAAGGGGAGAGAGATAATGAGGGAGGGAAATCGGTCTTATGCTAGGGGGGGGGGGCGAGTGGAGGGGCGGGAGGGGAGGGGTGTGGGAGAAAGTAGAGAGATGAAAGGTGGTTCATGTGTATGCTCGTGTAAAGAGCCAGGTCTTGAGATTTTGTCTGAATTTTTTGGAGCATGTCTCAAGGCGTAGGTGGGTGGGCATCGAGTTCCATAGAGAGGGTCCAGCAAGGGATAGCGCACGTTGTTTAGTGGTTGTTAGGTGGAAGAGTTTGGGAGAAGGAGTGTGAATGTTTGCTGTGTAGGGCGTTCTGGTAGGTCTGGAGGGGAAACGGATGTGTAAACTGTCTGAGAACCAGTGCATGTCAGGATTGTGGACGGCTTTATGAATAAGGGTGAGTGTTTTAAATTGAATTCTGGCTGTGATGGGGAGCCAGTGAAGTTGTTTGAGAACAGGTGTAATGTGTTCTTTTCTACGGGAGCCTGTTAATACACGTGCAGCTGCATTTTGAAGCAGTTGAAGGGGGGCAAGGCTGTTTTTCGGGAGACCTAGGAGTAAAGCGTTTGAGTAGTCTATTTTGGATAATATTAGGGCTTGTAGGGCAGTTCTGAAGTCGTTGAAATGCAGGATGGGTTTAAGTTTTTTGAGAGTGTGTAGTTTGTAGTAACAGTCTTTGATGGTGGAAGATATAAATTTCTGTAGGCTGAATTGGGGGTCAAGGATGACACCCAGGTCTCTTACGGTTTGTGAGAGGACAGGGAGAGAGAGAGGTGAATTGGCTGAAGGTGTAGGTGGAGAAATGATGGATTGGGGTGAGATGATCATAAGTTCAGTTTTATTAGGATTGATGGCCAGGTTGAGTTGAGTGAGAAGACAGTTGATGGATGAGATGGCACTATCCCATCTTTTTAGGGCATGGGAGATGGAGTCAGTAATGGGTATAAGAACCTGCACGTCTGCGTAGACAAAGTGTGGGAGACTGAGACTTGAGAGAAGCTGGCTAAGGGGGAGGAGGTATATGTTAAAGAGGGTGGATGATAAGGAGGAGCCTTGGGGTACGCCCCTTGTGATATTGATTGGTTCGGATTCATGGTTTTCAGTTTTTACCTTGAAGTGTCTGTCACTTATGTATGATTTGAACCAGCGAAGTGGAGTCCCGGAGATGCCAATGTCAGCTAGCCTGTCGAGCAAAATAGAATGGTTAATGGTGTCGAAGGCAGCTGAGAAGTCTAATAGAGCCAGGATGAATGTGTGACCTTGTCAAAGTCTCTGATGACAAGGTCGGAGAGGGAGAGAAGTAGAGTTTCAGTACTGAAACGCTTTCTAAAACCGTGTTGTGATGGATATAGTATTTGGTGTTGATCTAAGTAGTTTGAGAGTTGGGTGTTGACAGTTTTTTCAAGGATTTTAGCAACGAAGGGGAGGTTTGAGATGGGACAGTAGTTGGACAAGTCGGAGGGGTCAAGTTTCGGTTTTTTAAGAATGGGTTTGACTATGGCTGATTTGAGCTGTGTAGGAACATCCCCAGTGGAGGTGGAGGTGTTGATAATATCAGCTAGCGGTTGGGAAATGCTGTAAGGGATGGTCAAGAGCATTTTGGAGGTTGATGATTGGTTCCTCAGAGGTCCATTCCAGAAGGTCGTGCTTCACTCCCTCCATTTTACCATCAGCCTACTACAGTCCTTGGGATTTCTAATAAACTATCCCAAGTCACATCTGACTCCATCACGTACCCTCTCGTTCATCGGAGTAGATCTAAATACAGTCCACGCCAAAGCCTTTCTCCCAGAGAACCGGGCATGCACGCTATCACCCCTAGCCAAGGCAGTGCAGATTCACCAAACCACTACAGCTCGTCATCTATTAACCTTACTAGGTCACATGGCATCCACAGTTCAATGGTGCGAATAGCCATGAGAGTAACACAATGGACTTTAAAGTCCCTGTGGTCCCAATCAACTCAACATGTCCCATATTGTCCACGTCACCAACCAGCTTCATCTCTCTCTGGCTTGGTGGATACAGGAGTCCAATCTTCGAATAGGACTACCCTTCCAACCTCCACATCCTCAAATTACTCTAACAACAGATACATCCAACCTAGGTTGGGGAGCCCATATCAACAGTCTCCAAACTCAGGGAACCTGGACCACACAGGGAGCAAAGCACCAGATACATTTTCTGGAGCTCCAGACAATTCAATATGCCCTCTTCGCTTTTCAGGATTGCCTCTCCAACAAGGTAATCCTAATTCAAACAGACAACCAAGTAGCAATGTGGTACCTCAACAATCAAGGGAGCACAGGCTCTTACCTGCTATGCCAGGAAACGGCGCAGATCTGGGCCTGGGCTCTCTCTCCCATTCCGTGCTACTGAGAGCGACCTACCTGGCAGGCGTGGACAATGTGATGGCGGACAGCCTCAGCTGGACCTTTCATCCCCACGAATGGTCCCTAAATCCCAATGTAGTAAACCAAATCTTTCACCAATGGGGCCGCCCACACATAGACCTCTTCATGTCAATTCACAACCGCAATGTGAACAACTTCTGCTCGCTACATGACAGCCACGACACACTGCCACGAGATGCCTTCGCCCACTCATGGTCAACGGGTCTCCTATATGCCTACACTCCACTTCCACTCATCAGCAAGACTCTCGTGAAGTTACGGCAGGACGGGGGCACAATGATCCTCATAGCCCCTCACTGGCCGCGTCAGGCTTGGTTTCCCATCCTTCGCGATAGGGATGTGAATCGTTTTTTGACAATTTAAAATATCATCCGATATATTTTAAATCGTCAAAAATCGTTAAAGGCGCAATACAATAGGAATTCCCCCGATTTATCATCAAAAATCGTAAATTGGGGGAAGGGGGAGGCGCTACCTTTGCCCTGTCATATAACAGGGCAAAGGTAGCGCCGGCGCCATTTCTATTAATGCACCCGTGGCCCGAGAGTGGAAGATCACACCGGGACCCCCCCACTGGACCCCAGGTAATTTAAGACATTTTGGGGGGGTTCGGGAGGGTGGGGGATTTATTTTAAAGGGTCGGGGTGGGTTTTAGGGTTGTTTTAGTGTGCCGGTTTTCCCGCCCTCCCCCGATTTACGATTTACACGATTTAAAAAAAAAACAAAACCACGTCATCTGAACCTTCACTCCCTGTCTCTGACAGCTAGGATGCTGAAAGGTTAATACTACAATCCCTTAACCTTTTTGACAATGTGTCTCAGGTCCTTGTAGCTTCATGAAAGCCTTCTACTAAGAGATCTTATCGTTCCAAATGGAAAAGATTCGCTTCATGGTGCACTACAAAAGAAATAGATCCCTTTTCCTGCCCCACAACAAGGTTCCTGGATTATCTCTGGCACCTCTTGGAGTCTGGCCTACAAATTTCCTCCATCCGAGTGCATGTCAGCGCCATAGCCGCTTACCTCAAAAGTGTAGGAGATGCCCCGATCTCAGTGCAACCCCTTGTAGGTCGCTTTATGAGAGGCATGCTACAACTGAAGCGTCCACTGCATCCTCCGGTTCCAGCATGGGACCTTAATGTTTATTTATTTATTTATTTAAAATTTTTATATACCGACATTCATCCAGGATATCACATCGGTTCACAGTGTAACGCAAACAGACGCCAGGCAGGGCGCTTTACATTGAACAAATAAAACAAGTTAACAAGGGATTAAAGAGGGTGTGAGATAACATGGGAAAAAATTTGCATTGAATTATAAACAAGATTTGCAATTATATACATATGTACAATAAATGAAGTCACTATGAGATATGAATTTTAGGCAAGCTAGGAGGAGAGAAGGGGGGAATGGAGAGAGGAGAGGGGAGAGCGAAGGAGGGGGGAGAAAGAGGTAGGAGGAGAAAGAGGAAGGAGAGGGGAAAGAGGGGAAGAGAGAGAGAGAGGTCACATGAGCCGTGCTAGCACGGCTCATGTGACCTCCGTTCGAGCCCCTACACTCCTGCGAGCTACGACATCTCACTTGGAAAGTGATCTTTCTAGTTGCTATAACATCAGCTTGCAGAGTCAATGAGCTACAGGCGCTGGTAACATACCCACCTTATACAAAATTTCTTCATGATCATGTGGTACTCCGCACTCACCCTAAATTCCTACCAAAGGTAGTCTCTGATTTCCACTTAAATAAGACCATAATACTTCCAACCTTTTTTCCGAGTCCTCACTCACAACCAGGTGAGTGGGCTCTGCATTCTTTGGAATGCAAACATGCACTTGCCTTCTATTTAGACCGCACTGCAGCCCATAGGAAGTCCACCCAACTGTTTGTCTCCTTCGATAAAAACAAATTAGGAGTTCCGGTGGGCAAGCAGACCCTATCCACCTGGCTAGTGGACTGCATTTCTTTCTGCTATCAGCAGGCAGGCCTTCCACTACAGGAACGGGTAAAAGCACATTCAGTAAGGGCTATGGCAATGTCGGTGGCACACCTCCATTCTGTACCTCTTACTGACATCTGCAGAGCTGCCACATGGAGCTCCCTCCACACATTTGCAGCTCATTATTGTCTTGGCAAGGCTGGCAGGCAAGATTCCATCTTTGGCCAGTCTGTCCTACGTAATTTGTTTCCTGTTTAATAACCCAACTTCCTTCTTACGTCCCACTGTGAAATTCAGGCTGCCCTCCTACCCAAAACCACCCCAGTTGTTGTGCCTGTTGCACGTCGTTGAGTGTTTTTGGCTCATTCTGTCAGGGCATCCTGTAGCTCGCTGTTCACCCACATATGAGGACTACCATCCTGCTTGTCCTGGGAGAAAGCAGAGTTGCTTACCTGTAACAGCTGTTCTCCCAGGACAGCAGGATGTTAGTCTTCACAAAACTTGCCCGCCACCCCGCAGTGATGGGTTTGCTTACGTTTTATTATTTTATTTTTCGCTCATACTTTTGCTACAAACGAGACTGAAGGGAGACCCCTGCTGGATGCAGGGTTAGTGCCATGCTGGGCATGCTCAGTAGGTACCAGTCAAAGTTCTAGAAACTTTGTCAAAAGTGTTCCGTGATAGGGCTCCATCTTGTGATGTCACCTATATGTGAGGACTAACATCCTGCTGTCCAGTGAGAACACCTGTTACAGGTAAGCAACTCTGCTGTACACAAGGTGCGGTCTCACCATGGAGCGATACAGAGGCATTATGACATTTTCCGTTTTTTTAACCATTCCCTTTCTAATAATTCCCAACATTCTGTTTGCTTTTTTGACTGCCGCAGCACACTGAGCCGACGATTTCAATGTGTTATCCACTATGACGCCTGGATCTCTTTCCTTGGATTGGCTGTTGATTCCTTGGGTTAGCTGTTGATTCTTTCCAGCTCTCCCTCTATTGCAATGAGCGCACACTGCTCACTTGGGCAGTCCTTCAAGATGGCTCCAGTCCCAGGTGCAAATCATTTCTCCACTTGTTGCAGCTTGCCTCCTGATTGGCTCTTTGTTGTCATCTGGGGAATGACGACTGATGCTAGGAGCACAGGATCATCTCCTTGGGGACCAGCACATTTGTTGTCCACATGGTTTTCCTTGCAACCTGCTGGTGGGAACGGTGGACATTTTTTAAAAAACTGAAATTCTTAGGCTCATTTCAGCTGTTTCATGAACAAAAAGGGAGGAGGAATAGCCTAGTGGTTAGAGCAGTGGACTACGAACCAGGAGACCAGGGTTCAAGTCCTGCTGTCGCTCCTTGTGACCTTGGGCAAGTCACTTTACCCTCCATTGCCTCAGGTACAACCTTAGATTGTAAGCCCTCTGGGGATAGGGAAATACCTACAGTACCTGAATGTAAACCGCTGTGATATCTCGATCAAATGTCGGTAAATAAATAAATAATAAATAAATAAAAACAGTTCAGATTTCCCTGAAACTGGTAAAAACACAAGTATCCTTACTGAGCCTCAGCCCCTTTATGCATGGTACCATTATGTAACCCCTCTTTCACCAAAGATCATTTTCCTAGTCCTGGGGTGCGCTGTTTGGCTCAAATAAATAGAGTGGGTGAAGTTCACTTTTTAACCAGGTACCATGAGTTGGACGGCCAAACTGAGCTGAGGACACTTCCCCAAAAAAAGGCAAAGTTCAGACCAGAACTCTGCTCCAAAATAAAAAAATTTCTTCCAAAAGTAACTAGTTCACGAACACAAACCACATGTTAAGTAGTAGTAAAGTAACTAGTTCACTAACACAAACCACATGTTAAGTAGTAGTAAAGTAAGTAGTTCACTAATATTTATTTATTTATTTATTTATTTTATTAAAGGCTTTTATATACCGACTTTCTTGATACAAATCAAATCAACTCGGTTTACATCGAACTAATCAGTAACTATAACCAATCAATGAGACATTTTAAAAGGAGCATAAAGTTACATTATAACAAGGAAGCCTTAACTGGGAGTAGGAAAAAAAGAGTGGGAGAACGAAGATAAAGTACTATATACAATGGAGTATGGGAGGGAGGCAAGGAGCCGACCTCATAATAACTTATAAGCACTTTTTAGCATTTACTAACCACATGTTAAGTTCACAGCCCATTATAGTAGTAAAGTAACTAGTTCACTAACACAAACCACATGTTAAGTTCATAGTCCATTATAGTAGTAAAGTAACTAGTTCACTAACACAAACCACATGTTAAGTAGTAGTAAAGTAAGTAGTTTACTAACACAAACCACATGTTAAGTTCACAGCCCATTATAGTAGTAAAGTAACTAGTTCACTAACACAAACCACATGTTATGTTCACAGCCCATTATAGTAGTAAAGTAACTAGTTCACTAACACAAACAACATGTTATGTTCACAGCCCATTATAGTAGTAAAGTAACTAGTTCACTAACACAAACCACATGTTAAGTTCATAGTCCATTATAGTAGTAAAGTAACTAGTTCACTAACACAAACCAAATGTTAAGTAGTAGTAAAGTAAGTAGTTCACTAACACAAACCACATTTTAAGTAGTAGTAAAGTAACTAGTTCACTAACACAAACCACAGGTTAAGTTCACAGTCCATTATAGTAGTAAAGTAACTAGTTCACTAACACAAACCACATGTTAAGTAGTAGTAAAGTAACTAGTTCACTAACACAAACCACATGTTAAGTTCACAGTCCATTATAGTAGTAAAGTAACTAGTTCACTAACACAAACCACATGTTATGTTTACAGCCCATTATAGTAGTAAAGTAACTAGTTCACTAACACAAACCACATGTTAAGTTCATAGTCCATTATAGTAGTAAAGTAACTAGTTCACTAACACAAACCACATGTTATGTTCACAGCCCATTATAGTAGTAAAGTAACTAGTTCACTAACACAAACCACATGTTTTGTTCACCCCCCATTATAGTAGTAAAGTAACTAGTTCACTAACACAAACCACATGTTATATTCACAGCCCATTATAGTAGTAAAGTAACTAGTTCACTAACACAAACCACATGTTAAGTTCATAGTCCATTATAGTAGTAAAGTAACTAGTTCACTAACACAAACCACATGTTAAGTAGTAGTAAAGTAAGTAGTTCACTAACACAAAACACATGTTAAGTTCACAGCCCATTATAGTAGTAAAGTAACTAATTCACTAACACAAACCACATGTTAAGTTCACAGTCCATTATAGTAGTAAAGTAAGTAGTTCACTAACACAAACCACATGTTAAGTAGTAGTAAAGTAAGTAGTTCACTAACACAAACCACATGTTAAGTTCATAGCCCATTATAGTAGCAAAAATCTGAAAAAACCCGAGTAAATCCAAATGTCATGGTCCACACTCTTCTAACCATGTATTCCTTCCCAGTTACTCTTCTTTTCTTTTCCCAGGTCCTCTGCAGTCGCAGACAAAAAGATAAAGTCTCTTGCCCAATTTCTCCTCTCGCAATCTCTTTACCCTTTCCTCATCTCACAGTCTCTTCATTGATTTCTCTCAGGCCAGTTACTGACAGAGCCCACGGAATGGTTCCTTCCCTAGGCAGATGCAGGTTTCCAGCCTTTACTCAGATCCTCACGTCTTCAGGTTTTTCTCCCAATCTTGGTCTCCTTAAGATCTTTTTTTTTCCTGCTCAGGTTCCATGTCTGGTTCACTGTTTGAGGGCTTGTTGAAGCATCCCAGTTTCTCCTTCCCTTTGGTACTCCTATTAGACCTGTAGCACTACAGTGAGTAGCGCCTGCTCCCTCTCTAATGGCTTAGACCTCTCCAAACTCCTTCCTCAGAGGCCAGCCTTTGTTCCATGTGGAACACCCTCTTTTGTACTGCCAATTATACACATCCTTTAGGGGAAAGGCCACACTCAAACATCACCCACACCCTATGCACTCCAGATGAACCTTCACAAGCTAGAAAGTCCCTCTTGATAACAACATAAGCTTCTCCCCTACCAATTCTGATATCACTACTCCATGTCATGGCCAGTAGGGGCACAATAATGTTTTATTCTTTTAGCAATGAAAATATGCTCATAGCCCTAAGAATTGCTTTTGTTCGACCAGTCTTTAGAAAGTCATCTCTGGATCGTAATCTATATGAAACCCTACACACTCCCACCTACACACTCCCACCTACACAAACCCTACACACTCCCACCTTCCTCTCATCTTTTGAACCTTCCTCAACTCTAGAAATTGAGAATATCTTAAAAAAGATGAGACCCTCGTCCCATCCCTCTGAAACTATTCCCACCAAACTGCTACTCGCTATTCCTAAAACCATAGCTACCTCACTCTCCAAAATTGTGAACTGTTCCCTTGAACAAGGCCTGGTCCCCAACTCCCTAAAACAAGCGGTTGTCAAGCCTATCCTAAAAAAACCCTCCCTTGATCCCTCCAACCTATCTAACCTCCGTCCCATTTCCAATCTCCCTTTCTTTTCCAAAGTCCTTGAGAAACTAGTAAACTTCCGCCTTTCTGACCACCTTGAACAATCCAACATCCTCCCACCAACACAATATGGTTTCCGAAAACATCTCAGTACGGAAACCCTACTCCTCTCCCTAACGGATACCCTTATCAAAGGAATGGACGCTGGCAACTCATATCTCATTGCTATGCTGGATATTTCTGCTGCTTTTGACACCGTCAGTCATAGCATCCTTTTCAATACCCTCATCAGCATTGGATTCTCCGGTACCGCCCTATCATGGATTAAGTCATACCTCCAAAACCGTAGTTACACAGTCCTCACCGACAACATTCAATCCTCACCTGTAAACCTCGACTGTGGTGTCCCCCAGGGATCCTCCCTTTCCTCCACCCTATTTAACATTTATATGCTCCCTCTCACCAACCTTCTTTCCAACCTTGGTGTGACACATTTCATCTATGCAGATGATGTGCAAATCCTTATCCCTTTCACAAATTCCATTCTCACCGCACTCCAAAACTGGAATACCATTCTTGCCTCCATTAACCAGCTCCTCACTGACATGCACTTATCCCTCAATCCCCAAAAAACAGAATTCCTTCTCATCCCTTCCAAACAATCATCAACACCCATACCCTCTACCCTCTCCTCTACCACTTTCCCATCCAATACACAAAACCTGGGTGTTATACTTGATAACCAACTCAACTTTAAACCTTACATCAATTCTATCCTCAGTAGCTGCTATTTCAAACTACAAACCCTTAAAAAACTCAAACCCCTTCTATATCTCTCGGATTTCCGTACTGTACTCCAATCTATTATATTTTCGAAAATTGATTACTGCAACTCTCTCCTCCTTGGCCTCCCTGCCACCTACATCAAACCTCTACAACTCCTTCAGAACGCCACTGCACGCATCCTCACAAATATCAATAAGAAAGACCACATCACTCCCACTCTCATTGCTTTCCACTGGCTTCCCATTCAATCACGCATCATATACAAAACCCTTACCCTCATCCACAAAAGCATCACCAACGAACATTACAACTGGATAAACCCACCGTTCCTCCCTCGCACCTCCACAAGACCAACCCGTGCCTCCCTACATGGAACACTAGTTTCCCCCTCTATAAAATCTACCAGACTTATCTCCACAACCTGCAGAGCCCTCTCTCTCTCGCCGGCCCCACCCTCTGGAACTCCATGCCTCTAGACCTACGCACTGAAACTTCCACACCCTTATTCAAAAAGAAACTTAAAACCTGGCTCTTCCACCAAGCCTACCCTCCTTCACCTTCGCCTACTGACCCTCCCCTTCCTTGACCTTCCTCCAACTTTTACCCTCACTAGCCCCTTCTCCCCTCTTCCTTCCCCTAAACAAGAATCAGCATTATCTACGAACTCATCGTGGAACTCTGTATATAACCTTATCCTGTTTTGTTATTGTTTTCTCTCCCTCCCAGTTCCCTTATCGTTACCTGTTCATTGTGAAGGCAATGCCTATATAATCGTGGTTAGTAAGTTACATGTAAACCGACACGATGTGCAAACGGTTGTCGGTATATAAAACTGTTCAAATAAATAAAAAAAAAAGAAAATGATATAGCATTGTCAAATGTATCTTTTATAAATAAGGTGGAAAGAATAGTACTAATTCATCATTCGTTGTTGGACTATCTGACTAGATTATATTTTCTGGATGGTTTTCTTGCTGGGTACAGCCCAGAGACAGTGCTGGTCTCCATGATGGTGGATTTTAGGAAAGAGCTAGATAGGGGGAATTCCTCTTTACTGATTACCCTTGATCTCACAGCAGCTTTTGATGCTGTCAACTATGGAATTGCAATAAAAAAAGGTAGTGTATAATGGATTTAGCTTTTTCCTAAAGATGAAGAATGTGTTTCAGCACAAAAATCTTTTGGCCTTTTTGTATTTCACCTTGGTAATAGAAATTCTACAAATGTATGTTTCTGTTATCTCCGTTTGTGTTGCCGGATTTGTCTTTCAAGTACTCTTGGGTCCAAAAACAACAAAGGCAAACTAGCCTGGGACTTGATGGTTTGAAGTTCAAGTTGTAAAACTTTATTAAATACTGATTTAAGGGTAAAGTCCCAACATGTAACTTGCTCCTTTCTGGAGTAAGAGAAAAAGTCATTGTGAAATTGGTTCAACTCTGCCGCTAAAAGGTTCAAGTCCATACTGTGAAAATTATGAAAAGGAAATGTGGAATTTGTATTATGATAGATGGTAAAGGTCAGCAAGTAATGATTTCACCAGGAGAGTGGAAAAGATTGCAAACTATCTCATCATTTCGATGTGGCTGAAGGTAAAAATTAGTTTGTAAGCTCTTTTGGACAATGACTTATCGAGCTTGAACATTTATCACCATTATTCAGTGATGTAAAAATAAACAAGTACAATATCAAAAGCCTACTTAGCTGTTCAATGGGGACAGTTTTCAAAACCTCTGTTCTAACTGGCTAACTCCTTAGTTACCCGTTACGTATCTAATTGGATAACTTCTAGGTTACCTGGTTAGGGATCTAATAGGCTAACTTCTTAGTTACCCGTTACGTATCTAACTGGCTAACTTATTTATTTATTTATTTTATTTATTTAAATGCTTTTAAAATATACCGACATTCATAGGACATATCATGCCGGTTCACAATCAACATTGTAAAGGAGGAAGAGGAAATTACAAATAACAGGGAGGGGGGAGGTGGAGCAGTGAAGGAAAAAGGAGAGGATGGGGGTCAGGTGACAGTAAGCGCAGAAGTTGCGGGAAGGAGAAAGGTAGTGAAGTGCTAGGGGAGAGAGAAATTGATAGGAACTGTGTTAAAAAAAAACTGAGAATAAAAAATTAACAAATTAACTTCTAGGTTACCTGGTTAGGGATCTAATAAGCTAACTTCTTAGTTACCCGGCTAGGGTCTAAGAGACTAACTTCTTAGTTACCCATTACATATCTAACTGGCTAACTTCTAGGTTACATGGTTAGGTATCTACTAAGCTAACTTCTTAGTTACCCATTACAAATCTAACTGGCTAACTTCTAGGTTACCTGGTTATGGATCTAATAGGCTAACGTCTTAGTTACGCGGCTAATGATCTAACAGGCTAACTTCTTAGTTAACCTGCTGCTGATCTAACTGGCTAACTCCTTAGTTACCCAGCTAGGTATCTAACAGGTTAACTTCTTAATTATCCGGCTATGGATCTAACAGGTTAACTTCTTAGTTTACCTGCTGCTGATCTAACTGGCTAACTCTTTAGTTACCTGGCTACAGATCTATCTATGCTAACTTCTTAGTTATCTGGCTACGAATCTTTCTATGCTAACTTATTAATTACCTGGCTAAGGATCTATCTATGCTAACTTCTTAGTTATCTGGCTACGGATCTATCTATGCTAACTTCTTTGTTATCTGGCTATGGATCTAACCGGCTAACTCCTTAGTTACCTGGATATTGATCTATCAGGCTTATTGTTTAGTTATCCTTCTGCTGATGTAACTGGCTAACTCCTTAGGTAACCGGCTAGATCTTTCTGAAAATGTCCTCTGTGAACACTCTACAATTATCAATAACATTACATTTTGCCTAATGTGATAATGAGATTGAAGAATATGTTTGTATTCTGTGAGATTCCTTTCTGTTACTGGTACATTTCTATATTGTCAGATGTGTTTGTATGCCCGTATTATGAAATGTTTGTTGCATTAATTGTTTCTTCTGATGCATGCTGCTGTGTGCTCCAGTGATTTGCTTACTACAAAGGTTGTAAATCTCTATAATGGATGAGGGTTGCAGGAGGTTGACTGATCCCTCAGCTGAATTAGTCATACCCCCTCAAGTTACATTTGAAATGTGCATTTTGTGCTGAGGTCTGGCTGTGGGAGGGCTGTGGTTGTAACGTGTTTGAATGATCCTTCCATGGTTAATGAAGATTTGGAGCACAGGTAAGGTAAGGCTTTGTTGTCTTATTTCATGTTTGTGTCTCAGGTGCATAGATTTAGTCTAGTCTGCATATTTTCTTTTTCAGATTTTAAAAATTAAATTACTGGGCCACAGAAAACGAATTTTGGCATCTCTGGGAGAGCGAGTTCATGAGGATAATCCACAGAAGCCGCCACGATCAATCACCCTAAGGGTACGTTACTATCAACATGTTCAGAAGCACTGCGTACAGCACAGATCCCAGCAAACATGTCTCTGCCACAGCTGATGCGCGTCCTATCCCAGTCCTTGGATTGTCATGGGTTGTAAGACATCACACTCTTCATAGCTCAGCTCGTGGCACGCCCAAGGAAGAATGCCCCATTCTGGCTCGCAGTGCCCACAAACAGTACTCAGAAACCCCACTGCCCAAACCTTTTCCATCCGAGCTGAGCCAAGCTTTTTTCCCAGTCTGACCTCCAGCCCTCTTATTAGCTTGTTCCCTTTTGTACTCCTGCTTAGGAACCTAGTGGAGAAAACACTCCTCCACAGCTGTCGCCGTCACTCAGCCAAAGCACCTACACCACTGGGGGCTCCCTAGACTTTCCTCACATTATGATGCAAGATGCCAGGAGAAGAAGAAATGAAAATTACTTTGATGATATTCCCCGATCCAAACTGGAGAGACAGATGGCACAGGTAAGCACCCGGACCCATCAGCGAGCTGCCTTTTGCCCTAAGTTTTTAAATGTAATTAGTTATTCTGAGTTCTAAGTAGATGACAAAAGCTAATAGTGCAAGACCAGGGAGACCCTTAAAGGTTAACATTCATATGGTTTGTCTGGCTACGTTTGGGACTTAATTGGTCAAACAATGTGGATTACATTTTCTGTCTTTCTGAATGGCTGGATAAAAGTTAGGCAGATAAGCTGGAGGCATTCTGGGGACATAGTTAAGTTAGCCAGATAAGTTACCCAGTCATGCCATAGAGCAGTCCTAAAGTGAGATGGGTAAGATATCTGGCTAACTGGGACTTTATATTCAGCAGAGCACCTAACCGGCTGTCTCTAGCAGCTAAATTGTCTGCTAATCGCGCTGCTGGACACTGAGCTCTTAGTAAGTGATAAGTTCCATTGGAGCAGCTTTTGACCACTTTTAAAGAGACAGTGCCATGATGACATCTCTTTGGTATGGTGCTTTGAGAGTCCCTACCTTCTGCACAAGTAGGTCACCGTGCTGCCCTGCCCCATCCAGAGACTATTCAGAAGAATCAGAGATACTCAGTTATCCAAAGGCTTAGGAGAAAAGAAATTTAAATGCAGTTTAAACAAACAATCCTGTAACCGTGGCACTGGAAAATCTACTAAATCTTTCATCCAACCTTTTGCCTCCATAGCTTGAAAACAGAAACTTTATGTATGATCCACTGTCTATGCAAATTCTTTCACCTATTGCATCAATGCTCTTATTAAGAGGGCAGAAAGAAAGTCCTGAGCTGGGCTGCAGAATGAGCCATCCATAAAACGATCGATAAAGCAGGAAAACCCAAACTAGCTTCAGTGATTACATGAGTGAGACTCTCCAGTTGTGAGGCGGAGAACAGACCACCATGATGTCCCGTCGTGGTCGCCCCAGCTCCAGACGCTGCCCTAACACCACTGGGGCCACATACAAACGTATGGTCTCTTTCAGGGCTGGAGCACAGGTCTCTTCCCTTTATTGATGGGGGGGAATGAAACTCCTCCAGGCCCAGAGTGATTGGGATGCTTTTAGAGTTTCTTTTCCCCGGGCGAGGAACAGGATACTTCCTGTACCACTGTGAGTGCTGGAGACTCTGAGTGTGTGTGCGATGGTAAATCAGAATGAATGTATGGCACAGTAAACGTAATCCTTAGCACCACCGATGATCTCTTGCTGTGGTATTTCCCGTTATCTGTGCATGGGTCTCTACTACTAGGACATGAGAAGCATTCACCCTCCAGGGCTTGAATGTGAAGATCCCAAGTGGAAAGAGGAAAAACCCCTCCAAACTGGCAAAAATGTTAACAGAGACTTCTAAATGATTTTCTCCACAGGGGTTCAAAACTCTGATTGGGTGTCCTCAATAGGTTTTAAATTGGTCTTACTCACAATTCAGTTCTCACACTCTGGATCTCTCTTATTCCTCTTGCATCCCACAGTGGAAGGGATCCTCTAAGGAAGATGCAGATCTCAGTGTTCCTCCTCAGGCAGGAAGGGGCGGTAAAACACTTATAATATATGCCATACTGGGTCAGAGCAAGGGTCCATCAAGCCCAGCATCCTGTTTCCAACAGTGGCCAATCCAGGCCATAAGAACCTGGCAAGTACCCAATCATTAAATAAATCTCAAGCTACCATTGCTTATTAATTAATAGCAGTTTATGAATTTTTCCTCCAGGAACATATCCAAACCTTTTTTAAACCCAGTTACACTAACTGCTGTAACCACATCCTCTGGCAATGAATTCCAGAGTTTAATTGTGCATTGAGTGAAAATTAATTTTCTCCGATTTTTTTTTTTAATGTCCTACTTGCTAACTTCATGGAGTGCCCCCTAGTCCTTCTATTATCCAACAGAGTAAATAACCGTTTCACATTTAACCGTTCAAGTCCTTTCATGATTTTGTAGACCTCGATCATATCCCTCCCCCCACCCCCATCCGTCTCTTTTCTAAACTGAACAGCCCTAACCTCTTTAGCCTTTCCTCATAGGGGAGTTGTTCCATCCCCTTTATCATTTTGGTTGCCCTTCTCTGTACCTTCTCCATCGCAATTATATCTTTTTTGAGATGCGGCGACCAGAATTGTACACAGTATTCAAGGTGCGGTCTCACCATGGAGCGATACAGAGGCATTATGACATTTTCCATTCTATTAACCATTCCCTTCCTAATAATTCCCAACATTCTGTTTGCTTTTTTGACTGCCGCAGCACACTGAGCCAACAATTTTAAAGTATTATCCACTATGATGCCTAGATCTTTTTCCTGGGTGGTAGCTCCTAATATGGAACCTAACATTGTGTAACTACAGCAAGGGTTGTTTTTCCCTATATGCAACACCTTGCACTTATCCACATTAAATTTCATCTGCCATTTGGATGCCCAATCTTCCAGTCTTGCAAGGTCCTCCTGTAATGTATCGCAATCCGCTTGTGATTTAACTACTCTGAATAATTTTGTATCATCCGCAAATTTGATAACCTCACTCGTCGTATTCCTTTCCAGATCATTTATATATATATTAAAAAGCACCGGTCCAAGTACAGATCCCTGGGGCACTCCACTGTTTTTTTCCACTGTGAAAACTGACCATTTAATCCTACTCTCTGTTTCCTGCCCTTTAAACAGTTTGCAATCCACACAAGTACATTGCCTTCTGACCCATGACTTTTTAGCTTTCTTAGAAGCCTCTCATGCGGAACTTTGTCAAATGTCTTCTGAAAATCCAAATACACCACATCTACTAGATCACTTTTGTCCACATGTTTATTAACCCCTTCAAACCTTTGTAGATTTGTAAGGCAAGACTTCCCTTGGGTAAATCCATGCTGGTTGGTTCCCATTAACCCATGTCTATCTAATCGTTTTGTGATTTTATTCTTCATAACCCTTTCCATGATTTTTTCTGGCACTGAAGTCAGGCTCACCAGACTATAGTTTCTCAGATCACCTCTGGTGCCCTTTTTAAATATCTGAGTAACATTGGCCACTTTCCAGTCTTCAGGGACAACAGATGATTTTAATGATAGGTTACAAATTAATAGTAATAGGTCTGAAATTTCATTTCTGAGTTCTTTCAGAACCCTGGGGTGTAAACCAACTGGTCCAGGTGATTTACTGCTTTTCAGTTTGTCAATTAGGCCTACTTCACCTTCCAGGCTCACCGTGATTTGTTTCAGTTCATCTGAATTATCACCCTTGAAAACCATCTCTGGAACGGGTATCTCTCCAACATCCTCTTCAGTAAACAGCAAAGCAAAGAATTTGTTTAATCTTTCCGTGATGGCCTTATCTTCATAGGTGTCAGAAGGGAGCTGATTGTCCTCAATCAGCTCCCTTCTGACACCTATGACTTTTTCTCCATCCCAAGACCGAAGAAACGAGGCGGTGGTCTCCTCCTCGCTGCTAAAAAGCACATGAATCTCAAACCTGTAAAAATCATCACACCACACAAATTAGAGATTGGGCTATTCAAATCTCAGAATCTCCAGGTCTGCCTAGTATATGCCCCCCCTAGCATTCTCGAACACAACCCCTCCCCCCTTATAGAGTTTATCTCCAACAACATCAACAGCGATGCCCCTGCCATTATCCTGGGGGATTTCAACCTCCATGTTGATGCTACCCCCCCGCTCCACCTCATGTGAAGCCATCCTCAGCACACTCGAAGCCATCGGCTTTACCCAAGTTATCACCTCCCCCACGCACAAAGCAGGGCACACCCTCGACCTCCTCTTTGTCAACTCCAGCATTAGCCTACCCTCTAAACCACACTGTACCCCTGTCCCATGGTCCGATCACGCTATTGTCAAATCCTCCATCTCTATAAAGATACCCAAACCATCCAAATCCCCCTCCACCACATCTTTTGCCTACAGAAAATCCTGCCCCAGTGAGGACCTCACTTCAGCCTTTGCCAGCTCTTCTCTGAAACTCAACTGCTCAACTCCAAACACAGCCCTAGACTCTTGGAGTCACATCACCTTAGATATCGCAAACAAACTGTGCCCTATCACCACACATAAAACTAAACTATCTGCAAAAAAACAAAACCCATGGTACTCCCCAGACCTCAAACTAATGAAATATGAGCTCAGGCAGAAAGAACGCACATGGCGTAAAGACCCATCCCCGCAAAAAGCATCCATATTCAAATCCTCACTACATCTCTACAGGCTAGCCACCCTTAAAGCCAAATGAGACTACTACGCCCTAAGAATCCACGATTACAAATATAACCCCAAAGCCCTCTTCACCTATGTTTCTTCCCTTACCAAACACACATCCCCCCCCCCATTCCTGACAGCGAAGCCAGCAGCAAATGTGAAGAACTGGGACGCTACTTTCATGACAAAATCGCAACCATCCTTCTCCGATTTCCCTCTACTCCCTCCTCGCTCCCAGCTGCTACAGGCACTGTCCCACCCTCGTCCTCATTTAACGACCTTGAACTCGTTTCATCCACTGAAATCACATCTATCCTCAAAAAGATGAAACCTGCGACTCATCCATCAGACACTATCCCCACCAAAGCCCTCCTCACCATACCTGACATCATTTCCAAACCCATTGCAGATGTTATCAATTGCTCCCTCTCTTCAGGCATTGTCCCTGACCCACTCAAGCATGCTGTGGTCAAACCACTGCTCAAAATACCTGCACTTGACCCCAAGGACCCCGCCAACTTTCGCCCTATCTCCAATCTCCCTTTCATCTCAAAAATCATGGAGAAGGTCGTCAACTCGCAACTTACAGAATTCCTTGAAACTCACAACCTTCTCCACCCCTCTCAATTTGGCTTCCGTAAACACCTCAACACTGAGACCCTCATACTTTCCTTGACTGACTACTTACTCAGGGGAATGGATCAAGGTCACAGCTACCTTCTTGCTCTACTGGACATTTCAGCAGCTTTTGACACCATGAATCACACCCACCTCCTTGTCCGCCTAACCGACATTGGCCTTTCCGGCAAAGCCCTTAAGTGGTTCTCATCCTACCTCGACAATAGGAAATTCACCGTGAAAATAGGCAATGCTGAGTCCTCCCACTACTCCCTCGCCCAAGGAGTCCCCCAAGGCTCCTCCCTCTCTTCTACCCTCTTTAACATTTACCTCACCCCCTTGTGCAAACTCTTATCAGAACTTGGCCTCAAATTCTTTCTCTACGCTGATGATGTGCAAATCATCATACCCATTCAAGGCTCCCTATCTGACACCCTTGAATCCTGGGGAAACCATCTCGCTGCCATCAACTCCTTACTTACCAACCTCCACCTTGCTCTAAACACTGCCAAAACTGAACTCCTCCTCATATCCCATCACCCCCTACCAATCCCGCACTCTCAATTGACTCTGCTATCAAGATTCCTCATGCACAGCCCTGCGCAAGGAACCTGGGGGTCCTAATCGACCAACAACTGAACTTCAAAAAACATATCAGTGCCATACTCAAAGAGGGTTTCTTCAAACTTAAAGTCTTAAAAAACCTGAAACCTCTCCTTCACGCTAGTGACTTCCGCACTGTCGTCCAGGCTACACTGGCATCCAAGATGGATTACTGTAACTCCCTCTTTCTTGGCCTACCCTACTCCTCCTTAAAGCCCCTCCAAATGCTACAGAACACTGTAGCCAGAACCCTCTCCAACGCTCACAAATACGACCATATTTCCCCTATACTGAAGGACCTACACTGGCTCCCTATTCCCTCCTGCATCCTCTTTAAATCCCTGACCATTATATCCCCTATGAGGAAAGACTAAAGAGGTTAGGACTTTTCAGCTTGGAGAAGAGACGACTGACGGGGGATATGATAGAGGTGTTTAAAATCATGAGAGGTCTAGAACGGGTAGATGTGAATCGGTTATTTACTCTTTCGGATAGTAGAAAGACTAGAGGGCACTCCATGAAGTTAGCATGGGGCACATTTAAAACTAATCGGAGAAAGTTCTTTTTTACTCAACACACAATTAAACTCTGTAATTTGTTGCCAGAGAATGTGGTTCGTGCAGTTAGTATAGCTGTGTTTAAAAAAGGATTGGATAAGTTCTTGGAGGAGAAGTCCATTACCTGCTATTAAGTTCACTTAGAGAATAGCCACTGCCATTAGCAATGGTTACATGGAATAGACTTAGTTTTTGGGTACTTGTCAGGTTCTTTTGGCCTGGATTGGCCACTGTTGGAAACAGGATGCTGGGCTTGATGGACCCTTGGTCTGACCCAGTATGGCATTTTCTTATGTTCTTATGTTCTTATACATAAAGCCTTATATTCCCATCACTCCAACTGGCTGGCAGATCCCTTCCAATTTGCCTGCTCGAATCGACCGACAAGGACCACTAACAAAGGGTCCCTCCATGTGCCATCCCTAAAGAAAGCACACCTCACAGCTACAAGGGATCGGGCACTCTCCATTGCTGGACCTATGCACTGGAACTCACTCCCAACCCACCTCAGACTTGAACCTTGCATCACCAAATTCAGAGCCCAGCTCAAAACCTGGCTATTCAAACAAGCCTTTCCCCAACACCCTTGATGAATATTGAATTGTGATGGATCATGACCTGAATTTGACTATGATCTTGTTCTTATGACATTATAGTTCACTTGTTGTTTGTTCCTATGCTTCTCTGCTCTCCTTATGGTTTTTTGTACCCCTTACCCTTCCCCTGTTACTTGTAATTTCCGTTGCTTTTGTTCCATGTAAACCGAGGTAATGTTTTGACTAACATCGGTATAGAAGACTTTTAAAATAAATAAATAAATAAATAAATCTTCTCTAAGTGCCCCTTTAACCCCTCGATTATCTAACGGTCCAACTGACTCCCTCACAGACTTTCTGCTTTGGGTATATTTTAAAAAGTTTTTATTATGAGTTTTTTCCTCTGTGGTAACCTTCTTTTCAAATTGTCTTTTAGCCTATCTTATCAACATCTTACATTTAACTTTCCAATGCTTATGCTTTATCCGATTTTCTTCTGATGGATCCTCTTTCCAGTTTTTGAATGAAGATCTTATGGCTAAAATAGCCTCTTTCATCTCACTTTTTTAACTATGCTGCAAATTGTTTGACCTTCCTTCCACCTTTCTTAATGCGTGGAATACATCTAGACTGAGCTTGCCTATTGCACTCAACTTTTGTAGCTGCACCATTCAGGTTTGGTTTTTTTTTTAACAATTTTTATCATTTTATCAAAGTTTCCCATTTGAAAATTTAGCACGAGAGCCGTGGATTTGCTTACTGTCCCCCTTCCAGTCATTAAATCAAATTTGATCATATTATGATCACTATTGCCAAGCGGCCCCACCAGTTACCTCTCTCACCAAATCCTGTGCTTCACTGAGAATTAGATCTAAAATTGCTCCCTCTCTGGTCGGTTCCTGAACCAATTGCTCCATAAAACTGTTATTTATTCCATCCAGGAAATTTATCTCTCTAACATGTCCTGATGTTTCACTTACCCATTCAATTCTGAGTTAAATGAAATCTCCCATTATTACTGCACTACAAATTTGGTTAGCTTCCCTAATTTCTCTTAGCATTTCATTGTCTGTCTCATTATTTTGGCCAGGTGGATGGTAGTATACTCCTATCACTATAGTCTTCTCCAACACACAAGGAATTTTCTCCCATAAAGATTCGAAGGTGCATATTAGTCTCATGCAGGATGTTTATCCTGTTGGATTCTATGCCATGCCAGACATAAAGTGCCATCCTGCCACCAAGTTGCTCCTCTCTATCATTGCGATATAATTTGTACCCCGGTATAGCAGTGTCCCATTGGTTATCCTCTTTCCACCATTTCTCTGAGATGCCAATTAAGTCTATGTCATCATTTACTGCTATACATTCTAATTCTCCCATCTTACTTCTTAGACTTCTGGCATTGGCATACAAACATTTCAAAGTTTGTTTTGTGTTTGTATTAACATTCTAATTTTCAGTTGATAGGGATAAATTGGAATCTTGTAGCTTAGGTGATTCTTTACTTATAGGCACTTGGACTACTTTTCTAATTATTGGAACCTCACTGTCGGGATGCCCTAATTCTAATACATCATTAGTATCCTTTGAAGATACCTCTCTCCGAACCATGCGCTGCTGAGCGACTGTCGGCTTTCCCCTTTGCTGTAGTTTAAAAGCTGCTCTATCTCCTTTTTGAATGTTAGCGCCAGCAGTATGGTTCCACCCTGGTTAAGGTGGAGCCCATCCCTTCGGAAGAGACTCCCCCTTCCCCAAAAAGTTCCCCAATTCCTAACAAAACTGAATCCCTCTTCCTTGCACCATCACCTCATCCATGCATTGAGACTCCGGAGCTCTGCCTGCCTCTTGTGACCTGTGCGTGGAACAGGGAGCATTTCAGAGAATGCTACCCTGGAGGTTCTGGATTTAAGCTTTCTACCTAAGAGCCTAAATTCGGCTTCCAGAACCTCTCTCCCACATTTTCCTATGTTGTTGGTGCCCACATGTACCACGACAGCCGGCTCCTCCCCAGCACTGTCTAAAATCCTATCTAGGTGACGCGTGAGGTCCGCCACCTTCGCACCAGGTAGGCAAGTTACCAGGCGATCCTCACGCCCACCAGCCCCACCCAGCTATCTACATTCCTAATAATCGAATCACCAACTGTGTCGGCCAACCTAACCCTTCCCTCCTGGGCAGTAACTGTGGGAGACAAATCCTTGATGTGAGAGGTTAATGTATCAACTGGAGAGCAGGTCCTTGCTACAGGATTATTTCTTGCTGCACCAGGTTGATACATTCCAACCAGGAGACCTTCCTCCTCCAAGACAGCACTAGGGCTGCCAGTCTGGAGTTGGGGCTTGGCTACTATGTCCTGATTTTTGCCTGCCTTCTGTCTTTCTATTTAATACAACACACAAACTCATGGTTTTTGCCTGCCTTCTGACTAGCTATTTAATAGAGACATACAAACACAGTAAAAAATATACCTCAATAGTTTACTTCTCCCCAAAATTTTCAAGTTCTAAAATTTCCCCAAACAGTACTTACCGATTCTCTTCAGCCACCTGCATGGTGATCCTCTCCTCTGAGTGCTTCCCTCCTGGCTCTTTAACAAAAAAATCCTTTTTCCCCAAAAACTGATCAAAGCACCAGAAGGCCCTTGCATCAGGTCACCACTACTCCTCTGTCCTCTCAGAGGTTGCAGAGGGGCAGGTCTTCCTTACGCTGGCCTCCCCAGGGAAAGGGGACACCCAGGGGTCTTACAAGGCTTCTTACTACAAAAATGTCCAAACACAACCCAGAGGGAAACCCTGCCAAAAGTTAGTGACTGGTAGTGTAACCTCCTGAGCTTGCTCAGGATCCTCAGGCCCAGCTTCTGCACTGGCACCTAACTCTGAAACCCAAGGGTACTCCCTCCAATCTTTCAGTAGAGAGCTCCTATTATTGCCTTATCAGCTCCCTCGAAGGCACGCACTGCCTATGAATGGTGCCTCCCCCTGATTACACTGCCTAGTGCCTTAATGGTAATGAGTCCAGAGGGTCGTTACATTATTAAGCAAACATTCACAGCCATTCCCTGAACTAGCAGGAGAGGAGAGTAGAAATTGCCACAGGTCCTCTGCTTCTCACACAGGAAGAAGAATTCCTCCACCATTTCCATCAGCCGAGAGGTTGAGATTCAAAAGCTTTGTCCATTTGGGAATTAGCTGGACAAATCTTTGGGGTTGAAGTTGTACCCCCACTGAGTGAGGACATTTTGCCCGTGCAAATTTATTATTATTTATTTATTGCCATTTGATATTCCGCTTTTTACCAGGAATGGTCTCAAAATGGATTAGGAGAGATTTAAAGTAGGTTACAGTAGCATTAGATGAGCGGACAGTATTGGCTGAGGATCTCTATATTTAAAGTCAGATTCATAGTTAGGTTCTTTCGTTGTTTATTTATTTATTTATAACTTTTTTTATACCGAAGTTCAGGTAACAGAATTACTTATCACTCCGGTTTACATTATAACAAGTAGAAAACAATGACAACATATGTCTTACAATGAACAAGGGCGTGAACAACTTGGATAATATAACGTAACATAATTGTTGTTGCTGTACAATTAGGAAAACTTCCGTGCTATCTAGGTTGTTGGACGGGAAGCCTCTGTAGGTGATGCTTGGCTAAAAAGCCTTCCTGAAGGTGAGGTAGCTGAGCTCCAAATATAGGGTATTTATTTATTTATTTATTTATTAACTTTTATTTACCGACATTCGTGAAGCACATCGTGCCGGTTTACAAAGAACTCAGGTGGGAGATACAGTGAAACAATATAACAATATAATATAACAATGTAACATTATAACATTATAACATTATAACAATATAACATTATAACAAAGTGAACAAATAAAACAGTACAAAAAAATGAAGCCATGGGAGCCGAATTGAGGGGGGGGGAAAGGGGGGGAGGGGAGGGGGAGGGTGGGCAAGGGGTAGGAGGGGAAGGGGAAAGCATAGTTAGAAGGAGGTAAGGGGAGAATACAAAAGGATAGGGGGAGACTATGTACAGGAGAACTGTACAGGTGTCATTTAACTACGTAGAATTACGGAGACGTCGAAAGTTGGGGAAGGCGGTAAAACTGGGAAATAGTTACTTCAGAGGGTGTAAAAGAGGGGGTGGAGGGGGGGGGAAAATAAGGGAAGGGTGGCGGCCGGGTGACGCGGAAACGAAAGGGTGACAGGGGGCAGGGAGGAGAAAGGGATAAGACAGGCGGGAGGAGGGTGAGAGGTGGCCGGGCCGAATGTTCCAGATGTTTGGTACGTAATAGCTAAAGGCCCGAAGTCTGATGCAAGACACTCTAGCAGAGGTCAGAGGTGGGGTGGAAAGTAGTCATTTGGGAAGATCTGAGTTCTCTCTTGGGGGCATAAGGGAGAAGGAGTTGTTAGAGATAGTCTGGGGGCTGTTTTGAACTTGGTCGTGCTCTCTACTGTAGCTGAGATTGACTAGGTTTTATGTGGTCAGATGCTTTTGCTCTTATTAGGATTCTTGCTGCTGTATTATGTAGGAGCTGAAGGTGTCTTGAATTGTATAGGGAGATATCATTGAATAAAGAATTGCAGTAGTCTGTTCTGCTGGTGATTAGCGCATGGATTACTGTAGCCAGATTGTGTTTATCTAGGTAGTTCCATAGTTAGTGATTCTGACACAGGTGAATGAATAAGTTTTTTACTACTTTGGAGATGTGTGTTTCCATTCTGAGGTTTTGATCAAGTAAAACCCCTAAGCTTCAAACTGATTCTTTGGGATGTAACATCATGTCTAACAAATAAGATGATGACCTTAGTAGCTAATGCAGAGAAGTTCCAATTTAGAGGGGTTCGATTTGAGCTTCTGGTTGCTGAGCCATTGATGTAAAACATTTAATGAGATTTGAAATGGAGCGTGATTGGTCGGCTCTAATTTTGACACAGAGTTGAATGTTATCTGCAAAAAGATGGCCCTCAATGTTGTAGCCCTCAATTAGGTCACAAATCAAGTGGATGTAAATGTTAAAAGAATAGGGGAGAGGACCAAGCCTTGGGGGCTCCGCATGTGAGAGCTTGAGGGTTTATTGGCCCAAGTGACAGATTAGAGAAATGACTCAAACAGTTTAGGGCAGTACCTTTAATGCTGATGTTGAATAAGTGCTGGATTAGAAGTTGGTGGTCAACTGTGTCGCAGATAGCAGAGAAATCTAGCAAGATGAGGAAGGATTCACTACCTTGATCAGCATGCAAGTAGATGCTCTTAGTGATGGAAAGTAGAACAAATTCAGTTCTGTGGCCTATCCTACAGCTGGAGTTTTGACAGTGTAAAAATGTAAAAGGAGTTAGACTACTTTTTCTGTTAGCTTAGATAGGAAGAGGAGGCTAGAGCCTGGCTGATAGTTGTCTAATATTTTTTTATATAACCCAGATTTCTTCAGAATTGGTTTGATGATTGCACTTTTCAATGAGTGAGGAAAGGTGCTTTGAAATAAGATGACATTTACAATAATTATCAGCTAGGGAGGTTAAGACTTTCTTCAGGTTGCCAATGAATCTTGGTGGAATGGGGTCTACTGAACAAGTAGATTGACTGATTCTTTGGAGGATCTTCTCTGTTTCTTGCGGGGTGACTTTCCTGCAGTCAGTTAGTGGGAATAGTTTGGCTGAGGTTTGTTGGGAGCTAGTATCTTTGTTTGGGAGCTGTACTGCCATGATCGGTGAAGTTGAGGAGAGAAAAGCATCTAGGGAAGATCTAATGTTTGGGATTTTTTTCTGTGAAGAATTGAGCAAAGTCTTCTCCTGAAAGATTATCAGTGGCTGTGGTGGGTGTTTAAGTTTCAGGTTTATAACGTTTCCACACAAGTTTAGAGAATTTACTTGGGTGAGTGATTGCTAGTTCGAGGATTTAGAAATGTAGCCCTTTTTTGCATGTCGGATTGCCGCTTTGTATTTTTTGGAGAGTTCTTTGCAGTGCTGGATGTTGGAGTGTATTTTCTATTTATGCCAAGCCCTTTCAAGTTGTCAGCATTGTTTGAGTAAGCGGAGACCTTTGTGGAACCAAGGAGAATTTCAGACAGTTTTGGTGGGTTCTGGCTTGAAAGCTGCTAGTGTTTCAATGGCAGAAGTAAATGTGTCATTGTACTGCTTAACTAGTTGTTCAGACTGGTCTAAAGTGTTGATAGTTGGTATTTTTAGATGTTCTCTTAAGGAATCACTGGTAACTGTAGACAAGTTTCTGGTTGGAAGTCATGGTGCATGGGTGGTAGGTGTTCGATAAGGGTTTTGTAAAGTGATTCAGATAAGGTTGTGTTCTGACCAGGAGATAGAAATCACTGATAATGAAGCTAGATCTAGTTTCTTATTGAAAGAATGGAAAATTAGGTTGAGAGTGTGCTCGTGTTTATGGATTGCAACATTGAATATTTGGGTGAGACTCAGGTCATCCATGTTGTGCTGGAAAGTTGAAGCACAGCCTAAAGGGGGACTTCTGCATGATAATTGAAGACTTCTAGAACCAACAGGTTGGGGGAGGTGGTAGCAAAGTCACATATGAATTCAGATAATTTGAAAAAGGAATCAGTGATTTTCTGGAGGACGATAGATTAGTATGAGTTTTGGGCCTTCGTTGCCTTGAAAGTTAATAGTTATGCAGTCAGATTTGCCTATTTGTATGGAGGATACTAGTTTGACAACTAGTGTATCCTTGAAAATGATTGAAACTCCACCACCACTTGCCATATGATGATTGTGTGGTGAACGAGATATCCGGGTTGGCATAGTTGAGTGAGAGATAGTGTCACCCTCTCCAATCCAAGTCTCAGTAAGGTATACTAATTGGAGGTTAAATTCTTCAGTGAATTTTAGTATATGATGGGAGTTGCTGTTTACTGAGCATGCATTGAGGAGGCTGCGTTGTAGGGAAGGAGAAACGTTCTGTCTTAATTGAGTGAAACTAATGGACTTAAAGTGGGATAGGATGAAGGAGTCTAGGATGGGTTGATTCAGGTTTTTGGTGGTGTCTTTGCCCCCAGATCACATGTATAGGTAGAGTGGATTTGCTGAAGCACCTAATGATAGTAAAGTTTGACCAGTTATCTCTCCGAGGTTTGAGAGCTAGGGATAATGAGGGGATGGTGGGTATATATAGTCAGAAAAATATAACTTAGGCAGATAAACCTACAAATTTAAGTGTTTCTGTACTATAATTATATAGGAATATAAGAAGAACACTAATGCAATAATATATCTGGTACGATAGTGAATGAAAAAGAATTAAAATGCCAATTTATTCTAATATACATACATAAAATATAATACATAACAAAACATATATCTTATCTTAAACATTTTGCATGTCTTTTATCTTTCCGAAGAGGTTATAAATCCTTGCATTTAGAGAGTCAATGGCACACATGTATCAAACTTGTCTTATAATGATGTTCCAATGTTGTACAGAACTTCTATTATAATATCCAAGGTAATATTTTATAGCGCTGCTTTCCCAAAGGTAGGATAGAAAGTGAAATGTGCCAGAAATTTGGTCAACAAAGCCTTTGTTTCGCCCGTAGCTCGATTTATCAGGAGGGAGAAATTACAATAATGGAGACAACCCGTAAATACTGAAACCAAAAATATCAAGAAGATATGTATGCATCTCTACATTCATATCATGTCACACTCAAGTCACAGATGAGATGTTCGTGTCATGGAATCCTGTCTTCAGAGTGATTATGGTTTTAGCATTAGTTTCACATCCAAAATTCTTAGATAAGGATCTGTACCAAGTAATATTACGTTTAACCCATATCGGGATTATCCCATTTTCTTTCTAAAAAATTACTTTTTAGATTTATCTAAGAATTTTTAATGTGAAACTAATGCTAAAACCATAATCACTCAGAAGACAGGATTGAGAAATTGTTGCATGCAGAAAATTTAACCTGATATGAGTTGGATCTGGAGGCATTTCCGAGTTTGCTGAAACTTTAGTTAAAATTATGCGGATAAGTCTGGTAGGACCGAATGCCCAGGTATCTTCAGCAGAAGACTTATCCAGAGAAGTCCCTTTGAATATCTGGATAAAGTTATTCAGATAATTATCCAGATAAGTTATGGAATCTGAGCTTCCAAATGAACCCCTGGGAACTGTTTGATTTGACTTGTTCTGATGCAGCTCTGGCCCTAAGGGTAAAGGCATGAGTGATGATACTGAAGGTAGAGAAATCTTTAGGAAGGTAGAAATAATGATGGCTGTTCTGAATCATTTGTATATTGTGTTTTATGTTATTTTTATGTTTATTTGATTTTATTGTTTTCAATTTTTAGTTGATAATGTGTACATCGCTTTGATAGATTTTACTGCAAAACCTGGAAAGTGATTAACACATAAATGAGTTTTCTGCTAGTCAGCTTGCTGAATATTGGGTTCTTTGTGTTCTAAAACGGCAGGGACGGTAGGGTGCGTAGGTGATCGACAAGATCAGGTAGCACCAGTACCTGCAAGGGTCTGGGGAACGCTGGTCCAGAGGTCCTGATTTTTCGGAGTCAGCAGTGTCATTTTGCCCCACATTCGAGAGGAAGGGGGAAACAGAAAAACAATTTTCAAAATGGCTTTTTATGTGGTTAAATGCCCGTACACCCACAGAAAGCTCTTTGAAAATCACCCCTTTTTTGACTGTCTTTCATCAATGAGCATGCTGCTTTATCTTTATGGAGTACACTGCTGTAAACGCCTGCTCTTTTCTTTCAGAATAAATATGATTTTCAGTCAGGAGACTGGGGAGAACCTTCTCTTAATCTGCGGCCTCCCAATGAAGCTGCAAGTGCCAACCCTGTACAGTACTGGCAGCACCATCCCGAGAAGCTCATCTTCCAAGCGTGCGATTACAGAGCCTATGTAAGTCTTCCTCTCCTTCATAGCGTGCACTTAGGATGGGACATTGAAATAAATAAATACCACAAGGCAGTTTGCTGCAAAAGGTTTAAATAAAACATCTTGTGCCCAAGGGTAAAATGTACACAAGAATGAAAAACGTGTGCAAGAAGTGCTGCTGGATGTTTCTCCAGGGGGAGGGAGGGAATGTAAAGATCTGCAAATGTTTGGCAGCCGCTATGTGAAACTGGACAAGCGGCCCCACAATACAATGAGAAGCACAAGACTGGCAGAAGAATGCGGACTAATCCAGCCACAGTGACTCAGGAGAAATGTAATCTTATATCTGATAATGTCCTTTCCTTGAATTCTCCTACACCAGGCCAAACAAGTGAGTTATATCCCCTTACAGCCGGTGGCGATAGAGAACCTAACGTTTTCTGTGACATCATCACTGGTGCAAGCCAGGCAAAACCAGTTTTCTTGTGACCAAACAACTGGAAGTAGAAGTCAGCACTAATCTCACAGGAATGTAAATAACTTGTAATATCAAAGTAACTCGTTCTATTGAGAAAAATTACTTCATCAGACAAAAGAAGCAGAATCACCAGGATGTAAGAAAAAGTAGCGGCAACTCCAGCCTCCAGCTATTCAAAATCAGCCCATTCCTACCAGTCCTGGACTGGAGCAGCAGGATTCAAGGAAAGTCTCCTTTACCATCCTGCTACACAAGCCCATCCAATCTGGGTGTGAAGAAGTTTAAACCATCTGATGAACAAGGCCTTTGAGGTTACCTCACCTCTACATAATCCTCCAAACATAACTTGCCAGATATTTCTTTTTTACTTATGAATTTTCACACTTACAGACAGCAGTAGCATGCCCCAGAAAGTATCAGGTACATCATGGAAAGAAATCATTTTCCATCAATAAAATATTACCAGAACAAACTATTTTTCCATATCCTGGAGGGTGATATCCTTCAGTAGAGCAAATTATACCATACAGGGTGATATAGGAAAGAGGAGAGGATGCAGATCTCTAAATCAATCTCCGACATCTGAGGCTTGAGAATCCAGAAACAACCCTAACTGGGAAGGAGCATAAAAAATATATCTAGCACCATTTATCTTCATGACTCATTTACATAGAAATCGAATAACTATCTGGGCACCCATCTGTTATGCACGTAAACAAAGGGCTAGAAATTTCTTCCATCGTTGCTGTGTTGCTTTAGATACATCTGGGTACAGCCAGACTTTTTGGCCCAAATAGAGGGTATTCCTGTTACGAAGAAATATTTTCAGAATATTGTCCCAGTCAGAAGATAATACAAAGTTCACCAACAATGTACCCCTTTTCTCTGTTTCAGCCTCAAATTCAAAGATGCTGGCCTAGAAGCATTTACCGTAGAGACTTGTTGATTTTCTCCTTCCATCTTAATTTCTGGAAGAAAATACACTTTAGAAATTGGTGGCAGTGCTTCTGTTGAAATTTGTAATATTTCTTGTAGATAAATTCTGAATTGTTCCCTCGGCAAAACCATTTTACACTTTGGAAAATTTAAGACTCTTAAATTTAGATATCTCAAGACATTCTCTAAATTTTCCACTCTTCTAATTAAAGCTGTTTCACCTTGTATCAATCCACTCTGTACTGATTTTATTTGAATAAATTTACAGTCTATTTCTTCAGTTATTTCTGTGTGCAAAGATACAACAGGATTTAAATTATTAAATTGAACTTGAGTATCTTTAATAACCATAGTAAGCGTTATCATTGAATTTTCTAGTAAAGAAATAGCTTTCTACAGTGAGTCCAAAGTCAACTACACTTGGTTTCACCAGTAAAGACTGAGTAGTAATAGTTACCGGTTGGGCTATTTGAGGGTGTTGTCCATCTTGGATTCAGGCCTTTCCCACAGTCTCTCTCTCTTCTACAATGGCTTGCACGCCACTTAGATCACATTCGAAATCGGGGGTTAACCCTTCCATCCGCGGGGTGGAGAATAACATTCCACTCTCGATAACAGATGCCACTTTTGACTCCTGTGTGTCCCATCTCGGGGGTCCTCGCCTTGAAGGACACCATCCGTCCGAGGAGGGCACCCGGTCCCACAGTCGCAGCGCACAATGGTGGGGAAGGCATCATCGGAGCTCCGAGACTCAATGATGTCTCTCCCATGAGTGAGGGGGATTTGCTCTCCTCCTTGCGCTCTTGCGGGATCCTCCGGAGCTTTGTCATCTGCTGGGGGGTAGAATCCAGCGATGCTCGTCTGAACAAGGTTAGGTTTTAGGGAGGCTGAGGCTCCTTCCCTAACCTGTCCTTTTCTTTTTGTATATGGCATAGTAGGTAAATATTCAATAATAATGAGCAACTTGGGAGTTACAACTTCCACATCCTCTCCTCACGACGCCATCTTGGAATTCCCACAACTTGCCAGATTTTCTGAAAGCCGTGGCTCCAAAAACCTAAGGAGGACATGACAGACACCAAAAAAACAAAGACCATGACACTCCTGTCTTGAGAAGGTCAGAAGCGTAATTGTCTGATTTAAGTGGCACATTGACACCACCTTAGACCAGAATGAAAGGACTGGACAAACTGATGGTTGAAGGAGAGGGGGAAAAAACCCATGAACAGATGCCTGCAAGAAAAAGCTTGCTATTATGGATACGACTTGCAGAACATATGGTAACAAGAAACATTCTCCTCAGGGAAGATCCCTTGGAGAGGTGTTCTTCAAAGAGCGAAATAGCGAGTGTACAAAGGCACTGAGTACTAGAATAAGGTACTACTGTGGGATCTCAGGCCTAAAGGGAATTGGACAAAAAAGCCTTTCCTGAACTAAACTAAACCTATTCCATTATTACCTATTCGCTCAGACTTTGCCTTAATCATAGTAATTAATATCCCTACCTCATAAGGGCAATTCTTCAACGCTATAAGCACATTGACTGGCATATATGTTATATATATTTAAACCCCTGCTTCTTTTCTCTGATCCAAGTTATATTACTCCCTTGTTTTATTGTAACTGCATTCCTTAGCCTTCTCTTGTTTAATGTTTTTTACTACTATTACTATTATTTTATTATTATTACTTAGATCAATGTTATTTATTGCCTTTTGTTCCCTATCTACTTGTTAATTGTAAACCGACATGATGCGATATTTATCGCGAATGCCAGTATAGAAAAACTTTAAATAAATAAATAAATAAATAAATAAATAAATAAATAAATAAAATGAGCTACATCTGGGTGGTAAGCCCCAGAGAGTTGTTGGATTCTACCTCCATAAGAGGAGACCTTCAGTCCTTTCTGAATATATACCACTTTACAGAATGTCTCAAATACCTCTGAATGTTCTACCTCTTGTTAAACTTCTATCTTCCTCTTCTTTTACTCCCAGTTAGAATCATCCCTGTTTTATTGTAACTTCTTCTTCTGAGCACTTGTTATAATTTGTTATAATTTATTATAAGTTGTAATGTATACATTCAAGTTATAGTTTTGTATTGCTCACCCCTTGTTTTATGTAAACCGACATGATACAAACTCCGTGAATGCCGGTATAGAAAAATCACAAATAAATAAATAAATAAATAAATAGATGCTTAACAGAGACTTAAGCAAAAGAAGTAGACTTCTTATGGGTTATCAACAGAATCAGTATTACTGAGGAAAAAAACCCTTACTTCTGCAAGAATGTCAACTCAGGGGCCATTCCATGTGATAGAATCGAACTAGTTCATAAAAAAAAAAAGGCCTTGACCCCAAGGTAATTGAATTGAAGATTGGATCTGAAGTCTAACCAGACCTATGATCTTTTCAGCCAGTCCAGTGAACCCTGATCTTCTAACCTTTTCAACATTCTTCCTAATAGAAACTATAGAAGAAACACATAAGTCTTTCCTCTGGCCTCAGCTGAATCAGGACATCTACTCCCTGCATTACTGAAGAAAGAGAAAGCTTTGGTATTCTTTCGTGCCGCCATTCAATCCATACCAAAGGAATCCCAAACAATCCACTATCTTCTAAAAAGACTCCCAGCTGAGCTCCCACTCTCCATCATCTAACGTGTTTGTTTGTTTATTGATTTATATTCCTCCTTACAGGCACTTCAAAGCAGATTATATTCAAGTACTATCAGTATTTCCTTATTTTGATTAACTTGAACAGTTTTCAGATTCGTAGCATGAGCAGCTGAAACCTGCAAAGGATCTTGCTCTGCTCTTTTGAATCAGTCTTTCTAGACTTTTGGCGCTCCCCTGTTGGTTCACCTAAGACACTGCCATAGCATAGTTAGAGAGCACTCAAACTACCCTTTCTTTCATGAAGGAATTACACAAAGTAACGCTAGCCTGATGTCTCTAGTCTCCAATCTGTTGTTGGACCACAAGGATTCTTCCTGTGAAGAGAGCCATTGAGTTACTTGATTTTGACAATGAGTTACCCAATCCATCAGGCTTGCATCTGTCATGAACAGCCCCACAAAAAAGGTTCCAGATTCATTGCTTTCTGTAGATTAAGTGACATCAATTACCAGGAAAGGCTCCTCTTCACTAGCCTTGGAAGAGGAAGACAAATTTTGTATTCTTGAAAGTGAGGAGACCAATAATATAGAAAGGACACTGAAAAGGATGCATGTGAGCCCTAGCCCAGGGAACCAGATCCAAGGTAGCCACCATGGAGGTTCAAAGCTGCAGAATGAAAAACTCACATTGAGATTCCCTGAGCAGTAAACCTTAACCTGGCTCACCATCCCGACTACTCATTCTGGAGTCTGATAGACTTGGCCCACTTGATATTGGATAGAGCTTGCAGATACTCCAGAAATTAGAAAGAAATAAATTTGCTCTTGGAAAATCAGATTACCCAATCTAAGTCTTCCAAAACAACCCCCCCCCCCCCCCCCCCGATGAAAACAGCTAGGCATTCCTGATAGTGGATGATTACTACTGTTACCTTGGTGAGAGCTCTTGGAGCTGTGCTGAGCCTAAAGGGAAGAGCTTGGACTGAAAAGCGCTAGCCCAGGATGAAAAGCAGAGAAATGTTTATGATCCTCTCTGATGGGAATGTGTAAGTAAGCCTCTGAAAGGTCCAGGGATGCAAAGAAACTCGTCTTAGCTTACAGTGATTACCACAGAGGAAAGGGCTTCTCTACGGAGATGGGCAGTGCAAAGACATTTATTGAATCCCTTCAATAAATGAGGAAGGGAAGGATGAACCATTCTTTATGGAAAACCGTCCCCAACCTTGATCTCCTTGTGAAACTATAATCGCAGCCTGCAATAGCTGCAGTCTGACAAGGATGCTCTGCACAGCCATCCTCCTGACAAATAACACATGGGGAGACCATAAAGACATCGGGGGCTGTGGAAATAAACTCTCAAACCGTAACCATTTTAGTACAAAGTTACATGGGAACCCTCCTGGTAAAAGCATTGAAGGTCTTGTCTACCTGATGGTACCCAGGAGAGAGACCCTACCGTTCTTCACTTAGAGGAGTGACTTGATCTTGTAGAGCCAATGTTGATTCTCATCAGTTTCTCCAGCTCCTTGCCAAACAGTACATTTCCTTAGAAAGGAAGCTTATTCTGGCAGGCTATGGAGGAAGCTTCAGCCACCCAATTCCACTACTACATAGCCTTTGTGCTGCCGCTGATGCAACTACAGATTTAGGAGCCATTTAACGAGGCCATAAATGGCCCTCGCTAGGAGAGTGGCCTCCTGTCTCCAGTGAGGCAACCTCAGCCCCTCTGATAGTTGCAGCGCTATTCCTTCTAATCTCTATTGATGGCTTTCTAATCAGCTAAGGCAAAAAAAGCATAATTCAACAGAACTGCAAGCTTTCAATGTTTTAGGAACCTTGAGGGAAGCTCCTTTTACTAGAATAGTACCTTACAGATCTTTACCGAGGTATGTAAAAAAGAGACAGGTGAAGATACAACTTTATCTAAACTTTGGTCCATTTGTGACTGCTCTCAGGAAACTACTTTAGTGCCTGACATCATAAGAAAAGAGTCTAAGCACTAAGAGAATCAATCTCATCTTTATAAAAGTGTAGGCTCATAAAATCCAAAATATTCCTCCATTTTAGAGCAACGATGACATCTCCGCTAAGCCTCACCTACACCCAGCACCTCCCTGGTCAAGTCACCCGCTTTCCCAATGGGCCAACCATGGAGGCGAAGCTTGAAGCAGGACCCTGTTGCAAAGTAGACCGTGTCTCTCCCCTTTCACCAGGCATCTGAATCATATACAAGGCTTGGTGCAGGAGAAAGATATATTCTGGGGAGAATTGCCCTAACTGCACCGGAACCAAAGGAAAGCCCAGGAGAACTTCAGGGACTGAGTTCCCCATATAAATAAAAAAAGCCAAGAGCGCATTGCAAATAAGCTACTGTTCTGGCCAAAACTGAGCAGAATAAAGAACGGCTCCAACGTGGGCCCCCGAACCTTCTTCCACCGTGCTGACGCGGTGGTGAGCAGGGAAATGGCCTGGGGGGCTGTGTCGTGAGCTTTCACCGCTACCTCCCCAGCCAAAACGCCACAGCAGAAAGAATCCATCGCAGTGACCGCTTCTGCCTAAAAGAGCGCATTAGAGAAAAAACCGTCAGGGGCCTCTGAACTGGCTTCTTCTGAGGCCGACGCAGTTATGAGTAGGAGCAAAGCATTACTTGCAGTCGGGCCCATGCAAGCTATATCGGGAGCTTTACTGCCTCCCCAGCCGAAATGCTGCAGCTCTCGGGGGGGCGCACAAGCTGGCACGCCGGCTCTCACAGCTCATACACTGCTGCTTAAACTATTTCTTTTCCAAAGCAGCACAAAGAGGGAGGAGAACAGGAGAGAGTGAGAAAACCCTGCTCTGAGGACTTCAGCAATGAATCACACTGCCACCCCCTTGCAGACTTTATCTACCTCCAAAAGAAATCTAGGATTCTCCTTATAGGGCTCCCTTAAACTGAAAAATATTCCAGAAGCCTGGCCTACAGTCTCCTTAGAAGACTCAGTTAACTGAAAACATTTCAGAAACCTGACCTGCAGTTGGCTTACAAAGAGAAACTTTCAAGGAGAATAAGTAAAACAGCCCTGATATGCTCTACCAGGGAAGGGAAGGCCAGCAAGTTCCAGTAAGTCCTACCACCTTCTAGAGACAGAGAATACGGGCTTTGCCTGGCTTGCATCACAGTAAGTACCAGTGATAATGTTACAGAAACGTTTGTGACCTCTGTCTCCACCTGCTGGTAGGGGGATATAACCCACTTGTTTGGATGGGTGTAGCAGGATGATAAGGAATATATTATTTCTCATCTACAAATAAAACTGAAAGAATGGGCCCGCCTTGTAGTTCAGTGGTAATCCTGGGGCCGGGCCTGGCTCAGTGGCATTTCCAGGACCCGGCTCTATCGCACAGTAGCAGTGTTGCACACCATCAGTACCCAGGTCAGAGGTTCTATTTCTGTCATGATATTGGGTTTCATATTAGGAGCTACCACCCAGGAAAAAGATCGAGGCATCATAGTGGATAACACATTGAAATCTTCGGCTCAGTGTGCTGCAGCAGTCAAAAAAGCAAACAGAATGTTGGGAATTATTAGAAAGGGAATGGTGAATAAAACGGAAAATGTCATAATGCCTCTGTATCGCTCCATGGTGAGACCACACCTTGAATACTGTGTACAATTCTGGTCGCCGCATCTCAAAAAAGATATAATTGTGATGGAGAAGGTACAGAGAAGGGCTACCAAAATGATAAAGGGGATGGAACAGCTCCCGTATGAGGAAAGATTAAAGAGGTTAGGGCTGTTCAGCTTGGAGAAGAGACGACTGAGGGGGGATATGATAGAGGTGTTTAAAATCATGAGAGGTCTAGAACGGGTAGATGTGAATCGGTTATTTACTCTTTCGGATAATAGAAAGACTAGGGGGCACTCCATGAAGTTAGCATGGGGCACATTTAAAACTAATTGTAGAAAATTCTTTTTTACTCAACGCACAATTAAACTCTGGAATTTGTTGCCAGAGAATGTGGTTCATGCAGTTAGTGTAGCTGTGTTTAAAAAAGGATTGGATAAGTTCTTGGAGGAGAAGTCCATTACCTGCTATTAAGTTCACTTAGAGAATAGCCACTGCCATTAGCAATGGTTACATGGAATAGACTTAGTTTTTGGGTAATTGCCAGGTTCTTATGGCCTGGATTGGCCACTGTTGGAAACAGGATGCTGGGCTTGATGGACCCTCGGTCTGACCCAGTATGGCAGCTTCTTATGTTCTTGAAAGATACAGATATGGAAACAAAAATGTTAAAGGGGTTAGAATAGCTGCGTTATGATGAAAGGTTAGGGCTCTTCAGCTTGCAGAAGAGAGGACTGAGCGGGGATATGATAGAGAGACTTATAAAATCTTGAGTGGGTAGAACCTTTCAGCAAATATTAACGCAATGGGAAATGCAACAAAACTAGCAGTTAGCAGTTTTAAAAAGAAAATTGAAGAAAATATTTTTCCCCTCTCTGCACAATCAAGCTGTGGAAGCTGTTTCCAGAGATATTTAGCATAGCGAGGTTTAAAAGAGGTTTGGAGAAGTTCTTGAAAGAAAAGTCGTGTTTTGATTGAACTTATCTTCCAGCTTTCATGACTGGTCAGGCACTACATTCAGCTATCCCAGAGGACTCACAATCTAAGCCTCTCAGGCTGTTTACCATGCGGTAAACAGGGATATTCTGCTACCAGCACCGCACATATTATAATCAGCTGATTAGCATGTGCATGCATGCTAATTAGCTTATTGCTACCCTAAACCATGCAAATCAAATAATGCAGCTTGCCTCAAAGATCACAAGCTTCCCGGGAAAATCAGGGCATTAACGCATTCTGAGGCCATGTGTTGAAGGGCTGATGGTTCTGAATACCCCTCTCCCCCAAGATGGATAGAAAGCCTCAGGGGCCTCCATTGACCCCCCTGTCCCAACCCCCAACCCCTGCCACCCCTGCAGGTGGCCATAGCAAAACAAAAGGTTAAAATGTTCACCCCTGCCCTAACCCCTCCCCTTCAAGCTAAACCTCAGCCCTTGAGGTCAGGCTGCCCACCCTCCAGACCTCCAGCCCTTACATTTCAGGTTCTGGTGGTGTAGTGGGGTCCAGAGGGCTCCGTAGACTCGGGGCCCTGTGGCAGCCACTATTTTATTATTTTGAAATGGCGTTGGCTGTCTCTATCACGAGAGGGGGTAAAATGTCCATTTTTAAACTGTGAAAAGTGTAGAACAATTTATCTGAAGCCCGGCTGCAAATACATCGATGACGGACTTTGCTGGCTCATTTGGACTTAAGTGGTTTTGAAACGGCAGATTCGTAGCAGTTGTGAGCCTGGGATTTCATTTTTATTCTACCTTTTTATATTTGTTACATTCGGGGCTGTGGGTACCAGAGAATACGCAGAGCCGGGACATTCTCTTTTCAGCCGTTTATTCTTTGTTTTTGTTCTTAAATATATACAGGCCGCAGCACACGGCTAAACATGCGACTAGACGCGCGTCCTTAACACGCAGTGCGAAACGGGGGTTAGCACGCAGCTAATAGCACTCATCACATGTAAATTCATGTTGATGAGGCTATTACCTATTTCTCCCAATGCGAAAAAAAATGTGTGCCTGACGCGCATATTTTTATCCTCAAAAAGTGTACAGAAAAGCAGAAAATATCCTGGCGATATTGAGTCGGGAAATTGATAAAAAGAACGGGGGGGGGGGGGGGGGGAACCCCAAAAACGTGTGCCGGCGGGTCAGGTTAGGAGCGTTGTTTTTCCTAACCCGCTGCCAGCCACGTCTCCCGGGCGCTCGCTGCTGAGGAGGCGCTAGGGGCGCACATTTTCCCCTGGTGCCTGCCCCTTTACATGTAGCATGGGGCGCTCTGGAGAGTTTGGCATTAGGAAAGCAGGCGCCCAGTCACGCGCGCCCATTGCAATATACAAAACTCCTCTTTGTTTTTATGGGGTTAGGGTTTGGTTTGGGTGTGGGTAGATTTCCCGGGATGCATTTTCTGGTGGCGCGTATCTTTTCGAGTTATTGGATATGCTGAGTGTGGGAAAGGGTATGGAGGGAGGGATTCGGTTAAGCAGGGAAGGTTTTACCGTAGTCTCCCAGGCATTGGGGGATCCCTCCTCTTGCATGGATTAACACTTTTATGTTTTTTTCCTGTTTGCTGGGTCTGGGCTTCTTCCTGGATGCTTGGATAGAAATTTTTGAATGCTTAGGGGCAGATTTTATAAAATTACGCCCGCGCGTACTTTTGTTCGCGCACCAGGCTCAAACAAAAGTACAGCGTATTTCAATAGATATGGTGAAAAGTCATACGTTAAATTGTTATGAATGCTAATATGTTACAAATCTTTCTCTCACCAATTAAATGAAAAGGATATTTCAGTATTTGAAGAAACAAGGATCCCAAATTGCCATGCTTCAAAAAACACAGTTAACTGATGTTGAATACCTTACACTTAGAAAAGATTGGGTAGGTCACACAATTCTAAAAGTAGGGGAATCTGTGTCTTAATTCATAAAGTTTCACTATTGGAGGTGACTTTATCCTGCTCTACACAGATGGAAGATTTGTTATTTTGAACTGTATGGTATTTTCAACTTGTTTTATTCTACTTAATCTACAGTTGTGTTTATAAGTTTACATACCCCTGGCAGAATTTGTAAGATGTGTAGCATTTTAAGACTAATAAGAAGTGGAGACGATGAGCGGTATACAATTAGGTGTGAACCATAAGGGAAAGTATAGCGCTATAAGAGTTCATGGATCCTTATCTTGAAAAATTCAGTAAATGAAACTTGAAAATTAATTAAATCAACATATCCTTTGTTTATTAAATGATTGTGGACAGTCCGTGTCGGGGGACCGAAAGTTTTGTCTGCAAGCAATCATTTAATAAACAAAGGATATGTTGATTTAATTAATTTTCAAGTTTCATTTACTGAATTTTTCAAGATATATGTGTATATATACTGTATATATATGTGTATATATATGTATATATATATGTGTATATATATGTGTATATATACTGTACTATTGTATATAATTAACCTCCTCTTTCTCTTTCTATTTTCCCCCTCCCAGTTATCAGCCCCTGTTAATTGTAACTGCATCTCTTCTTCACGTTTATTTATGTTCTTGGTTGTTTCTTCACACCCCTGTTTCATGTAAACCGGCATGATGTGAATGCTTTCATGAATGCCGGTATAGAAAAACCTTAAATAAATAAATAAATAAATAAGATAAGGATCCAGGAACTCTTAAAGCGCTATACAAGCATTTTAAGAAAACATGAGTGATCAAACAAAACACGTCTGTTATTTTTAATGTTTCAAATTAAATTATTATGCATCACAGTACAGCACAATCATTAAACAAACCATAGCAATAAAGGAAACAAAATGGTCCTGTTCAAAAGTTTCATTACCCTTAGTTCTTAATATCGGGAATTGCCCGCTTTTGCATCAGTGACGACTTACAGTCTCTTGTGATAGTTGTGAATGAAGCCTTTTATTTTCTCACATGGTAAAGCTGCCCATTCCTCTTGGCAAAAAGCCTCCAGATCCTGTAAACAGTTTGGTTGTCTAGCATGAGCTGCATGTTTGAGTTCTCCCCAAAGTGGCTTAATGATGTTGAGGTCAGGAAACTGTGATGGCCACTTACTTCTTTTGCAACCACTGAAGGGTTGACTTGGCCTTATGTTTTGGATCATTGTCATGTTGGAAAGTCCAGGTTTGCACTATGCTCAACTTCCTGGCTGATGAATGCAAATTCTCCTCCAATATTTTCTGATAAGATGCTGCATTCATCCTTCCACAAATTTTGACTAAATTCAAAACAGCAGAGATCCACCTCTATGTTTCACGGAAAGTATGCTGTGCTTCTCTTCATAGGCTTTGTTGACTCCTCTCCAAACATAGCATTTATGGTTGTGACCATAAAGTTCAATTTTCGTCTCATCACTCCAAATTATTTTATTCCAGAAGATTTGAGGCTCCTCTAGGTTCTATTTGGCATATTGTAAATGGGCTGTTTTGTGGCGTTGGTTCAGAAATGACTTTTTTCTGGCAACTCTACCATATAGTGAGGTGAAAGAGGCTATTTTAGCCAAAAGATATTCATTCAAAAATTGGAAGAAGGATCCATCTGAAGAAAATTGGATAAAGCATAAGCAGTGGCAAGTTAAATGTAAGACATTGATAAGACAGGCTAAGAGAGAATTTGAAATGAAGTTGGCCGTAGAGGCAAAAACTCATAAAAACTTTTTTAAATGTATCTGAAGTAGAAAGCCTGTCAGGGAGTCGGTTGGACCATTAGATGATCGAGGGGCACTTAGGGAAGATAAGGCCATTGCGGAAAGACTAAACAACTTCTTTGCTTCGATGTTTACTGAAGAGGATGTTGGGGAGATACGCATTCCTGAGTCGGTTTTCATGGGTAACGATTCAGATGAACTGAACCAAGTCACGATGAACCTGGAAGATGTGGAGGCAAGATTAACAAACTGAAGAGTAGTAAATCTCCTGGACCGGATGGTATACACCCCAGGGTTCTGAAAGAACTCAAAAATGAAATTTCCAACCTATTAGTACAATTTTGTAACCTATCATTAAAATCATCCATTGCACCTGAAGACTGGAAGGTGGCCAGTGTAACCTTGAAATTTAAAAAGGGCTCCAGAGGTGATCCAGGAAACTATAGATCAGTGAGACTGACTTCAGTGCCAGGAAAAATCATGGAAACTTATATACTTTCATAGAAGTGACAGCAGAAAAGGACCAAATGGTCCATCCAGTCTGCCAGCAAGCTTATAGTAGCTCCAACCATGCCATACAGGTCTCCCCCATAAAGATATCATCAGGCGGTGGCAGCTGCCTTGCAAGTTACCCCCCATATTTATTTTCCCAAACCGTTAAAGTCAGGGCCCTTGTTGGTTTCTGTCTGAGTCCAATTTCCCATTACCTCTTGCCATTGAAGCAGAGAGCAATGTTGCAGTTACATCACAAGTATAAGGCTTAATTGGTTAAAGGTAGTAAGTGCCACGCCAGCAAGTTACCCCCATTCGCTTTTTTCCTTGTTTCCATCCTCTGCCTTTAGGGATCCACAATGTTTATCCCATGCCCCTTTAAAATCTTTCATTGTTTTCATCTTCATCACCTCCTCCGGAAGGGCATTCTAGGCATCCACCACCCTCTCCATGAAGAAATATTTCCTGACGTTGGTTCTGAGTCGTCCCCCCTGGAGTTTCATTTCATGACCCCTAGTTCTACTGATTTCTTTTCAATGGAGAAGGTTTGTCGATTGTGCATCATTAAAACCTTTCAGGTATCTGAAGGTCTGTTTCATATCACCCCTGCTCCTCCAGGGTGTAATTATTCAGATCCTTCAGTCTCTCCTCATAAGTCTTACAATACAGACCCCACATCATTTTGGTCGCCCTTCTCTGACCGCCTCCATCTTGTCTCTGTCCCTTCGGAGATACGGTCTCCAGAACTGAACACAGTACTCCAGGTGAGGCCTCACCAAGGACCTGTACAAGGGCATCATTACCTCCTTTTTCTTACTCGATATTCCTCTCTCTATGCAGCCCAGCATTCTTCTGGCTTTAGCTATTGCATTGTCACATTGCTTCACCATCTTCAGATCGCTAGATACTTTCACACAAGGTCTCTCTCTTGCTCCGTGCACAGCAGTCCTTCACCCCCCCATCACATTCAGCTCTTTTGGATTACCACACCCCAAATGCATGTCTCTGCACTTCTTGGCATTGAATCCCAGCTGCCATATCTTTGACTACCATTCAAGCTTCTTAAAATCATTTCTCATTCTCTCCACTCCTTCTGGAATGTCCTCTCTGTTGCAGATGTTAGTATCATCCGCAAAAAAACATCCAGCAGGGATTTACCCAAGGGAAGTCTTACCTTACAAATCTACATTTTTTTGAAGGGGTAAATAAGCATGTGGACAAAGGTGAATCAGTAGATGTGGTGTATTTTGATTTTCAGAAGGTGTTCGACAAAGACCCTCATGAGAGGCTTCTACAAAAATTAAAAAGTCATGGGATAGGAGGCGATGACCTTTCGTGGATTGCAAACTGGTTAAAAGACAGGAAAAAAGAGAGTAGATTAAATGGTCTAGGTAAACAGTGGAGTGCCTCAGGGATCTCCAATTGGACCAGTGCTTTTTAATATATTTATAAATGATCTGGAAGGGGTACGATGAGTGAAGTTATAAAATTTGTGGATAACACAAAATTATGCAGAGAACTTAAAACTCAAGTGAATTGTGTTAAATTGCAGGAGGAACTTGTGAGACTGGAAAATTGGGCATCCAAATGGCAGATGAAATTTAATGTGGATAAGTGCAAGGTGATGCATATAGAGAAAAATAACCCTTGCTGTAGTTACACAATGTTGGGTTCCATATTAGGAGCTACCACCCAGGAAAAAGATCTAGGCGTCATAGTGGATAACACATTGAAATCGTCGGCTCAGTGTTCTACGGCAGTCAAAAAAGCAAACAGAATGTTGGGAATTATTAGAAAGGGAATGGTAAATAAAACTGTGGATGTCATAATGCATCTGTGTGCAGTTCTGATCACCACATCTCTAAAAAGATATAATTGCATTGGAGAAAATGCAGACAAAGGCGAACAAAATGATAAAGGGGATGGAACAGCTCCCCTATGAGGAAAGGCTGAAGAGGTTAGAACTCTTCAGCTTGGAGAAGAGATGGCTGAGGGGGGATATGATAGAGGTGTTTAAAATCATGAGAGGTCTAGAACGGGTACATGTGAATCGGTTATTTACTCTCTCAGAAGGACTAGAGGACACTTCATGAAGTTAGTGAGTAGCTCATTTAAAACAAATCGAAGAAAATTATTTTTCACTCAGTGCATAGTTAAGCTCTGGAATTCATTGCCAGAGGATGTGGTTACAGCAGTTAGTGTAACTGGGTTTACAAAAGGTTTGGATAAGTACCTAGAGGAAAAATCCATATACTGTCATTAATCAATAAAGAATAGTAGTTTGAGATGTATTTAATGTTTGGGTAATTGCCAGGTACTTGTGTCTTGGATTGGCCACTGTTGAAAACAGGATGCTGGGCTTGATGGACTGACCCAGTATGGCACATCTTATGTTCTTAGCCCATTTTTTGTTGAAATATCTCCTTATTGTGCATGCTGAAACACCCACACTACTTTGTTTCATAGAAGCCTGATTTTCATTATTTATTTATTTGTTGAGTTTTATATACTGTTATTCGGTTGAGCCGTCATAACGGTTTACAAAAGTATACATTTATCTTGTAACAGAGAAGCAATATGAACGTTAAACATATTCTTAGCAGTTGAGCAGAAGTTGCTTGTGAGTTTTTCTTTGCATCCTGACAAATTATCCTGGCAGTTGTGTCTGGAATCTTTCTTGGTCCTGCTAACTGTGGCTTGGTATTAACCAAACCCATAGTTTTCCACTTCTTGATCAGAGTTTGAACAGTACTGATTTGCATATTCAAATCTTTGGATATCTTTTTATATCCTTTTCCTGGTTTATAAAGTTGAACTACTTTTGCTCGCAGACCCTTTGACAGGTCTTTTGCTTTCCCCATTCTTCAGTAACCACCAAAGTCAGTGCAGCTCTGGATGAAAGGCACAAGAGTTTCTCAAGAGGTAAGAAACTCATTAACTATTTGTAGACAGACTAATTACAATCAAACAAGACACAGGTATAGATACCTACTCTTCATTGCCATCTCAACCTGTTTGTGTCAGCCTGTGTATATTATCAGCCCAGACATTCAAGGGTGTGCAAACTTTTGAACAGGACCATTTTATTATTTCCTTTATTGCTCTGGTTTGTTCAGTGAGTGCGCTATTCTGTGGTACATTATAATTTAATTTGAAACACATTAAAGAAACCCAACGTGTTTTGCCTGATCACGCGTGATTTCCTAAAATGCCTCACATCTTACATATTCTTTCAGAGGTTTGCAAACATGATCACAGCTGCGTATATATAACCCCATCCTCGGGTGCAGAGTGCAACCCGCTGGGGCCATGAAAGAGTTTGTTTGACTCTTTGGGCCTGGAGCCTCAGCAGGCTGGTTACTTCCAGGGCCTGGATTCTTGGTTACGTGAGGGGGAAGGTTACATGCAAGGCCATGAGTGCTAGGGGTGACCCTTTGTACCTTTGTTCCTGTCGCAGTGTGTGCTGAGTGTGCCAAATAGAAGCAGTAGAGCCACTGTGTTAATGTCCAAAAATAAAGTATTTGCTGTTGAAATTGGCTGAAGTGTATGGCACAGCGACTTATTCCACAGCACCACAGAGCCTTCCACTTTTACAATCTCTTTCCTCAATCTCTGCAGGAATCTCTGGCACAGAGGGTTAATGGGGAACTTTAACTCTCCAGGGCTTGGAAAAATAGAGTTCCCAGGTGGCAAGGACAGGAAACCCCTTCCAAATCGGCGAGGAATATAATGTTACTGTCTCTGCAAAGAGATAAATTCTCTTTCTCTCCGCAGGGTATGAAGACTCCGCAGGGATTTCCTCAATCGTCTTAAAGTTCCCTTTACTCGCAGTTCGTCTTCTAGATTTTTATATTTCTTTAAGGGTCCCAGATGGGTGTCCTTAGCTGGAAAGGAAAAGGGGGAACCCAACCTTCCTCCCAGTTCTTCCAAAAACAAAGTATTATCCCCAAAACTGAGGCAAACGGCGTTTATATTTGTAGCGGGTCACCACCTCTAGGGCCGGTCTTCCCTATCCCTGGGCGACCCAAACACAGGTTTCCCCATGCCCCGAATCCAGAAAAAGGCCCAGGTGTCTCACAAGACTCCTACAAATGAAAGGCTTTAAACCCCAAATATTCCCAGGACAGCCACGCTGCACCTTGGGAGAGGAGCCCTGTGCAGGATGGAAAATAACGACCACCTTCCCCCAGACTGGCAGAAGATGCTGCACCCCAGCTCCCTGCAGAGAGCTCCTATAAAACCTCTGCAAGGGGGGATGTGGATGAATGAGGCTTCTTCTTCATTATTCTCCAAAGCACTAACTGCCATAAGCATTTACCCATGACTTACTGATAGGGTAACCGGTGGCCCCCGTTACATAGGAGGTTTCTGATACAATTCTGCCTTTGCAATGCATTTCCTATGTACAACTTAAACAAAAGCTTAACCCTGTCCTTACTTACAGACAGAGAAGGCCTCTTATTCATCTCCAAACTTTATTAACAGGCAAAACAAATAACACAGTCTTACTGTTCCTAAACTGAAAATAACAGTGACCAGCGGGACCTGGGCCACAGAAATAAAGACAAGTAGCATAAGGATTATTTTGCAGGACTGCTGTCAGGGATAAGAAGCATTGTTGCTGGTCTTCAACTGGGGTCTGCTGAATTTGAAGCTGGTGTTTTCTTCACAGAGCCACAGACTGGCTCAAAGAAAGCCAATTTCAGACTAAAGAGAGCCTTCTATATGGCCCCGCCCCTGAGGATCCAGGAGTAAAGTCATGAATCCTTCCTCTGATATGCATCAACGTTATATTGTACTGTTATAAACCTGGAAGTCTTGTACTTTTCTGTTAGTGAGGAGAATCTATAGACTGTGTATCTGGACTGCAAGTTAGCCTTACCCAATTGTGAGTTACCTTGCAGTGCATAAGTCAGGAACTGTTGCGTTATCATCATTTCTAAATAAAACCTTTATTGAGACATAATGCCTGTGTGAGTGTGCTACAGGTGCCTTCAGCCTGACCGCTGAGTCAGATCACCTGCTGCATCACACAGGCTGGACAGGACACAGCTACGGTAATCAAAGATGCCTGGAAAACGAGAGGAAAAAATCATCCAGGATCCTCTGCTTCCAAGTCAGAGATTAAACTTCTAGAGTCATCCGCACTGAATACAGCAGAAGTTATGAACCTGCAGGCTAACCACCAGTTAGCAGTATTTTTATTTATCTATTGCAGGTATTTCTCGGCCGCTTACCACTGAATCCCTAAGTGGCGCCCAGGTTAAAAGAAAGAGAATGTTCTGCCTGCACAGTGTATGTACAGGTTTCCTTACTACACTGCCACCCGGTGTCAGCTTTACAGATTGCTTGGCTTACATTTTCCACAAGGTGCAAGTTTTCTCTTATTTGATTGGTTACCGCTTGGCTCCTTCTGAACTTCTTATTGGTTCCGTTTCTGTTTGCTCTCTCTCTCTTGCTTGGCCTCTTCTCTCTTCCTATTGGTCCCTTGACCAAAAGCAGCCTGGGACTGACTTGCTTCCTGTGGGTTTTTCCGTTGCATAAAGGCAAACTAATGGCTCTTCCTAATCCTTCTCTTCAAGCTCATGGAAGCATCGCTTTTTTACCTCATCCAATAATATCCTCTGACAGCTGAGCTTGTAGAGATCTCGTCACAGCTGTACCAGGTTCCGTTATATCTGTGCTGCTATCCTGATGCCTTGTAATTCACTGGGAGTGTTAGGGTTCATCGTTCAATAAATGTTTGGTATTAAGAACTGAGTTTTCTCTGGGGAAAACGGTTTACCTGTCTAGTAATTTAAGCAAAGGCAGGAGATTTATGAGAACAGTACAGAGAAAAAAGTATGAAATTAGACAAGTTTTAATCAGAGGATGCAGTAGAGCTCTAAGTGTTTTGTTTGTCTACTGCCAAATTAAAGAACAGACTGGTTTACTGCTTGCATCTTTCCAAAATCTTTCAGCTGTGCAAACTCAGCCAGGGAGTAGTTTCAAATCTACAGCTAACCCCCTCACCCAACAATGATTACGTCAGTAGACTGAAATAGGATTGCTGATCTGGACAGCCCAGTGCTGTAACCTGATACTGCCAGTATTTTCTATCGGCACAGTGACAGAAAATGCTCAGTGAAAATGCAAATGAGTCTGCAATCTCAAGCATCACTGTCTGTAAGAGAAAGCATCTTTTGACTCTCAAAACCTTAGAGAATTCTGAATCTGAAAAATGTGATTACCTAAAGACAGTTAAGGCATGGGAAGAGTCAGAATCTCATAGGCAAGAGGTTATCTGCACTACTGATATAGATGACATTCAGCAAGCCATAATTAATGCCACTATAGTTATAAGCGTCAACAACTCCAGTCAAATAGATACTGTTGCGATTCTGCCCATGGCAAGGCCACGGGCAGCCTCTCACCTTTTGCCGATCCAGCTCCCCGATGCTATTTGCTTTTGCTTCGCAGCCTGGAGGCCGCTCTACAGTCTCCTGCCTTTGTGGCTGGAGCCACTGACGTCACCGTCGCTGCCGTGGTCCGCAGCATGGAACCGCCGTTGCTTTCTGCTCATGCGGCTTGGAGGTTGCCGCTGGTGCCATCCTCTTCTGTGGCTGGGAGGCCGCTCCGAAGCCCCTCTTCGTGGCCCGCTGGCCGCCGCCGGCATTTCCTGGCGGCTGGAGCCGCCCTCTGTCCTTGTTCCGCGGCAGGAAGCCACCTCCCATGTTGGGGTCTGCCTGCGGCCCTTCTCCTCCTCCTGCTCAGCGTCTGCAGCAGGGCCGCTGTCCAGGGTCTTGCTGCTTCCTGTTCCTTAGATGCGGGGCTGCGCCTCTCTCCCTCTCTTAAAGGGCCAGCGAGGGAGTGGTTCCTGGACTCCACCTGATGACATCATGGTGGGAGTCTTCCTCTTCAGCCCTGTTTAAGGGCCTTGCATTCAATTCAAGCTTGCCTTTGCAAGGAATCAGTCCTCCTTGGGTCTCCTTGTCCTCAGCTCCTCCTAGGCACGCTGTTCTTTGTGGGATCCCGTGTCTTCATCTTGGTCTCTCGTCAAGTGCTGTGTCTTCGTCTCGTCGGTTCCAGTTGTCCAGATGTTTCCTGATGTCTTATTACCCAGATGCTATCTCCTGATCTACACATCCACATGCCTCTTCTTTTCAGCAGCGCAAGCCTCCGGAACCTTCATCTGAATCCTCAACCTTCAGGTTCCAGCCTCGGTTCTTTGTCTGTCTCCGAGCCGCCACTCCGAGTTCTGCACTCCGAGCCTTGGATCCTGAAGTCCTGCTCAGAATTCTGATCCAGACCTGTTCTTCAAAGGGCTGTTCAGCTTGGAGAAGAGATGGCTGAGGGGGGATATGATAGAGGTTTTTAAGATCATAAGAGGTCTTGAACGAATAGATGTGACTCGGTTATTTTCACTTTCGAATAATAGAAGGACTAGGGGGCATTCCATGAAATTAGCAAGTAGCACATTTAAGACTAATCGGAGAAAATTCTTTTTCACTCAACGCACAATAAAGCTCTGGAATTTGTTGCCAGAGGATGTGGTTAGTGTGCAGTTAGTGTAGCTGGGTTCAAAAAAGGTTTGGATAAGTTCTTGGAGGAGAAGTCCATTAATGGCTATTAATCAATTTTACTTAGGGAATAGCCACTGCTATTAATTGCATCAGTAGCATGGGATCTTCTTAGTGTTTGGGTAATTGCCAGGTTCTTGTGGCCTGGTTTTGGCCTCTGTTGGAAACAGGATGCTGGGCTTGATGGACCCTTGGTCTGACCCAGCATGGCAATTTCTTATGTTCTTATGTTCTTAAAGTCCCCTGTGCCTGCTTCAGCCATGCCTGAGATCCGGCCTGAATCTGCCCCGTTCCTGCGTGGCCGTGCCTTGCCTTGACTGGCTGTGGAGGGCACGCCTCACTGCAGGCCTCATCTGAATCTTCGCCATGTTTGGATTTGAAGCCCATTGCTTCGCTATCAGCATGGTCCGCGACCTGCCTTCAGTGGCAGTAAAGGGCGCACAATGAGGCAGTACTCATTCAGTACCCACTGTCATCTTGAACTCTAAGTAGCTGAGTCAATGTCCGAGTTTGGAGTCTGCTTCGCCTCCAACGTGGTCCATGCCGTGTGTAGGACGCGTGGCGTGGTAGCACTCCTTCCATATCCTTCATCCTGAACCTCATCTGAATCTTCATGCAACACCCCTCACATCCTGCAACCTCGTCTGAGTCTTCGTCTGAAACCTCGTCTGAGTCTTCGTCTGAATCCACATCTTCGTCTTCGTCTGATGTCTTCGCCCTTCAGCCACTGTCTGTCCTGTTGCATTTGCTGCTCCCGTGCGGCAGGTCCGAAAGGGCTATCGAGTGGCCAGAGGGCTACCCCAGAGACCAGCATTGCGTTGCTGGGTCTCTCTGATGCGTCAGGTTCGGCAGTGGCCAGGGCCATCGATCTCCAGCCTGTCCGCCTGTGCCTGGACACTCCTCACCTGCCTTGGTGCTTCCCGGAGCCCTCTGCAGGCGCATCGTGGCCCAAGGGTACACTTCATCCCCGGAATCGGGAGCGCCCCCTAGCGCTCCCTCCCACGGTTCTGCATTGATTTAGAATGTGACAATTTGGTGCAAGAGAAGCTTGCAAAGCCCATCAAAAAACTGAGACCCAGCAGCGATGTGCATCCATATGAAAGGAAGGACATTTCCTGCTTTATTTCAAATGTTTGTTTTTTTAACGCACAACGAAAGAAAAACAAATGCCATTTTGTTCATTTCATTTTGAAATGTCACCTTCCCCCCAAACCCTCTCACCATCATTTTCTTGGCGCCTGCCCTGCAGGTGATTATCTTAGAAAATGACGCTGGCAGACCATTTCTAAGGTTCAAAATATCCCGGACCCCCGCCGCTGCCATTTTCTGTGGAATAAATCCACAATGGCGCCAGCCTCGATCTCTAAACCTCCCAGCGATAGGACTGGAGGGCCCGGGGAATGCTCCTCACCCCTGAAGAAAACCAAAAATATGTTCAGACGGAGAGGCCCGGGAGGATTTTTTCTACCCAATAGGACCTGACATTTTTGTTTTCTTATTTCTTCATATTTTTTTTTCTTTTTTTTGTTTCATTTTATATAAAGAAAGAAAAGAAACTAATGAAATGAAAAATACCGAAATAAAAATAAATACCAAATAAGCCTGATACTTCACCTTCAATGCATATACAGCATAGTTCTCTGCTTCAACGGCAGGGGAGAAGAAAAAAGGGTTCGCACTCACAAAGCGGGGAGTAGCTGGCTTGTTACGGCGGTTACTACCCCAAACCAAATGTGTCTGATACTTCACTTTCGATGCATATCCAGCATGGCTCTCTGCTTCAACGGCATGGGAGAAAGACTGATACATCACGCATTTCCAGCATAGCTCTCTGCTTCAATGGCAGGGGAGAAGAAAAACTGATACTTCACGCATATCCAGCATAGCTCTCTGCTTCAACGGCAGGAGAGAAGAAAAACTGATACTTCACGCATATCCAGCATAGCTCCCTGCTTCAACAGCATGGGAGAAGACTGATACTTCACGCATTTCCAGCTTAGCTCCCTGCTTCAACAGCAGGGGAGAAGAAAAACAACCATTAAGGACTGTATAACATAGTCTGGGTAAAACAAATAAGCATGGGTGTAGCTTGCTTATTGCGGCGGTTACTACCCCTACTACCCCTAACTAATCAAGCTAGATATTTCACTTGGATGCAGCTCCATCACTGCTCTCTACATTAATGGTGGGGGTGGAAGGGAAATAGAACCAAGAGCTAAGAGAAACAGATAAGTATGAGAGAAAAAATGTGTGAAGCTTGCTGGGCAGACTGGATGGGCCGTTTGGTCTTCTTCTGCCGTCATTTCTATGTTTCTATGTTTCTATAAATGAAACAAAAAGCAAGTCTGTGCCTAGCTCTTGAAAATAAAAGTAAAAATCCGCTTGTAAAATGTGACGACTGTAAAAGTGAAGAGTTACCCAATAGACTGATAAATCTGTGGTAGAAACTATTTATGAATAAAAAACCACATAAATCAGGACTTCTTAGAATACCAAGAAGACAAAAATGCTTTTGAGACCTTCATGCATATAATCGGGTTAATTTGAAAATCACTTATATTTGGTTAGAGAGCGATTATTGTACTCACTTAAACATTACGTTGATTAATACCCGATTTATGTATAATTATTACTCTTTTGTATTGTTTATGTCCATTTTCTTATTAATGCATTTAAAATTCTCTGAGGAGATAAATTATCATAGATTTCTTTGTAGTACGCCAATATTAGAAGCCTTTCTGAGGCATAACACTGATGTATTCTAATAAGTCTTTTTATGTGTTTTTTGTAAAAGTGAAGAATCAAGGAGGTAGATATTTAAAACCTAAACGGCTATTTAACTTTGCTGGATATAACTTATCTGGCTAAGTTACGTGGATTTTCAGTGGCACGGTTATGTTATCCGGCTGTGTAGCTCCGATCTGGTCTGCCCACTGTTTACCCACAGAGTTCTCCGGATACAGATAGCTGGATAACTGACTCATGAGAAAAGGCTAAAGAAGTCAGGGCTCTTGTTGCGGTCCCGGGCCGTGCCCCGGTCCCTCCACCTACCTCGGGGGCGGCCCGGGCCGTTTCGGAGGTTCCCCGGGCCTGCAGGCCCTTCAGCGCGTCTCTCCCTCCTCGGGAGAGATGTCGACGGCTCGGCGCGGCTGGCCCCGCCCCCTGACGCGCGCGCGGGGAGGAGCCTTCCTTAAAGGGGCCAGCGCGGGAAAATCTTCTATTCAGCTGCTGCACCTGTGGATGACGTCAGACGCCTTCAGGGTATATGTACCCTGCATCTACTTCACTCCAGCGCCTTGCAACAAGGTTCCTGGAGTTGGTTTGTGTTGCTGTGGTCTTGGTTGTCTTCGTCCTGCTTCTGCCTTCCCTCCGCTGCTGATTCTTCTGGCTCTGACCCCTGGACCGGCTTCGGATCTTCTTCTGGCTCTGACCCCTGGACCGGCTTCGGATCTTCTTCTGGCTCTGACCCCTGGACCGGCTTCGGATCATTCTTCTGGCTCTGACCCCTGGACTGGCTGTGGACCGCTCACTGGATACCGACCCCTGGACTGGCTGCGGACCATCCGTGGACTCCGACTTCTGGATTGACTTCTGGATTTCCCACGACCTGCTGGAGGCGCCAGCCGTCCGGAACCACGACCTGAAGTGTCTGAAAAGTCTGATCTGGCCAAATACATGGCCCATCATGAGCTTGTCAATTTATGGCTCACTAAGTTTGGCAATCGTATGAGAACTGCAGAGCATAGAGATCTACCTTCAAAGGCGTCATCAAATACATGAATTTCACCACATGTAAAGAAATAAACCTGTTAGTGAAATAGCTGGGGAGCAACTCCTTAGAACATGTGAAGAGGTTAAGATCAGTGCATACAGATCTTAACCTTAAGGTTAAGATCTGTTAACCTTAAACTTAAGGTCTGTATACACTGATCTTAACCTTAACCTTAAGGTTAAGTTTAAGATCAGTGCATACAGACCTCAGCAGGTCTAGTGATGATGTGGCAAAGAATTGAACAATACTATGGCAGCCCGGAGGCCATCAAATATGCTGACCTCAGAAGAATTGAGAACTTTCCAAACCTCACAGAGACAACCATAAGCTGCATGAACTTGGAGATTTGCTTCTAGAACTGAAAGTAGTCAAGGCTGATCCATATCTCCTAGGCTTCAGTTATCTAGACACTGTGCATGCAATGAAGTCAACTGTGCAATAACTGCCACACAACCTACAGGAAAAATAGGTTTCCCTAGGCTCAAGATATAGAGTAGAGAATAACATTGCATTTCCTTCAATCACAGTTTTTTCCAGATTCATCCAGGACCAAGCAGTAACAAGAAGCGATCTCAGTATCATGTTTGGCGCATCAGGTGACACCTCAGATGTGACCAATGCAAACCACCCTCAAGATGGAAGATCACTTAAAAGGTCTTATAACATGAAAAAAAATCATCTATACACAAGACATATGTGTCACCCACTACATCTGTACCTCGTGTTCCCTTCTCCATAAGGAGAATAGAGGATCTAGATAGAGAATGTCCTATGTAGATGAAACCTCACTCTTTAAAAAAAATGCTGCGGCTTTAGAGAAAAAATGCTAACAGAGTGTAAAAACTTGCTCAAAGAGCTTGGAATCTGTTATAGGTGCTGCTGTTCAACAAGCCATCCCTCTGTAAGGCAGTCATTAAGTGTGCAGAGTGTAACAGTGATAGACGTATCACAGCCCTCCACCCAGATTGCTGCTACCCCCATGTTAAAGAATAGGGAGAAGAACACTGTATCAGAGTCTGTGGTACCGGAAGTCATACCCATATGCACTGACTTCTGTGCAGAATGCCGTGATAGAAAATCCTGTTCCAAGATATGCCTAGCTACAGTAAATCTCAAGGGATAGCCTGAGGTCAGTAAAGATATACGTTATGGACGACCAAAGCAACAGATCCCTGGCAAAATCGGAGTTCTTTGATTTGTTTAACATACAAAAAGACTACTCCCAATACTTGCTCAAAACATGTTCAGGAGAGGTAGAAACAATAGGGAGAAGAGCAAAGGAATTTGTGATAGAAGCCATAGATAGCAACATCAGATTACTACTTCCCAGGCTCTTAAAATGCAGGTTATTACTGGACAAAAGGAAAAAAATTCCTGCACTAGAAATAGTATGGCATCATCCACATCTGAGGCCTATAGCTAAACATTTCTTGCCTTTGGATCCTGATGTCCAAATCCTACTCCTCCTTGGCAGAGATATCCTAGGGCTACACAATGTTTGTCAGCTGTGCAAAAGTCCATGCAATACCCCCATGCTCATTGCCTTGCAGTGAAAAAATGTTTAGCAAAGGACAACAGGAAAATAGAGACAGTGTATTTCTTATGAATAATAGCCTTTATTTCTTATTTCTTATTTCTTATCTCTTATGCGCATAAGGAAGTCAGCTCATAAACCTAAGAGCCTGACTTAATTTGTGATTGAATTGGGCATTCTTAAATATCCCTTTCCCCCAATTATTTGTTTATGTTGCAGAATGTTTTGACTTCACACTGGCAGAAAGTACAAGTATCTTTTCCTCCAGTGTACACTGAGAGTGAGTGTACACTGAGAGTGTGAAACCAGGTGACTGTTTTTTTGAAGATTTTTCGTCGAAAGAGCTCCTTGGCCCCCAGGTGGAGAGGACCATATCAGGTATTTTTAACCTCACATTCTGCAGTAAAATTGGAAGGACACCCTACTTGGGTACATCTTTCTCACTGTAAAAAGGCTTACAGTACTACAACAGCAGGAAGCTCCGGGACATAGAACTCTCTCACGAGGCTACTGGAACGGACATGACCCCGCTTTTGCTTCTCTGGGCAAACTGCACCGATATGATGGCCGTCACCTACAAAAGGTTTACTATTGCGTGGTGAAATATTGTCTGTCCGCACAATGGAACTTTGTGCATGAATGTTTTGACCATGAACTAAACATGACTGCTCACCTATATAAGGTTTACAACAAGATGGCGGCTCTCCCCGGGGCGCATCCTTCATACTGCGTGGACTATAAGCATCCTCCATGCTTTAACAGGACTCTACCTTGTTGTGACCACAGCAAGAGCAGCCAGTCAGTCTATGCGATACGCCAGCTGTGCCCTATGGAAGCTGGAAAAAAAAGATTCAAGGAACCTGTCCTACTGGTTATGACGCAACTTCAGGTGTACTGGGAACTATATTCATGATGAGTACACCCCTTCACCCATGTTTCTGCTTGCCAAGGCTTATATTGAAGAGCAAGGCTGCTCTGTGCTGGGCCTTCCTGTTGTAACTGGAAGGGAACATATCAAAAATCTACTTCACCACCTCTGAGGTAAAAGTGAATGACAGAAGACTATCAGTTTATAATACCTCAGGACTATGGTTCTTTGCACCATGTGGAACAGTAAAGACTATTTCCTTCAAAGCTACTGCTCAGTTTTCCTTTGGAGACATTATACTAGTGTCTTCTTTCAACAGAACTGATTTGCCCCTAAGAAAAGGCACAGGTCACCTACTCGATTTCCAGATGGACTGTGATCCCTTTCATCATATTTTGAGGACTGTTTTTCCCTGGTTTAGGTGTTTTTGAACTTGAAAGTGCTTTAAAAAATCTTTCTGCCACTGTGGAAGTCACTATGAATGAGACAATGAAGATTATGGGACTAATGCAACAAAAAATTAAATCTCTTAAGGAAGTAGTTTTAGATAATGGCGCTAGATGTTTTTGGTTTAGGCAGGATGCTAGGACTTTGGGGCAAAAGAATATTGATGCTTATTATAACTATTATAGTGTTTTTTTATTTTATGTGTATGTATTTTATGTGTTCAATGCATTGTTATGTTATGCAAGAAAAGCGTTCCTAAAATACTGGTCTCTACAACACTTGCAGTACCACAGAACGAATCTCCAGATGAAGAGTTTAGCAGACTATGCACTATGAGTGAAAGTATAACTAATTTTTAAGAGAAGCAGCATTGCCCCTGGACAAAAAAAGGAGGGACTGTGATAATAAAAAATATTAGGGCCATCTGTTCAGTGGAAATGCACCAAAAGGAGTCCAGGGGGCACTGCGGGCTTGTAAATTAAGCATTCTGTTGAGCTGTCTCTCTCTAGATAAGTAGAAGAAATGATGTATCTTTTGAAGTCACAGGCTCCCAGGAAGAGAGTTATAAAATGTAGATCTCTTCAAGGTTAGTTAGTTTCTCAGGGCTCTGGGAAATGTTAGAAGTAGCAAATGTTTAAGCAAACATTTTCCTGTAATCACATGACCCTAAATCAAAGGAGTGTTGTTTTAATTATTGGGGGAAAGGGATATTTAAGAATGCCCAATTCAATCAACCTAGGATGGGTGATAGTAGGTGATGTCTGTATTGACTAAATGCATAAACCAGATAGTTTTAATATCTTCATCACTAATGGACTAGAGAATGGACACACTTCCTTAATCAAGTTGTGTCTGAACCATTTCTCTGTCAGAGTTACCTGTCCATAAAAGACGTCCAAGTCATCATTCTTAGACCTACGTAGAAACCCTAACACCAAAAGATTGGGATGAATATCTGAAAAGTACAGACTTCCAAAGAATGATGACAAACCAGCCCTCTGTATGGAGGACAAGGAGTTTCTGAAGATAATGGACAAGGAATTCTTGAAGGATGAGTCACAGAGTTGGGTGGCTCCTCTTCCATTCCGAACATCCAGACATCGACTTCCCAACAAGAAAGACCAGACCCTTTCACAGTTTGCTTCACTACAACTGACCTTGGAAAGTAAGCCTGAGACAAGAGACCACTTTCCAACTTTTATGAAGGACATATTCCACAATGGTCACATGGAGTCAGCCCCACCTCTGAAGGAAGGTGAAGTGTCCTGGTGCATCCCTACCTTCGGCATATATGATCCCCAGAAAACAAGTCAAATCAAAGTTATATTTGATTCAAATGCTCAGTTTCAAGGAATCTCCTTGAACAATATGCTCCTCACTGGACACAACTTAACTAACAATCTCTTGGCAGTCTTGATTTGTTTCAGAAAAGACCCTATTACCATCATGACTGATATCCAGTAGATGTTCTACTCTTTCACTATCCATGAAAAGTACAGAAATTATCTAAGATTCCTGTGGTACCAAGACAGCAACATCAACACCAAGATTGTTGAGTACAGGATGTATGTGCATGTCTTTGTCAGCAGTCCATCACCTGCAGTGACCACTTATGGACTCAGGAGGACGGCACAAAATAGCCTCCAACAGTGCCAAGGTAATAAAGTGTAAAGATAGCCACTGTGGCCTATATGAAGATGACAGATGCAGAAGGCATAGGAATTATCTTGTGCAAGGCTAAATCAGCACTTCAGCGTAACCACACCATACCAGGGCTTGCATTATATGGAGCAATATATCTCAGTAGACATAAGGGCAGATTTTAAAACCTGCGCACGGGCGCCGATTTGTTCGCGCAACCCGGCACGAACAAATCTACGCCCGATTTTATAACATGCGCGTGCAGCCGCGCGCATGTTATAAAATCCAGGGTCGACGCATGCAAGGGGGTGCACAATTGTGCAACTTGCGTGCACCGAGCCGCGCAGCCTGCCTCCGTTCCCTCCGAGGCCGCTCCAAAATCGGAGCGGCCTCGGAGGGAACTTTCCTTCCGCCTTCCCCTACCTAACCCACCTCCCAGCCCTACCTAGAACCCCCCCTTACCTTTGTTGAAGAAGTTACGCGCTGGCCAACGGCCAGCCCGCAATCCCGGGTGCAGCGGCAAATGGCTGCTATGCCTGGAGGATCAGGCCCCACCCCTTTTTGCAAGCCCCGGGACATACGTGCGTCCAGGGGCTTGCACACGCCACTGAGCCTATGCAAGATAGGCTCGGCGCGCGCAGGGGAGGCAGGGGTAGGTTTTCGGGGGTTGTGCGTGTATCTTATGCACACAACCCTTTGAAAATCTACCCCATAGCAGAGCTGATACTAAGTGAAATACATTAAACCAGACATGGTCAAGTTCTACACTGACAGCAAAGTAATGTTGGGATGCGTATACAGTCAAACCAGAAGGTTTTCTCTATTTATATATATATATATATATATATATATATGTGCGTGAGCAACAGAGTTGAGCATATCAGGAAGTCACCATGACCAGAGCAGTGATATTATAAGCCCAATGATCAGAACCCAGCAGACAATGCCACAAGATCTGTCTCAGCAGCTCACCTGATGCAGACAACATGGCTAACTGCACCTGAGTTCTTTATAAAGAATATTGATGGATTCCCAGCTGAAATCTTGGATCGGACACTGAAATCCACCCACAGGTAACTGTGCCTGCCACTAATATCATTCCTAAAGTCTAATTGAAATCACACTGATTCAACCATTTTTTCAAAGTGGTTAAGGCTGAGACAAACTATCGCACACTTCATCCACATGTTGTTCTCCTTTCATCAGATAGTACATCAGATGCTTGTTGCCCCTGGCATCTCTGCACAAAGCCACGCACAGTTGATAAGCGCTCTTGTTCAGAGAACGTCATCCTGCGTTGTGTATAGCTAGAGACTTACGCTAAAGAAATCAAAACAGCAAAACAAGGAAAAGTGAGATGGAACTCCTTATATCTCATGAAAATACTTGAATATTATGGACCATTGCATATTTTTGAGAGTTCTTTACATAATGTCTGAAGATAGTGGTATTTGCAATACCAAGCAGGGAGTGTTCTGCCTCCACAGTGTATGTATAGGTTTCTTTATTACACTGCCACCCGTAGTCATCTTTGGAGATTGCTTGGTTTAGATTTTTTACAGGGTGCAAGTTTTATCTATCTTGACTGAGAATTTCTTATTGGTTCTGTTACTGTTTGCTCACTCTTTCTTTCTCTTTTTGTGTCTCTTGCTTCTTCCCATTGGTCCCTTGACCAAAAGCAGCCTGGGACTGACTTCCCGTGGGTTTTTCAGTTGGAAAAAAGCTCTTGGCAAGTTAAGTTCTTCCTAATCCTTCTCTTCAAGTTCCTGGAAGCATTGCGTTTTTCATCTCATCCAATAATATCCATAGCTTATTCTACAGCTGCAGTTGTCTGCCTCTGACAACTGAGCTTTCAGAGATTCTCATCACAGCTGTACCAGGTTCTGTTATATCTGTGCTGCTATCCTGATGCCATGTAATTCACTGGGAGTGTTAGTGTTCATTAATCAATAAATGTTTGGTATTAAGGACTGAGTTTTCTCTGATACCTGAAGCTGGAAAAGGAGGTTTAGCTGACTGTTAAAAAGGGCTCCAGGGGTGATCTGGGAAACTACGGACTGGTTAGCCTGACTTCAGTGCCAGGAAAAATAGTGGAAAGTGTTCTAAAGATCAAAATCACAGAACATATAGAAAGACATGGTTTAATGGAACAAAGTCAGCATGGATTTACCCAAGGCAAGTCTTGCCTACCAAATCTGCTTCACTTTTTTAAAGAGTTAAGAAACATGTAGATAAAGGTGAACCTGTAGATGTAGTGTATTTAGATTTTCAGAAAGCATTTGACAGAGTTCCTCATGAGAGGCTTCTAGGAAAAGTAAAAAGTCATGGGATAGGAGGCGATGTCCTTTCATGGATTACAAACTGGTTAAAAGACAGGAAACAGAGAGTAGGATTAAATGGTCAATTTTCTCAGTGGAAGAGAGTGGGCAGTGGAGTGCCTCAGGGATCTGTATTGGGACCCGTGCTTTTCAATATATTTATAAATGATCTGGAAATAAATACGACGAGTAAGATGAGGAAAGACCAAAGAGGTTAGGACTTTTCAGCTTGGAGAAGAGATGGCTGAGGGGGGATATGATAGAGATTTTAAAATCATGAGAGGTCTAGAATGGGTAGATGTGAATCGGTTACTTACTCTTTCGGATAGTAGAAAGACTAGGGGGCACTCCATGAAGTTAGCATGTGGCAGATTTAAAACTAATCAGAGAAAGTTCTTTTTCACTCAACGCACAATTAAACTCTGGAATTTGTTGCCAGGCTATGTGGTTAGTGCAGTTAGTATAGCTGTGTTTAAAAAAGGATTGGATAAGTTCTTGGAGGAGAAGTCCATTACCTGCTATTAATTAAGTTGACTTAGAAAATAGCCACTGCTATTACTAGCAACAGTAACATGGAATAGACTTAGCTTTTGGGTATTTTCCGGGTTCTTATGGCCTGGATTGGCCACTGTTGGAAACAGGATGCTAGGCTTGATGGACCCTCGGTCTGACCCAGTATGGCAAGTTCTTATGTTCTTAGTCCTTAGAGGAGAAGTTATTAGTTACGTACCAAAAAAACAAAAAGAACTGGATAACTCTGTTCTCTCTCTTGAGAAGCAAATGTGTATTGAAAAAGCTAATTTTGCAAGATACCCCAACCGTGCCAATAGAGAAAGATTTTTCACTAGCCAAGCTATATTAAATTCACTGATTCATCAACGTACAAAAAAAGTTTAATGTATTATAAATTTAGATTTTTTCAGTTTGATAATAAAGCAGGTGAAGATGTTGGCATGTATTATAAATCATGGAAGGTTTCTTGTTATATCATCCATTGTACCTGAAGACTAGAAGGTGGCCAATGTAACCCCGATATTTAAAAAGGGTTCCAGGAGTGATCCAGGAAACATAGACCAGTGAGCCTGGCTTCAGTGCCGGGAAAAATCATGGAAACTGTTATAAAGAATAAAATCTCAGAACATTTAGAATGACATGGTTTAATGGGGACACAGCATCGATTTACCCAAGGGAAGTCTCTCCTCACAAATAAACATGTGGACAAAGGTGAACCGGTAGATGTGGTGTATTTAGATTTTCAGAAGACGTTCATCAAAGTCCCTCATGAGAGGCTTCTAAGAAAACTAAAAAGTCATGGGATAGGCGGCGATGTCCTTTTGTGGATTGCAAAGTGGTTAAAAGAAGGAAAACAGAGAGTAGGATTAAATGGTCTGTTTTCACAGTGGAAAAGGTAAACAGTGGAGTGCCTCGGGGATCTGTACTTGGACCGGAGCTTTTTAATATATATATAAATGATCTGGAAAGGGATATGACAAGTAATGTGATCAAATTTGCAGATGGCACAAAATTATGCAGAGTAGTTAAATCTCAAGCGGATAGTGATTAACTGCAAAAGGACCTTGTGAGGCTAGAAGATTGGGCATCCAAATGGCAGATGAAATTTAATGTGGACAAGTGTAAAGTGATGCATATAGGGAAAAATAACCCTTGCTATAGTTACACAATGTTAGGTTCCATAAGAACATACGATACGCAATACTGGGTCAGACCAAGGGTCCATTAAGCCCAGTATCCTGTTTCCAACTGTGGCCAAACCAAGTCACAAGTACCTGGCAAGTAACCAAATATTAAATAGATCTTAAGCTACTATTCTTTATTGATTAATTTCAGTTTATGGATTTTTCCTCAAGGAACTTATCCAAACCTTTTTTAAACCCAGTTACACTAACTGCCATAACCAGTTAGGAGTTACCACCCAGGAAAGAGATCTAGGCATCATAGTGGATAACACATTGAAATCATCGGCTCAGTGTACTGTGGTGGTTAAAAAAGCAAACAGAATGTTAGGAATTATTAGGAAGGGAATGGCAAATAAAATGGTGAATGTCATAATGCCTCTGTATCCATACATGGTGAGACCACACCTTGAATGCTGTGTGCAGTTCTGGTCGCCGCATCTCGAAAAAGATATAATTGCACTGGAGAAAGTACAGAGAAGGGCAATTAAAATGATAAAGGGCATGGAACGGCTCCCTTATGAGGAAAAGCTAAAGAGGTTAGGGCTATTCAGCTTGGAGAAGAGACGGCTGAGGGGGATATGATAGAGGTCTACACAATCATGAATGGATTTGAACAGGTAAATGTAAATTGGTTATTTACTCTCTCAGACAATAAAAGGACTAGGGGTACTCCATGAAGTTAGCAAGTAGCTCATTTAAAACAAATCATAGAAAATAATTTTTCACTCAGTGCATATTTAAGCTCTAGAATTATTGCCAGAGGATATGGTTATGGCAGTTATTATAACAGGTTTTTTAAAAAGTTTGGTTTAAGTTCCTAGAGAAGTCTATAAACTGCTATTAATCAATAAGGAATAGGAGCTTGGGATCTATTTAATGTTTGGGTACTTACCAGTTATTTGTGACTTGGATTGGCCACTGTTGGAAACAGGATGCTGGGGTTGATGGTCCCTTGGTCTGACCCAGTATGGAATGTCTTATGTTCTTATATTATTTTCGTGAGAGATGAGTCTGGGAAACTTATTAACTCCACTTTGGATATTGCATCTCTTTTTGCATGATGTTACAAACAGCTATATTCCTTTAATTCAACTTCTATACCTCCTATACAGCTTTATGTCTCATCAATCCACCTACCCATTGTGTCTCCACAATAGATAGTGTTTTTAAATGAGCGTCTTAAACTCACTGAGATCATGGGAGTTCTTGCTCACATGAAATTGAATAAAGCCCTGGGACCAGACGGATTAACCACAGAATTTTATAAAATTCTTATTCACACTGTAGTTGAACCATTATTATTATATTATCAGGATTTAGTTACTGCTGGCAAGTTTAGGCATGGTGTTAATAAAGCTATTATTACTGTTAATCCAAAATCGGGTAAAATCCCTTTGCAAACTCAGTCTTATAGACCAATTTGTTTGTTGAATCTAGACATGAAAAATCTAGCAAAAATAATAGCCAATAGATTGTCTCGTATCCTTCCTGATTTTATTCATGATTTCCCAAGTGGGATTTGTTAAAGAATATCCATAAAATTATAGCATCCATTGAAAAATCTTGGAATATGCAATGGGAATCTTTATTAATAGCTTTGATGCTGAAAAGGCATTTGATAAATTTAATTTGGATGTTTAATTCATGGTGTTAGGCCAATATGGGATTACAGATTTTTTCACTCGAGTAGTTTAGACTTTATATTCTTCTCCTGTTGGAGTGGTCTCTGTTAACGGATGCTCTCAGAACAATTCCCACTTAGTAGAGGGCACCAGACAGGGTGTCCCCTTTCTCCATTATTGTTTTCACTGTGTTTAGATCCTTTATACGTTCTATTCAAAATAATCAAGATATTCCAGGTATCCCCCTGGGAACGTTGGTCTTTAAAACAGCAGCTTTGAGGATAACCTTCTATTGCATATTCTGCATCACACTCAGGTTTTACGATTGTTTTCTGAATTTTGGAAATATGGGAATGTTTCAGGTCTTACTTTAAACCTAGATAAATGTGAAGAATGTCTGCTGGATCCTTTACTCCTCTGCAGTGGAGGGGATCTTTTCCTCTAAAATGGCCAACTGATTCCTTTAAATATTTAGATGTATTTCTAGCTAATAATCCTACTACCATTTTGGATATGAATTACGGGGATACCCTGAAGATTTGGCTTTCTTTCCCTATTTCTTTGGTGAGCAAAATACGTCTTTCTAAGATGATTTTGCTTCCAGAGTGGCTGTATGTTTTTTCTATGGCACCTGTTTTTCTTTCCTGCACCACTGAACGTTTTCTTTTTAAATTATTCAGACACTACCTTTGGCCAACAGGGAAACCCCATATTGCAATGACTACTCTTCAAAACCCTGGTCCCAAGGGGGTTTGGGGTTTCCAAATTTGAAATGTTATAATGGAGCTGCTCTTTTTAGACATGTTGAGGACTGGCTAATGTTTTCTTCTTCTTATTATTATTATTATACTCCAGTCTCTGTAGAATCTGCTTTGGAGAAACCCATCTCTTTACGTTTGGCTTTACATGGGTTCCTTTCGAAAGAAGCTATAAATAGTACTTTCATCTTTCCTCTTCTTAAAACATGGCAATGGCTTTGATCTCATTTACATCTTAAATATCTTTTCTCCTTTTTTAGGTAATTTGAGTTTTTTGCCAGGATTGCAACAAAAGGTTTTTGCACTATGGGCTATTGAAGCCATATTGATTCTAGCTCACTGATAAGATTTGTTCATTCGATTTCCTTCAAAATGAGATGTGAATGTTTTGGGATATTTACATGCCAGACCTTATATACAGAGTATTACCTTCTGCGGCATTGCTGTTTAATCAATGGAAGTTATTGTTGGATTTGTTTGATGTTTCAGACCCCTCAAGACCCACGTTACCAGGTCTTTATAAATTTATACAACGTGCAGAGACTCAGTTTGATTTTCAATCTTTGTTGCATTCCTGGCAACAGGACCTGCAATTTACAATATCATTAAAGACATTTATTTCCTGTTTCTCTTCTGTTACCTCTTTGTCTGTGAATGTCAGACTACGTGAAACCCAATATACATTTCTTATCAGGTTCTATGTGTCTCAACATAGGGCTTTTCTGGCCCATTTAACAGATAACGATTAATGTTTAAAATGTGCTGCTCTTTCAGGACCGTTAGGTCACATGTGTTGGTCCTGTACTGTTACACAACATTTCTGGTCTCATATTTGTACATATATGATGAATATAGTCGGCTTCACGGTACCCAAGGATCCAGCTTTAGTTCTATTTGATGAGTTCTCCTCCAGTCCTTTCTGTAACAAATATATGAAACAATGGATTAGAAAGGGCTTTTTACTAGGGAAAAAGACTATTCTGTCTTTTTGGAGAGTAGAACATGCCTATAGTTATACTTACTGGAGAAATGCCATGTTTTCATTAGTATTAATAGAGAAATTAAATGTTGAAAGGTTGTCATCCCGTCACAAAGCTGAAGTTTTGCATATTAGGCTCCCGTATCTCAACATCCTCTCTCCTCGAGCTAGGAGCCAAGTGTTAATGATTTGACTTAATTGTTTGGATTATCTCTCAGATCCCAGTCATATTATAATGTACACTAGCCGTTAAGCCCGTAACAACGGGCTTGGTCCGTTTCCTTCCCACTCCCTCCCCCTCATTCTCCCTCCTCCTTCACTCCCCTCTCCCTCTCCTCTCCTCCCTCCCCCCCTCTCCCTCTCACCCCCTCCCTTTCTCACCTCCCTCCCACACCTCCCTCCCTCACCTCCCTCTCTCACACCTCCCTCCCCCTCTCTCTCTCTCACACCTCCCTCCCCCTCTCTCACCTCCCTCTCTCACACCTCCCTCTCTCACACCTCCCTCCCCCTCTCTCTCACCTTCCCTCTCTCTCACCTTCCCCTCCCTCTCCTCAGTCACTCCCCCTCTCTCAATCCCCTCCCCTTTAAGATCATCCACAACTGGCAGATCTCGGGGGGGGGGGGTGTCCCTCCCGCGCGCGCGGCGCCGCTGCTTCTCCTCCTGCTCCTGCTCCTCCCACTCCTGCTTCGCGGCCGCCGCCGCTCCTGCAGCCCCACCGCCATTTTTTCGTCGCTGCTGCCGCCGCTACTGCCCCTCCCACTCCTGCTTCGCGGCCGCCGCCGCTCCTGCGGCCCCTCCGCCATTTTTTTTTTTCGGGCACGCACGGCTCTGACCGACGTGCTCGCCCGCACATGCGCGGTAGAGCTGCTCTCTACTGCGCATTTGCGGGCCGTCGGTCAGAGCCCATTTATAAGGTAGATTCTCTCAGAGTACTATATGGGGGGTGGGACTGGGAGGGTGTTGTATTAGTTTCCGTTTTTTATTCTTTTTGGTTGTTGATTCTTGTTGATTTATGTTGTAAAATGTTATAACTATGATCTGATTTGGTATAAGATGTTAAGAGTCAATCACTTCATGCTTTTTGTTCATTTTATCTTTTTCAATAAACTTAATTGAACATAGCCACTAACCCCCAAAGTTAGCCAGCTAGACCCTTTTGAAAACCTGTCTTCATATCTCTTTTCCTTTTCTTTTCTCATCTTAGTTGGAGAATAGCTCAGCATGTGCAGGATATAAATAATTTTAAATAAATAAATCATCATCTTTGGAACATCCACTTTGTATCTCAAGACTATCAAGTCACTCTCAGTCTTCCCTAGATTAAATAAACTCAGCTCCCTCATCTAAACTTCATAGGTCACATTATTTTAGATTATTTAACTTTGGAATTGATTTTCTTTCATTTCTTTACAAAGCAATCTAGACCCAACAGCTCTGTTAATATATCAAGAATAGCCTGTCCTGTTTCATATTCGGCAATGGTGAGCAGGCCATGGCAACCCAACAATTCTCGTTAATCAACTTAAAGGTAGTAGTACCTAGAAGATGAAATGCTATGAAGTATTTGAAATAATGCAAATTAGTATATTTGATTTTCACATTTCTGATAAGGCCCCTCCTTTAAATTAAAAGTATTAGTGCCATAGTTAAAATAGTTAAATCAGTACTGAAAATAATCTGCCATCTTTTATTGTGATTCATATTTTGTTCCTAAGATAATTAGTGATTGAACTTTCTGAAAGCTCTTTCTTCTTAGCCTTGCGAAGTAAATCCAAATATTTTTGTGCTAGTCTTATCTGAACCACATACTGTAGCTATCGCATTGCTTTATACAAAGTATGAACATAGCTGAGACATCTGAATTATGGATGCAGAGGAAACATTATCCACAGCCCCAGAGAAAATAGCAAGGAGTTTCAGTGCCTAAACTTCATGACCATTAATTTCAGTTCGAATTTCTAAAGATACTTGGATTTAATACTTTGCCTTACAGAAATTCCTTTTTCTTGCAGTATTTGGGCTCTATGCTGGTTAAAGATTTAAGAGGAACAGAGTCCACCCAGGATGCTTGCTCAAAGATGAGGGTAAGTTTATCAGGGTAGAGTATGCCCAATGTGTGTGTCTGTATGTCTGTCTGTGTATGTTTAATATTACCTGTTAATGGAGGTAAATATCAATTTATGTACATAAATTGACTCAATTGAAAATTGCCCTTCCTCAGTACGGCAAGAAGTCCACTCAGTTTCCACAGTGCGCACATGTTTAGCTATGTTCAGAGGCATCCTGGTGGCATGTTTAAGTTGGAAGAGGAAAGGTGCATGTGAGGTTGCCATACAGTCTGCTAGCCAATTAAGAACATAAGTTCCAGGCTGGGTCAGACCAAGGTCCATCGAGCCCAGCATCCTGTGTCCAACAGCAACCAGTCCGGGCCACAAGTACTTGGCAGATCCCCCAATAGTTGATCTATTTCCTGAATCTCACTCTTGGGGATAAGCAAGGACTTTCCAAGACTACCTGGCTAATAACTGATAACTGTTTATGGACTTTTCCTTAAGGAACTTGTCTAATCTTCTTTTGGACTCTACTATGTCAGTTGCCTTGACCACATCCTCCTGCAACAGATTCCATAGCTTAATTGTGTGCTGAGTGAAAAAATACTTCTTATGATTTGTTTTAAACCTGTTGCGAGTTTCATGGAGTGACCTCTAGTTTTAGTGTTGTTTGAAAGGGTAAATAACTGTTCCTGTTCCACACCATTCATGATTTTATAAATTTCAATCATATCCCCTCTCAGTTGTCTCTTTTCCATTTCTCCATAAGGGAGCTTTTCCAACTCTTTGGCATTTTTGTCACCCTTCTCTGTACCTTTTCTATGTCTTTTATGAGGTGGGGTATTAGACAATGTACGTTTCGCTACTGTTATGCCTAGTCCATTAGGACTGTAAGAGACAAATAGTTGCAAAGACTGATAAGGTTCAGTTCTTCTTTTATAGTTGGAAGCCAAGGCTCTTTTACAGTCCATGTATAAAGGGATTTTTCTTCTTCAAGCTCGTGTGGCCTTGGGAAGAACATAGGTAACACAATGGCTTGATTAATATGGAAAGATGGTACTACTTTTGATAGAATCTTTGGGTGGGTGCAGAACTGTATATAAGGGGAATAATGAACCAAAGCCTGAGGTTCGCTACCTCTTCTGGCTGATGTGACTGCTACAAGGAAGATTACTTTCTATGTTAAAATCCTGAGAAAAGCCAACTGCAATGTTTCAAATGGCAGCTTCATCACTGGTGCCAGAACCATGTTTATGTCCTATGGAACAGGTAGGTTTACAATTGGAGATTTAGTGTACCATAAGTCTTTCATGAACACATAATAATGGAGGAGTGGATATTGGCTTACTTTAGACTTGGATATGGTAAGGGCCAATTGCACTGAGATGAACTCTCACTGATGAGGTACCAAGACTTGAAGAAGAAAGAGAAAACAGATAGTTCAGTAACTTCGGGTTTGCATGCAAATGGATCCACAGAACTTTGTTGACACTATGTGGAGATCATTTCTATTTAAATCCATAGGCTCTTTTTATTCATGGTTTTCTGGCAGACACTAATATGTCCTCAATCTACTTGAGTAAATACAATTCAGCAATTATTGAGCACACAACATCCAACCCATCAAGTTGAGGGATGGAAGGTTCAGATAATATAGACGTCTCTCTTTTCAAGTTAATAAGGATGGATCTGAGCTGAAAGGGATCGAAGGAATCTTGGACAGCTATACCAGACTTATGTGGGCCACACTGGAGCTATAAGGATCCAGTTGGCCTCAGTCTTTAAGCACGTTTTGCACCATTCTGGCTATCAGAGGAACTGATGGAAAAGTGTACATGAGATTTGCTTTCCAGTCAAGCAGAAAAGCGTCCTGAGTGGATCTGAGTTTACTGAGAAGAATGGAGCAAAATCTATCCAGTTTTCTGCTTTGTGCTGATGCAGAGAGGTTGATTGCTGGATGATCTCATAGACTGGCAGTCTGTTGGCTGTTGATTATTGCAGAGACCATTCATGTGAATGAAAAACTCTGCTGAGGCAAACTGCTAGCGTGTTGGAGATCCCTGAAGGTAGGTCGCTTGCAGGACAACTTGATGTTTGAATGTCCATTCCCATATCTTTATTTCCTCTTTCAGAGTCCATGAGCCTGTGCTTTCCTGCTTCCTCACACAGAACACGGCTACTAGGTTGTCAGTTTGAATGGGAATGTTTTTCCTTTGGAAAAGATAAGTGAAAGTTTTTAGAGCATACCTGATTTCTCACAGTTCTAGGAGGTTGATTTCAAATTATTTCTCTATGAACAACCATGTTCCTTGAATTCAAAAAGGACCCATGGGGGCTCCTCACCCTTTGTGAAGGAATCTGTCATCAATGTTACTTGTTGAGGAAGCAGGTGGAGTGATGCTCCTTTCTGAAGGATGAAGGGGGTCTAGCCACAAGCATAGTACCTGCTTCATTTCTTATGAAATTTCCACTTTGGTTATCAGTAATGGAGTTAGTTGGTCCTGTTGGGACCAGAGACCTCACTGCAGGAGTCATATATGAAGGGGGGTTAGTGAAACTACATGAACTACTGCTACCATTTGACTCAGAATGTCTAGTACTTCCCTGGCCATTGAGTGATCTGTATCCAACAGTCTGTACACAAGGGACCTGAGAATATTTTCTCGATCCAAGGGGAAGGAAAGCTTTGTCTTGCAGAGAATCTATGCATGCTCCAATTAATTTGATTTTCTAGGAAGGAGTTAGTCGATATCTTGAAGTTCACCAGAAAACCTAATAACTGTAGATATTGCATTGACTTTTGTAAGGAAGTTAGTACACCTTCTCAAGAGATCTCCATCAAAAGCCAGTCATCTGGTTAAAGAAAAGCTCAGGTGTCTGTCATTAGAGATACACTGCTACTACAGCCAGACGCTTGGTGAAAACCCTTGGTGCCAGTGATAGGCTGAAGAAGATTACTCTGTACTGCTAGTGGGAAGAGTCCTAAAACTCATCCAAGCAGCAGCATTCATTGATATCTGCAATGTTAAAGGCAGTAACTGCCCCTGCATGGAAGTGCGTTACACCTAAGTCATCATGGGTTACCCCATTTTGTTTCATTTCCATCCTGCACAGTGTTTCTCCTTCCATCACCCTACTCGTCTTCACCGCCTCTTCCAGGACAGCCTTCTGTGTAAAGAAATATTTCCCCCTGGGGTTTCATATCATGACTCCTAATTCTGCAGTTTCCAGTGGAAAAGGTTTCTTTGTGCATCATTGAAACCTTCCAGGTCTCTGAAGGTCTGTATCATTTCTCCCCTGCTCCTCCTCTCCCCTGGGTGTACATATTCAGGTCCTTCAATCTCATCTCGAATGGCAAGCGTAACTCTGGCGCACCATCTCCCGACCCGGGGGCTGGTCTGGAGGCCTCAGCCGTGCCCCCCCGACACGCCCCCGGGAACGTCCCGATCGTTGTGCCGCCCACTCGACGCCCCCCTAGCGAAGCCCCGGGACTTACGCGCGTCCCGGGACTTGTGCGCGCCGCCGAGCCTATGCAAAATAGGCTCGGCACGCGCAGGGGGGTTTTAAAAGGGTTATGCGCGTGCCTTATGCACGTAACCCTTTTAAAATCCGGCCCATAATGTCTTAAAATAAAAACAAAATAATAAGATAGTTAAAGTATTAAAATGTAAACATTTAAAGATTCAAAAAGTTAAGAACAACAATAAGATAAATAAATATTAAATACTAAAAGGGTATAAAATCATTAAAATTCTTGGAAGGCCTATTGGAATAGCCAAGATTTTACACCCTTTCTAAATACTTCAGTCTGATTCCATCCGCAAGTCTTGTGGTAGAGAGTTCCACAGTTGGGGCCCAGCAATGGAGATCACCCTTTCTCGCACATTATTGAGAAGTGCAATTTTGGGAGATGGAATAGGCAGCACCCCCGTACCAGCTGATGTTGTGATTCTTGAGGGAATATGAAAATGTAAAGCTGAGGTTAGCCATTCGATCTTTTCATTATACAGTGTTTTATGAATTAGGGATACAACTTTGTGTTGTGCTCTGTATTTGACAGGCAACCAATGAAGGTTCTTTAGTATTGGCGTGATATGATCAGACCTTCTAGTCCCGGTTAAAAGTAGCCGCGGAGGTCTTATAAAATTAGCTGGTAGGCTTAAAAACATCGAATTACAGTAATCTAACTTAGATAAAACAAGAGCTTGTAAAACAGTTCTGAAATCTTTTGGATATAAAGGCGGCTTCAATCTTTTAAGAACATTCAGTTTAAAATAACCATCCTTAATGATTTTTTTGACCCATACTTTTAGATTGACTTCACAATCCAGACAAATCCCAAGATCTTGGACCTCAAATAAGATAGGATAATTTTTAGCAGCTCCAGAATTTCTTGTTCTTTTATTTGGCTTAATTTAGGAGAAATGATTAATATTTCAGTCTTTTTCAAATTAAGGGAAAGATTAATTTGGGTTAGTACTTTACTAATAGCAGATTGATATATGTCCCAAAGGTCAGGTGTTAAGTCAATTGATTTTTCGATCGGGATTAAAATTTGAACATCATCTGCGTATTTTCTGCGTATATCATGACTTTTTATGTTTATTCAAACTCAAAGACTTGGCTTGTTCTACCAAAGGGGGAGATATTTTGAAGGAGCTGCTACTTAATTCCCTACCTGGGGAGACAGATGAAGCTTGAAAGAGGATTGAATGCGGCTTCTGAGAGACTTATAAAGTTCCTCCATTTTCCAGGCCCTCGACTTCTGGAGAGATGGGGACAAGTGGTCAAAATGGTAAGTTGGCCTGATCATGGTTTGGTCCAAGGCCACTAACAGACATTTTTCTATCACATATACTGTCTTTAAAGCTGCTCATAATGGGCTTTTTCTTAGCAGACATACTGAAGAAAAAAAATCATCTTTTTTTTTTTTTTTAATTAGCACTGAATCATTTTTTTAGGGGCTGCTGAGGCAACAAGACAACTTTGAAGAAAAAGATATTAAGAATTTTAGAGAAAATTGATAGGGTACACATCCATGCTGGTGCTCAGGTGAAAAAAGACTGAAGGGGCTCATGAGGCAATGCCTGTGCAGGAATTCCCACACATGCTCAGTAGAACAAAAGTTCTGTAAGCTTAGAAAGAAGGGCCCATTTGGTAGCACCAGATAATTTCACACAGATGTCATGGCTAATTCAGCCCTTAGTGTTGACAGAAAAAAGTTGAACCAGGGCTTAATTTGTAGACAAAAAGAGGAATTGTGGAGGGGTTTGAGATGGGCGGGGCCAGGTGTGAGCTCTCGCTCTCTCACACATATTCCCAAACACATCCTTCACACTCTTAACATGCTGGATGAACACTGTTAGGTGAAGGACAGCTGGGGATTGGGAATGCAGGATCACTGGGGTAAGGAGGAGAAGATGGATTCTAACCCCCTCCTCCTCTTTGCCCTGGTGATCCTGATCCTCCGACCCGAGCCTCACCATAAATTACCCAGTGGTCCTAAAGCCCCTAAACCTAATCCCCTAGCTCCGGTGATCCTCAAGCTCCACTCCTCTCCCTGGGAAATCACCCTCTCCAGCAACTCTCCTCCCCCTCCTGGGCCAGTAAAGGTCAGGCCTCCCTGGCTGAGCTCTGCTTTAGGGGGCGGGAGCAGACAGGTGAGCACTGTCCACTGTCCTCAGTCTCCTGGGAAAGGGCTGTGAGGCCTGGAATTGAAAGGATGACCTGCTTGTTGCCTCCTTGGGAGTGAAAGGAAGGGAGCAACACCACATGCTCTCCTCACTCATGCTCTCCTCACCTCACCACACCCAAGCCTTTCTCCACCCCCTCCAATCACTTCACCTGCAGACTGCCCCTCACTCTGATCATCTCACATCTCGTAGTCCCTCCAATCCCCTCTCTTACACCCCGCACCCGCAGCTCCTGTGATCTCTTAACTCTCTTTTTCTCCCTCTTCCCCACATAACTCTCAGCCTTTTTTATCTCTTCATTCGCTCTTTTGCCCTCCCACACCCCTTCCTCTCCCTCCGATCCCTTCACTTGCTCCTGCCCCTCCCCTCCCCCACATCCCCTCATTAACTCTCTTGGCCCTTTCACCCTCACCAGTGTGGTCACCAGCGGCAGAGGTGGCAGGGCCTGGGGAGCAGAGCAAGAAGCCATCGCACCCAGGAGTGGTGGAAGCAGTGGGGCTGACAGGCATTCACCCCTTGTCTTTTTTTCACCTTGGCTGTGGTCCCTCACAGCCTCCCAAATTGTGCTGGGAGATTGCACAAAATGACCAAGGGGGAGCAGCTTCAGTTCTCTGTGATCTTCTCTGCTTCCTCCCAGGGCTGGGGGGCCATAAGGGATCCATGCATCTTCTGGCCCTGCTCCGCTTTCTCGGGTCCCAGAAAAATAGTGGCAGAACACCATTCTGGGTTGTTCTACCAGAAATTAAGCCCTCGGTAATGGACACAAAAAAGGGTTTGAATCAGCACAAGTTTGAAAGCTGTGAGCAGTAGCTCCATTCATCAAGGCCAGGGCTGAAGCTTTAACCATTGGCATTAAGAACATAAGAACATAAGAAAATGCCATACTGGGTCAGACCAAGGGTCCATCAAGCCCAGCATCCTGTTTCCAACAGTGGCCAATCCAGGCCATAAGAACCTGGCAAGTACCCAAAAACTAAGTCTATTCCATGTAACCATTGCTAATGGCAGTGGCTATTCTCTAAGTGAACTTAATAGCAGGCAATGGACTTCTCCTCCAAGAACTTATCCAATCCTTTTTTAAACACAGCTACACTAACTGCACTAACCACATCCTCTAGCAACAAATTCCAGAGTTTAATTGTGCGTTGAGTAAAAAAGAACTTTCTCCGATTAGTTTTAAATGTGCCCCATGCTAACTTCATGGAGTGCCCCCTAGTCTTTCTACTATCCGAAAGAGTAAATAACCGATTCACATCTACCCGTTCTAGACCTCTCATGATCTTAAATACCGTATTTTTCGCTCCATAAGACGCACCTGACCATAAGACGCACCTAGGATTCAGAGGGGGAAAATTTAAAAAAAAAAAAAAAATTGTGCTAAACCGGTTCTGCGTCTGGGCGTCTTATGGAGCAAATTAGGGGAGTGCATAGGTTTTTTTTTTCTCCCCATTTTGTTTTCGGGTCTGGGGAGGGCCATTTCGGTCCACTCCCCAGATCAGAATATTTTTCTTTCTGTGGGAACCCCCAAACCCCCCCATCCCAACCCTTTAAATTAACAACCTCCACCCCCCTGCCCCCCCCAAGACCTGCCGAATTAATTTCCTGCAACCCCCCACCCTCCTGACCCCCCCAAGACCTGCCGAATTAATTTCCTGCAACCCCCCCACCCTCCTGACCCCCCCAAGACCTGCCAAACGTCCCTGGTGGTCCAGCGGGGGTCCAGGAGCGGTCCGGGAACGATCTCCTGGGCGTGAGCCGTCGGCTGCCAGTAAACAAAATGGCGCCGACGGCCCTATGCCCTCACTATGTCACTGAGACCGACCGCTGCTATTGGTCGGTCTCAGTGACATAGTGAGGGCATAGGGCCGTCGGCGCCATTTTGTTTACTGGCAGCTGACGGCCCTATGCCCTCACTATGTCACTGAGACCGACCAATAGCAGCGATCGGTCTCAGTGACATAGTGAGGGCATAGGGCCGTCGGCTGCCAGTAAACAAAATGGCGCCGACGGCCCTATGCCCTCACTATGTCACTGAGACCGACCAATAGCAGCGGTCGGTCTCAGTGACATAGTGAGGGCATAGGGCCGTCGGCGCCATTTTGTTTACTGGCAGCCGATGGCCCACGCCCAGGAGATAATTCCCGGACCCCCGCTGGACCACCAGGGACGTTTGGCAGGTCTTGGGGGGGTCAGGAGGGTGGGGGGTTGCAGGAAATTAATTTGTCAGGTCTTGGGGGGGGTTTGTAGGAAATTAAGTCGGCAGGTCTTGGGGGAGTCGGGGGGGGGGGGGTGTTTGTTAGATTTTTGTTTGGTTTTTTTTTTTATATTCGCTCCATAAGACGCACATACATTTTCCCCCCACCTTTGGGGGAAAAAAAGTGCGTCTTATGGAGCGAAAAATACGGTACCTCTATCATATCATGTCATTACTGCTCACAACTCTCATACTTGTGCTGATTCAAACCTTTTATTTGTCTGTTCTGTGCTCTGCAGTGTCTGCTTCAGTATCATCCCTTCTCCTTCTGTTCCCTGCAATACATGAGGAGGAGGTGGGGAGGGGGGGAATAAGAGAGGTGGGGGCTGCCCTCACTCTCTTAGGAGCAGCAATGAACATCAAAGAGGACCGTTCCCCATCTGCATCCGTAGCTATGAAATCTCATTCTCTACTAAAACCATCCTAGGGAAGTAGTGCTGACAGCGGCTTGCAAGAAACCCCCAGCAAGCAGGCACAGAAAGAGTACAGGACAGGGACATCCATGTATGCACAGAAACTGGATTATGCTTAAATAAACCAAGTAGAAAAGAGACACTCCATCACCTGCATTTCTTAATTAGTATGATACAATCTAATTAGTATGATACAATCTTGCAAAGCCACATTCATTGGTTTATTTCTGCTCCGTTTAGTCAGGTACTGGGCTATAAAACCACAGCTATCCCATGCTTTTCTCCAGTGCCTGAGTGACCAAGGTGTAGTCTGAGCTTCCCCCATTTTCCCTGGCTCTTCCATTCAGGGAAGTACTGCAATGGAGATTGGCTTCCCTGGTAGGTAGTCTTGCTATTTGTAGCTATACATAACACTTAATCATGACTGTTTGTTTGTGGATAGTTGATCTGCCCTATCTTTGAAAGGGGATAATGGATGTGTAGATACCTAATCATGCCGTATATCTGGTATGCGCCAGACAAATGCTGAGAATATATGTGCAGATGTTCTGAATTTCTTTTTTCTTTGTTCCATGTTTTTTCAGGCAGATGCTTTCAAACTAACACTGAGATGTTGGTGCTGACTCTCTTCCTGCAGGCATGACTTGGAGTTACTACGCCTTGGGTGCACACACGCGGCATGTCTTTTTCTTCCTGCTTGCTTGACTGTGTGCATGTGTGCAGATACTATATTCTGTTCAGGTTCAAGATCTTTTCTGAGTGCCTTTTTCTGTGCATCTTGTTGCAGCTTGCGTGGCGAGAACTATGTGCTTGCTGTGTCGTCTGTGCTTTGATTCTAAATTTCCAATATTACAGAGTTTTTAGACATAGTGATTTCAATAATCAAGAAATGTGCCCTGCTAACTTTGGAAGATAGCTGGACAAATATTTGGGGCTGAAATTCCCTCCCCCTCCCTCTGAGCATGCACAAAATGGAAGCATGAAAACGTTAGCCAGACAGTGCCAGTAGTCAGCTTTTCAGCATATCAAATTTAGTAATAAAATAATAATAATGTGGGTAACCCTGGTTAGGCTGAATACCTATCCTATAGTTATCTGGATAACTTTGTTTGGGTGCAAAATGACAGAGGTGGGTGCACATCCTAGCTAAGCAGTTTACTGAGGCATGAGCTTTCAATTTGTCAGATGCATGAAGTATAATACAGGAGGTAGATAACATTTATGGGACCTAAATCCCATGGTCAGACCACTTCCTCATTAACTCTCAGATCAAGCACACAAGACCAATAAGAAAGCAAATCATTGAACCAGCTGAATTCTCATACCATCCCCCTTTCAACACCAACATACTCAAAGATCGACTAATTGAAGAATAAACACACGTTAACTACGCAAATAGCCACAACGCAACAACCGACTGGTTAAATAGAACCACTACCTTGGCTAATGAACTAAACCCTATGCAATTGGCCCACATAAAAGAATCAAAGCAAAATAGTCCATGGTATAGTGAACAAATCAAGGAAATAAAATGATGCCTTAGAAAGAAAGAAAAAGAATGGAAAAATAACAAAACTCCTGGAAATTTAACAAAGTACAGGAAACAACTTGCATACTACAAAAAAACTATTTTAGACACCAAACAAAAAATACTACAGCTCAAAAATAGAAACATTTGCTAATAACGCCAGAACCCTATTTAACATAGTAAAGAATCTAACTAGTGACAATACAAACAACCACCAAACACTACAAGAGAACCAATGCAACGAGGTAGCTCAATTCTTTAAAGATAAAATTGAGAACCTGAGAAAAAAAAATCCCTAACACTATGAAACAAGAGATTAAAATGCCCACTAGAGACGTTAGTAACTGGTCAGAATTTGAAGAAGTATCACAAGATGAAGTCGAAAAATTGATAAATCAAATGAACCCTGCCACCTACGTAATTGACACCATTCCCATTACCGAACTAAAAAAACTAACCAACACAATATCCCCAACCCTAACTAAGATCATCAACCTCTCATTTGATGAAGGAGTAATGCCGGATACCTTGAAAGGAGCCATTATTAAACCAATAATTAAGAAAAAGAACCTTGACCCACTAGTTTTCAATAACTATACACCAGTCTCAAACTTACCCCTATTAGCCAAACTAATCGAAAAAACAGTACAAAAACAATTCTCAAAGCATATAGAATGTAATAACATATTTTACCCAACACAACATGGGTTTCGCAAACACTACAGCACTGAAACTCTGCTATTAGCTTTATCAGATAATATCCTAAAAACTATTTTACCTACCTCCTGAAGCAGTGAGCTGCGCTGGATACTTATTCCAAGTGAAGTATCAGGCTTAATTGATTCAGGGTAGTAGCCACCGTAACAAGCAAGCTCCACCCATGCTTATTTGTTTACCCAGACTATGTAATTCATTCCTTGTTGCTTGATGCTGATATAAATCATCTTTTCTTCATTCTCTCTGCCATTGAAGCAGAGAGCTATGTTGGATGTGCATTGCAAGTGAAGTATCAGGCTTAATTGATTCGGGGGTAGTAAGCGCCGTAACAAGCCAGCTACTCCCATGCTTATCTGTTTACCCAGACTATGTTCCCTGTACGTACTGGATCAGTCCAGACTCCTGGGTTATGCCCCCGCACCAGCAGGTGGAAACAGAGCAAAACTTGTCAAGCTCCACTATATATACCAGGCTGCCGCCCACAGCCTGCCACTATTTCTCTGTTTCCAGCAGGTGGTTCGGGTGCATAGCTCACAGCCTGGTTAGAGAAGTTAGAAAGAGTTTAAGTTTTTTTGAAGTTTGGGAGGTCAGACAGGCAGGATCTTTGTTTTCTTGCTGTTTCACTTTTGCTTGTTTTGCAATTACGTTTAAAACAAAAAAAAAAAAAGGTTTTTATCTCTTCAGTTTGCGACGTGCCGGTTCGTGCTCCCAGGAAGTTGTCAGGCCCTGAGAGGGCCATCCCTCCTGGTAGAGCCCTTTGCTGGTGCTTTGGGGGTCGAGGATCCCACCCTCCACAGCCCAGCCGGGGTGATACCGGGGAACCCGGTTCACTCACCCCAGCCGGACCGTTTCAGGACCATCGGGGGACAGCGCCGGTGAGTGGTTTTCCAAAAAAAAAAAAGACGAACTTTTTCCTCCTCGCGGTGGCTTCCCGATCCGACCTTACCTTTGTTTCCCTTCATCGCTCGGGCAGTTCACGGGTTATTTTTTCCTTTTCCTCGCGCAGGCTCAGGTTAGCAGGGCAGGCATGCCACGTGGCACGGCCTGCACAGCCTGCGGCTCCGGCAGCGCGCGCCTCTCCCGGGATGGGCTGTGTTTGGCCTGCATCCCGGAGGGCGAGGGATCGTCGGGGACACTCCGGGGGCTCTTCGTGCGGCAGACCTCAGTCGCGATCGCAGTGGGGACGCGCTCCTCGGGGGTTCAGAAGGCCACTAGGGGAACGCGTGCACCGCCGCCATTTTGCCCTCGGCCCCCGCGGTGTCTGGGCCTATCGGGGAGGGATCCAGGGACTCTCCCCCCTCCTTTTCTCTGCAACGACTCGCGACCAGGTCAGTCTCTCCCGAGGGGACCGCAGGGCTGAGGAGGGGTCAGGATTCGGACACAGACTCCGAGGAGTCAGGCACTTTGAAGGATCTTACGTTGAAAGTGGTTTTTCTTGTTGCGATCACCTCTGCCAGACATGTTTCGGAACTGCAGGCCCTCTTGTGCAGGGAACCCTTCCTTCGGATCTCTGAGTCTGGGATCTCACTTCGGACCGTTCCGTCCTTCCTTCCTAAGGTGGTTTCGGCGTTTCATCTGAACCAATCGGTGGATCTCCCGGCTTTTCCTCATCTTGATCCCTCGGATGCATCCTCCCAGGAGCTGAAGAAGTTGGATGTGCGCAGGGTCCTCTTGCGCTGCCTTGAGGTTATGAATGCCTTCAGAGTGTCGGACCATCTTTTCGTCCTTTGGAATGGTCCTAAGAAGGGTAATATGGTGTCCAAGACTTCCATTTCGCGATGGCTGAAGGAGGCAATTGATTTGGCTTACCTCCTGGCGGGTCGTTCTCTACCGTTGGGTCTAAAAGCCCACTCCACTCGGGCTCAGGCGGCATCCTGGGCGGAGCGTCACCAGATCTCACCTTCAGAGATCTGCCGGGCAGCGACTTGGAAGTCCCTGCACACGTTTGCACGCCATTATAGCTTGGACGTGCAGGATTCCGGAGCGGGGAACTTTGGAGCAGGCGTCTTGCGAGCGGGCCTCTCCATTTCCCACCCTAGATAGTGAGCTCTGGTACATCCCAGGAGTCTGGACTGATCTGGTACGTACAGGGAAAAGAAAATTAGGTCTTACCTCTGTTAATTTTCGTTCCTGTAGTACCAAGGATCAGTCCAGAGTCCCGCCCGTGATTTTTCCTACAGTAGGTTCGGAGAGTCCGCTGTGTTGGATGAAAGGGGTTTGTTTTTTTTGCTGTTGCAAGTCTCTGTCAATTCAATCTGTTGCCGGGTCTGGTTCTTCATGGGGGAAGTGACCCGAGGGTTCCCCGGTTGTTTTTTCGTGTATATAGTTAGATATATGGGGAATATCCACTGCTTTGACATTGAGTAATACTGGCAGGCTGTGGGTGGCACCCTGGTATATATAGTGGAGCTTAACAAGTTTTGCTCTGTTTCCACCTGCTGATGCGGGGGCATAACCCAGTAGTCTGGACTGATCCTTGGTACTACAGGAACGAAAATTAACAGAGGTAAGACCTAATTTTCTTTAATTCATTCCTTGTTGGTTGATGCTGAATATAAATCATCTTTTCTTCATTCTCTCTGCCGTTGAATCAGAGAGCTATGCTGGATGTGCATTGAAAGTGAAGTATCAGGCTTATTTGATTTGAGGTAGTAACCACCGTAACAAGCCAGCTACTCCCATGCTTATTTGTTTACCCAGACTATGTAATTCATTCCTTGTTGGTTGATGCTGATATAAATCATCTTTTCTTCATTCTCTCTGCCGTTGAATCAGAGAGCTATGCTGGATGTGCATTGAAAGTGAAGTATCAGGCTTATTTGATTTGAGGTAGTAACCACCGTAACAAGCCAGCTACTCCCATGCTTATTTGTTTACCCAGACTATGTAATTCAGTCCTTGTTGGTTGATGCTGAATATAAATCATCTTTTCTTCATTTTCCCTGCCGTTGAAGGAGAGATCAATGCACATCCAGGCCCTCTGTTGTCATCTGAATCCAATGCCTCCTTTTCCCCGCTGTCTAAGTGGGAAGTAATGTTGCAATTGCATTAAAAGCCTCAAAGCATATTGGTTAAGGGTAGCAATCTCCATGCCTTTTTCTAAGGGTAGTAACTGCCGTATCAGCAAGTTACCCCCCTGCACGCTTATCTCATTTGTGTCCTCTGGCCTGTAGAGATTCACAGTGTTTATCCCATTCTCCTTTGAATTCTTTGACTGTTTTTGTCCTCACCACCTCCTCTGGGAGGGCATTCCAGGCATCCACCACCACCCTCTCTGTGAAGAAATATTTCCTGATGTTGGATCTGAGTCGTCCTCCCCGGAGTTTCATTTCATGACCCCTAGTTCTACTGATTTCTTTGCATTGGAAAAGGTTCACAGTCCATACATCATTGAAACCTTTTAGATTTCTGAAGTTCTGTGTCATATCTTCCCTGCACCCCCTGTCTTCCAGGGTATGCATATTCAGATCTTTCAGCCTCTCCTCATAGCTCTTCTGATACAGACCCCACACTATTTTTGTCACTCTTCTCTGGATCATCTCCATCCTGTCTCTTATCTGTTTTAAATTACAAACTCCAGAACTAAATACAATACTCCAGGAGAGGCCTCACCAAGGACCTGTATAAGGGGATTATCACCTCCATTTTCTTACTGGTTATTCCTCCCTCTATGCAGCCCAGTATTCTTCTAGCTTTAGCTATCCTCTTGTCACATTGCTTCGCCATCTTCAGATCCCCAGCCACTATCACCCCAAGGTCTCTCTCTTGGCCCGTGCACATCAGTCTTTCACCCTCATCACGTACAGCTCTTTTGGATTACTGCATCCGAGATGCATAATTCTACATTTCTTGGCTTTGAATCCCATCTGCCAGATCTTTGACCACTTTTCAAGCTTTCTTAAATTTCTTTTTATTGTCTCTTCTCTTCAGGCATGTCCACTCTGTTGCAGATCGTAGTATCATCTGCAAATAGACATGTTTAACCTTCTATCCCTTCCGCAGTGTCGCTCACAAAGATATTGAACAGAACCGATCCCTCTGGTACTCCATTTAACCCCGCTCTCTCTTCAGAGTAGGTCCCATTTACCATTACACATTGTCCTTTGTCCATCAACCAGTTTGCAATCCAGGCCACCTTTGGCACTCACTCTCAAGCTTCTGATTTTATTCACAAGCCTCCTATGAGGGACCATATCAAAAGCTTTGCTGAAATCCAAGTAAATCACATCAAGCAGTCTTCCTCGATCCAATTCTCTAGCCACCCAATAAAAAAAAATCAATCAGATTTGTCTGTCAGGACCTTCCCCTGGTGAATCCATGTTGCCTCAGGTCCAGCAACCACCAGATTGTATATAGTTCACTAAACTTTCCTTCAGCAGCGTTTCCATTAATTTTCCCACCACTGAGGTGAGGGTAACCGGTCTGTAGTTTCCAGCCTCCTCTCTGCCACCAGTCTTATGAAGTGGGACCACCACCGCTCTTCAATCCTGTGGCACCACTCCCATTTCCAGGGATCTATTGAACAGGTCACACAGCGGGACCCGCCAGCTCATCTCTGAGCTCCCTCAGTATCCTGGGATGAACCTCATCAGGCCCCATGGCTTTGTCCACTTTCCAGGGATCTATTGAACAGGTCACACAGCGGGACCCGCCAGCTCATCTCTGAGCTCCCTCAGTATCCTGGGATGAACATCATCAGGCCCCATGGCTTTGTCCACTTTCAGTTTGCCCAGATCTTCCCATGCCTTCTGTTCCATAAGTGGAGTTCCATCTACCCCATCCCCATCTACAATCTTGTTTACCAGCAGTGGTCCTTCTCCAGGGTCTTCAGTGAACACTGAACTGAAGTATTTGTTTAATATTTCTGCCATTTCTTCATCTCTCTCCACACATTTCATTCGTCAAATTTATTAATCGCTTAACACAAATAAGGCCAAAGCAATGTACAAAAATTTAAAACATTCATAATAATAAATACAGAATAATAAATATATGTATAAAGACATAAAAACTATACAACAAAAACACATAAAACTCGAATTGCTATAAAATAATCTCATACGCTACTACATTATGAAAGTCAAAGTTGCAGTTCTTAATAAAATGCCTGTTTTAACAAAACGTTTTTAAAAGAAGTCTAAATTTCTTGACACAGGCAGCCCTCCGGAGTTCCATGGGCAAGGAATTCCAAAAGCTGGGTGCCACAACTGAAAAAGCAGAGTCTCTTGTGGTGGTGAGACAGGCTTCGCGAATCGAGGGCACATCTAGTAAACCTCGATTCGAAGATCTCAATTGTTGAGATGGTTCATACATTTTTTTTTTTTTTTTTTTATATATAAACAATTTTTATTGGCAGCCATATTGGAACAGCATAATAGTGAAAACACAATCAAGCACAACAGAACAGTTCCACAAATAGAAGCACTCGTTAAGAGCAATGTTGATCACAACCGGCAGCTTGAGAGCACCATAGGCATACCAAATTTTAGTCCTCTGAAGGACACCCTCCCTCCCTCCCCTCTCCCCCCCCCCCCCCAGTCCTCCATGAACAGATCACAGGGCAACTATCACCATATACAGAAAGCAGCCTACAGTACTGAAAACTGATTGCAATAATCAAAAAACAGAAAAGTAACAAGTCTATTGGGGCACAAATATTGGAGAAGTCCAGTATAGTAGTCCCGCAGGCAAGGAATGGGCAACAAAGCCGAGTAGAAAACGCATGTCCACCAGAAGTTTTCCGGGAAGCAGTGGAACGCCTCCAGGGTCTGCCCCTGGAATGCCAGCCAGATACTTGTCAACAGTCACTCCATACTGGCCTGTTGATTTTCCAGCCACGCTGAATATGGAGACCATATCTTCTGGAAGGCAGGAAGGCGATCTTGATGTGCCGCTGTAAGCCGATTCAACTGGTAGTAGGAATGTAAGCGATGTAAAATGTTGGCTAAAGATGGTGCAGCTTTCTGCTTCCAATGTAATGCTATCTCCGCCCGCGTAGCAATAAAAACTTGCAGAACCAGTTTTTGTACAGTCTGTGATGTGGCGGGAATTGGTGAACCCAGGAGTGCATGCCAAGGTTCAAAGGCAAAACTATGGTTCAGTATCTGACATAACCACTCAAACACCATCTTCCAACATTGGGCTACAATGGGACATATCCACCAAAGATGGTAATAAGTGCCCCTATTACCACACCCTCTCCAGCAAGTGTCAGAGATATCTGGGGCAAATTTGTGTAGGGCTACAGGCGTATAATGCCACCTGTAGAGAAGTTTGTAGCAGTTTTCCTGCAGGCCCGTAGAGATTGAGCATTTATGGGCTGTAGTATAGATGTGTTCCCAGTCCTCATCGGCTAAGGAATATTGGAAGTCCTGTTCCCATAATGAACGGTGTCGAAGTGCACCCAATTTACGAGCGTTCAGGAGTCCATATATCTTAGAAATCACTCCCCTCAGGGAGTTGGCAGATTTACAGAACATGTCAAAAAGGGTACCCTTGGTTCTAATCCTACCATTACGAAACCCCTGTTTGATAAAGTGATATACCTTGGCATATAAAAGAAAATCCACTCTGTCTAAGTTATACTTATCTCTTAATTGTGCGCATGTCAACAGGGCGTCCTGTTGATAGACATGCCCCATCTTATAGATCCCCGCCCTCATCCACTGCCGAGGGGCTCCTTTACAGTCCTGCAGGGGTATCACTACATTGGCAAACAAGTGGGTCATGGGAGAGAAACACTCGGGTCCCACCAATACCGGTTTCCATCTACGCCAAATCCGCATGGTTGTGCTAAGAGCAAATGGCAACTGCGTGGAGACGCCCCAGGAAGATTGGGGTTGCCATGGGAGAGCAGCCACCGGGAAGGGACCCAAAAGAGCTTGTTCCAACTTAACCCACTGCGGTACCTCAGCGCTGACGTGTAGAGCAACCAGCGCCCTCAACTGCGCAGCGCTATAATACCAGACTAAGTTAGGCACCTGTAGGCCACCCCTAGCTCTAGTCTGGTAAAGAGTATCTCTGGCTATCCTGGGGGGTCGACGCCGCCAGATGAAGTGCCCTAAAATCTGTTGCCATTGGCGAAGCAACTTATCAGGGAGATATATAGGAATCGTGGTGAAGAAATACAAAAAGCGTGGCAGCACGTTCATCTTAAGGATAGCCATTCTGCCTAACCAGGAGTGTGTGTGGGCTAACCATTTATCCAGATCCTTCTGTATTTTGACCAATAAGGGGCGATAGTTCAAGTCATATAAGGAATCATTATGCATCCCCAACTGAACCCCCAAATATTTGAGAGACTTCTCGGCCCATTTAAAAGGAAACTTCTTTTGGAGGGCCACGGCCAAATCAGCAGGCAGGGTCAAATTAAGGATTTCGGATTTTTCAAAATTAATTTTCATACCAGATCTGGACGTAAACTCATCCAACTCGCTCATGACCCCCTGTAACGAATGCTCGGGATCAGAGAGGGTGAACATTACATCGTCAGCAAAGAGCGATATTTTAAAGTTGTCTGTACCCTTGACTATGCCACGCACATTTGTATTGCTTCGTATCCGTCTGGCAAAAGGCTCTAAAAAAATGGCAAATAAAAGAGGGGAGAGTGGACAACCCTGCCGAGTCCCCCTTTGGATCGAAAACCGTGGACCGTAACTCCCATTAACCTTTACCCTGGCCGCTGAATTGGCATACATTTTACAAATCCACTCAATAAAGCAATCACCAAAGCCCATAATCCGGAGTGTGCGAAAGAGAAAATCCCAATGAACAAGGTCAAAGGCCTTTTCTGCATCCAATGCCAAAAGTATGGCTGGAAGGGCCTCCCGGTGGACAAGATCAATAATATCTACTATCCGACGAACATTGTCTGCCGCCAACCTTCCCGGCATAAATCCCACTTGATCATTATGGATAAGCCCGGGTAGGACCCCGTTCAACCTAGCTGCTAGGACCCTAGCAAGGATCTTCAGGTCGATATTGATTAGGGAGATCGGCCTATAGGAGCTACAGAGCTCTGGGTCCCTGCCCGGTTTTGCCAGCACAGTGATACCTGCTGTGTTCGCATCCTGAGTAAAGTCTGATCCTGCCAACATTGAATTAAAGGCAAGGGTCAGGGGTCCAACCAAAGTCTGGGCGAATTTACGATAGTAAAGACCCGTGTAGCCGTCCAGCCCCGGTGCCTTTCCCGCCTTCAACAGCTTGATAGCTGCCAACACTTCCAGCTGCGATATAGGCCTATCCAGTACCTCCCTTTGTAGCGGGGTAAGGTGTGGCAATTCAATATTAGACAAGTACTCATCAATTGTGGTGGGCTCTATGGACTGATCCCTAGAGTAAAGCTTGGAATAGAAGTCAGTAAATGACTGTCTAATATCCGCAGAGGAAGTAACCACCTGACCCTGATAATCCTTTATCTTAGCTATGATTGTCTGGGCTTGGGCTGCTCGCAATTGTCTGGCCAGAAGTCTACCCGCCTTGTTGCCCCCCTCAAAATATTTCTGTTTAAGAAGGGTCAGGTAATGACTAATGGCTGTATCTTCCAGAGCCCTAAGCTGACCCCGCACTGCTAAAATTTTTTGGTAGATCCTCCCAGACTGTGTGGAGCAATGTTTTCGAGTTAGCTCAGTGAGCTCCTGAGTGAGCTGTACTCGTTTTGCTTCCCTTTCCTTATTACAATAAGCCGCCCTAGCTATGCAAGAGCCACGGATCACAGCCTTGGAGCACTCCCACACTGTGAGAGGTGACGTCCCCTCCACTTGGTTAAGCCGAAAGTACTCCTGCAATTGTTGGGAAATGGATGCGGCAAAGGCAGGATCTTGAAGGAGACTGTCATTAAGTCTCCATGTGCGAAGCCCACTCCCATGTTCTCCCATAGTACAGACCATCCACACCGGGGCGTGGTCGGACCATGTAATAATATCAATATCCGCCTGCCTTACCCTGGCCTGCATAGTGGCCGAAACAAAGAGGTAGTCAATGCGTGAATACGTAGAGTGTGGGGTAGAATAAAACGTATAAGACCGGGAGTGTTCATGTTTAGCCCTCCATATGTCCACCAATCCCCAGTCCTCTAACACCCCCAGCCAAGCCTTGCGCTCTGCCTTGTGGGCCTGGGAACCTGAACTAGAGTCCTTGGCTGGGTCCATAATCAGGTTGAAGTCACCTCCCACAATCACCTCCCCCTCCGCGTGTTGCTGTAAGAGAGTATGCACACGGCGGATAAAAGATACCTGATTCTGTAGGGGAAAATACACATTGAGGACAGTGAAGACCTTGTTATCTATTCTGATCTTATTGAGTATAAAACGACCATGAGGGTCCCTAACTACCAGGATTTGCTCATGGACAAGTGACGGAGAATACAAAATGCCCACACCCGTGTATCTATGTGCTAGCGTGCTGGCAGCCCACAACGCAGTGGGAAATCGAGGGTATTTAAGCAAATGTTCATGTGACTGTCTAATATGCGTTTCCTGGATAAAGACAATATCAGCCAACTGACGGGTGAGTTCCCTTTGCAGCAGCTGCCTTTTCTGAGGCGAATTTAAACCCTTCACATTTATGGATACCAATTTAACCGCCATGCTGATATGAGACTATCGTCCCCAGGGCCCCCCGTATTCCCCCAGCTACAGCGGACCTCCAGTCTCCGCCCCTGTATGCTTCAAGCCCCTGCCAAATGTAGCTATACTGCCCCTGAATTCTCTGCCAACTAGCATCGCTGCCAATGTAACCTGTCATGAGGTCTATAGGTCCTACAGCATCCCACGTCATACTATGGGATACTAAGTTAGGAGAGCCTGCGGCCATCCAACCGGAGGAATGAACATAAGAATCCCCGCCCCTCCCCCCCCCCGAGCCCCTTATGATTAAGTAACTGTAGAAGTACACAACATTAACCCTCCATTATTAGTAAAGCATAATAGAAGCGCAAACATGTAACAGTGCAACAAGCAATTCTTTCAAACCCAAAACCCAGCACAAGAGTGCCCCACCTGCTCCAGCCCTGTAGTAGCAGTATAAACTGACAGTCTCATCTGAAAGGAATAAGAACCACCAATGCAAGTCTCTTTCAATCCGGGTCCGATAAGGGTGGCCGCGCTCCGCCAGACTGGCGTCTCAACCGCTTACCGCCCTTCCCTGCTCTCTGCCAGCGGGGCGCAGAGTCCCGATTCAACTGCCGATCCGCCATTTTGGTAGCCACAAGTGAAAGAGGTAATTGGGCCTTCTGAAAGGCGTCCACAGCGTCTTCCAAGGAGGCGATTCTGTAGGCAATCCCTTGATGTGAAAAAGTTAACCCAAAGGGGTAAGTCCAGCGATATCTAACATCGCGATCTCTCAGGGCCGCCGTTACTTCCCGCAACTCATAGCGTTTTTTAAGAGTGCTCGGTGCCAAGTCTTGATACAAGGAAATTTGGCAATTACCCCACTGTATAGATTTCTGCATGCGGGCTGCCTTAAGGATCCGTTCCTTTAGAGTAAAGCTTGTAAAACAGAGGATAATATCACGCGGCTGTTGGTCGCGGCGAGGACCCAGCGCCCGATGGGCTCTTTCAAAGCTGGTTGCAGAGGTCATGTCCGCGTCCTCTGGTTGGCCCTCAGCTCCCCTGCTCAGAATAAAGTTGCAAATTTGAGCAGCAGTTTGCCGCGCATCGGCATATTCAGGGGTTTCTGGCACACCCCTGAGCCTCATGTTGTTACGTCTGCCTCGATTATCTAAATCTTCGATCTTGTCGTGTAAAGCCTTCATCTCGGCAGATACAGTGTCCTGGCGAGTCACTAGATTGTTTATGGCATCCCCATGGCTGTCCATGCGGGTTTCTGCCTCGTCGACGCGATTCCCCAGAGCAGCGAGGTCTTCTTTGAGATCAGCCACCGAGGCCATGATATCCTGTCGATATTGCTTCATATCAGCTCTCAGCTCCGTGAACCAGCGTCTGGCTTCCTCACAAGATAAAGCTGTGCTTGGGGTCTCACGATCCGAATCCGGGTCCGGGGCTTCCCCCCTCTCAGCCACCGGCTCTCCGGGCGCGCTTGGTTCCACAACGCCACTCTCGGCGCCATCTTGATTTACCCCCGGAGCTTGTTTACCGTACGAATACTGCTTTAAATCCAGCGTTTTCCGTTTGCTGGTCATGGTGTAGGAGGCTGGTGCAACCAAAAAAGATTTCAGGCAAGTTTCGCCGAAATTAGCAGGGTTTTGGAGTGCCTTTGAGAGGGTTATAGGGCCCGGAGGGAGCGGAGCTGAGCTAACGTGCGTCCTCTCACATTGGATGCGAACAGCGCCCCTGGTTCATACATTTTTAATAGGGCAATGGACCATTGATTTTGTCACCTTTCAATTTCACAATACCACTTCTGACCTCCCTTCTTTCACTGAAGTATCTGAAAAATGTATCATCTGGCTTTACCTCTTTGGCAGTCCTTTCTTCCACATGAGCTTTTGCTTTCCTGATTTCTTTTTTCATCTCCCTCAGTTTCACCAGGAATACTTTCCTGTGTTCCTCTTTTTGGGATCCTTTATACTTCTTGAATGCTGTCCTAGGCTGATTACAACGTACGTAATAATGTAAACACAAACACTACAAGCAAATTCATAACTTGAGATGATGGAGGTAAAAACAGGATTTAAAGACAGCGAATGCTGTGATCCCCAGTGGGGAAAGTGGCACTGGTTCTTTAAAAGCAACGTTTGAACGGGAAAATTCAGCCAATGTTTAAAAATAGGAGAGATTAGATGGACCTCTTGTAGTGATGTTCGCTGATAGAATAAGAAAGATTTTAGCATTGTCAGAATTGCCCCCGTGGGAAGTACTAGGAAGTGCATGGCTGTGGTAGAGCTCCAGCCGGAAGCAGGACTCCGTATATTTATCTCTGATAGCTGCCGCCAGCAATTAAACAAGTCCTGTTTGGTGAATGGGTGTCTGATTTATAGATCTCTACTGCTGCACCCACCGTGCTTTTAAAGAAATAGCAAAAACTCTCACATTCACATTTTACTAACCTGGAGAATGACAAAATTGTATCAAATCTCTCACTCAAAATAAAGGGAGGCTGGCAGTCAGATTCTGAATTGGTGGAATTAGGTCTTTTGAAAATCTCTCTGTTATCAGCTCAGTTGCTTTTGTATTTATTTAAAAGTGCTTAATACTTCACTTTATTCTGTATCCTGTCCATAGCAGATTACAATAAAACATAATCAAAACTTAAAAACATACAAAACACAGCCCTTCAGGAGATTATAAGCATTTTTACGTAGTATTTTAGTAGGGGCCAAGACAATTCGCCAACAGAGGCTGCAGATGTGCAGCAAACTTGGAGCCAGAGGTATAATGGCCAAAAGGTAGGCATTTGTCAGTGGAGAGAAAGGGGTCCTGGTATGACACAGGAAGGGGACAGACTCAGGAGTAAGATAAGGAAATATTTCTTCAGAGAGAAGAGTGGTGGGTGCAGGGAGCAGACGGGCCTTGTGCCCTTTATCTGCCATCATATGGATAAGTCCCTGGAGGAAAACTTCATTACAAGAGATAGATGTGTGAAAGGAGTAAAACCTGTCCCCACCTTAGTAATGGATTTCAGAGTAGATAATTTAATTGCTAAGAGAAGTTTAGTACAATTTACCTAGTTTATCCCGGGTAGGAATACCTACCTGTATAACCCATCACTTACCTCTGAGTGTTAAACCTTCTTATCATTTATTTATGAGAGTCACTCTTGTACACGTTATGAACAAGTGATTCTCACATGGAACGATATATATATAAAACACATAAATACAATACAATACAATACAATACCACCGGCAGGAATACCTACCTGAGTAACCCATCACTTACCTCTGAGTGTTAAACCTTCTTATCATTTATTTATGAGAGTCACTCTTGTACACGTTATGAACAAGTGATTCTCACATGGAACGATGTATATAAAACACATAAATAAATACAATACAATACAATACCACCGGCAGGAATACCTACCTGAGTAACCCATCACTTACCTCTGAGTGTTAAACCTTTTATCATTTATTTATGAGAGTCACTCTTGTACACGTTATGAACAAGTGATTCTCACATGGAACGATGTATATAAAACACATAAATAAATACAATACAATACAATACCACCAGCAGGAATACCTACCTGAGTAACTCATCACTTACCTCTGAGTGTTAAACCTTTTTATCATTTATTTATGAGTGTCACTCTTGTACACGTTATGAACTAGTGATTCTCACATGGAACGATGTATATAAAACACATAAATAAATACAATACAATACAATACCACCGGCAGGAATACCTACCTGAGTAACCCATCACTTACCTCTGAGTGTTAAACCTTTTTATCATTTATTTATGAGAGTCACTCTTGTACACGTTATGAACAAGTGATTCTCACATGGAACGATGTATATAAAACACATAAATAAATACAATACAATACCACCAGCAGGAATACGTACCTGAGTAACCCATCACTTACCTCTGAGTGTTAAACCTTTTTATCATGTATTTATGAGAGTCACTCTTGTACACCGTTATGAACTAGTGATTCTCACATGGAACGATGTATATAAAACACATAAATAAATACAATACAATACCACCAGCAGGAATACCTACCTGAGTAACTCATCACTTACCTCTGAGTGTTAAACCTTTTTATCATTTATTTATGAGAGTCACTCTTGTACACGTTATGAACAAGTGATTCTCACATGGAACGATGTATATAAAACACATAAATAAATACAATACAATACCACCAGCAGGAATACCTACCTGAGTAACCCATCACTTACCTCTGAGTGTTAAACCTTTTTATCATGTATTTATGAGAGTCACTCTTGTACACCGTTATGAACTAGTGATTCTCACATGGAACGATGTATATAAAACACATAAATAAATACAATACAATACAATACCACCAGCAGGAATACCTACCTGAGTAACCCATCACTTACCTCTGAGTGTTAAACCTTTTTATCATTTATTTACAAGTGTCACTCTTGTACACGTTATGAACTGGTGATTCTCACATGGAACGATGTATATAAAACACATAAATAAATACAATACAATACAATACCACCAGCAGGAATACCTACCTGAGTAACCCATCACTTACCTCTGAGTGTTAAACCTTTTTATCATTTATTTACGAGTGTCACTCTTGTACACGTTATGAACTGGTGATTCTCACATGGAACGATGTATATAAAACACATAAATACAATACAATACAATACCACCGGCAGGAATACCTACCTGAGTAACCCATCACTTACCTCTGAGTGTTAAACCTTTTTATCATTTATTTATGAGAGTCACTCTTGTACATCGTTATGAACTAGTGATTCTCACATGGAACGATATATATATAAAACACATAAATAAATACAATACAATACAATACCACCAGCAGGAATACCTACCTGAGTAACCCATCACTTACCTCTGAGTGTTAAACCTTTTTATCATTTATTTATGAGAGTCACTCTTGTACACCGTTATGAACTAGTGATTCTCACATGGAACGATGTATATAAAACACATAAATAAATACAATACAATACAATACCACCGGCAGGAATACCTACCTGAGTAACCCATCACTTACCTCTGAGTGTTAAACCTTTTTATCATTTATTTATGAGAGTCACTCTTGTACACTTTATGAACAAGTGATTCTCACATGGAACGATGTATATAAAACACATAAATAAATACAATACAATACCACCGGCAGGAATACCTACCTGAGTAACCCATCACTTACCTCTGAATGTTAAACCTTTTTATCATTTATTTATGAGTGTCACTCTTGTACACGTTATGAACAAGTGATTCTCACATGGAACGATGTATATAAAACACATAAATAAATACAATACAATACAATACCACCGGCAGGAATACCTACCTAAGTAACCCATCACTTACCTCTGAATGTTAAACCTTTTTATCATTTATTTACGAGTGTCACTCTTGTACACGTTATGAACTAGTGATTCTCACATGGAACGATATATATATAAAACACATAAATAAATACAATACAATACAATACCACCGGCAGGAATACCTACCTGAGTAACCCATCACTTACCTCTGAGGGTTAAACCTTTTTATCATTTATTTACGAGTGTCACTCTTGTACACGTTATGAACAAGTGATTCTCACATGGAACGATGTATATAAAACACATAAATAAATACAATACAATACCACCGGCAGGAATACCTACCTGAGTAACCCATCACTTACCTCTGAGTGTTAAACCTTTTTATCATTTATTTATGAGTGTCACTCTTGTACACGTTATGAACAAGTGATTCTCACATGGAACGATGTATATAAAACACATAAATAAATACAATACAATACAATACCACCGGCAGGAATACCTACCTGAGTAACCCATCACTTACCTCTGAATGTTAAACCTTTTTATCATTTATTTACGAGTGTCACTCTTGTACACGTTATGAACAAGTGATTCTCACATGGAACGATGTATATAAAACACATAAATAAATACAATACAATACAATACCACCGGCAGGAATACCTACCTGAGTAACCCATCACTTACCTCTGAGTGTTAAACCTTTTTATCATTTATTTATGAGAGTCACTCTTGTACACGTTTTTGTATTGTATTGTATTGTACTGTATGTATGTGTTTTATATACATCGTTCCATGTGAGAATCACTTGTTCATAACGTGTACAAGAGTGACACTCCTAAATAAATGATAAAAAGGTTTAACACTCAGAGGTAAGTGATGGGTTACTCAGGTAGGTATTCCTGCCGGTGGTATTGTATTGTATTTATTTATGTGTTTTATATACATCGTTCCATGTGAGAATCACTAGTTCATAACGTGTACAAGAGTGACTCTCATAAATACATGATAAAAAGGTTTAACACTCAGAGGTAAGTGATGGGTTACTCAGGTAGGTATTCCTGCCGGTGGTATTGTATTGTATTGTATTTATTTATGTGTTTTATATATATATCGTTCCATGTGAGAATCACCAGTTCATAACGTGTACAAGAGTGACTCTCATAAATACATGATAAAAAGGTTTAACACTCAGAGGTAAGTGATGGGTTACTCAGGTAGGTATTCCTGCCGGTGGTATTGTATTGTATTGTATTTATTTATGTGTTTTATATACATCGTTCCATGTGAGAATCACCAGTTCATAACGTGTACAAGAGTGACTCTCATAAATACATGATAAAAAGGTTTAACACTCAGAGGTAAGTGATGGGTTACTCAGGTAGGTATTCCTGCCGGTGGTATTGTATTGTATTGTATTTATTTATGTGTTTTATATACATCGTTCCATGTGAGAATCACCAGTTCATAACGTGTACAAGAGTGACTCTCATAAATACATGATAAAAAGGTTTAACACTCAGAGGTAAGTGATGGGTTACTCAGGTAGGTATTCCTGCTGGTGGTATTGTATTGTATTGTATTTATTTATGTGTTTTATATACATCGTTCCATGTGAGAATCACTAGTTCATAACGGTGTACAAGAGTGACTCTCATAAATAAATGATAAAAAGGTTTAACACTCAGAGGTAAGTGATGGGTTACACAGGTAGGTATTCCTGCTGGTGGTATTGTATTGTATTGTATTTATTTATGTGTTTTATATACATCGTTCCATGTGAGAATCACTAGTTCATAACGTGTACAAGAGTGACACTCATAAATACATGATAAAAAGGTTTAACACTCAGAGGTAAGTGATGGGTTACTCAGGTAGGTATTCCTGCTGGTGGTATTGTATTGTATTGTATTTATTTATGTGTTTTATATATATATCGTTCCATGTGAGAATCACCAGTTCATAACGTGTACAAGAGTGACACTCATAAATAAATGATAAGAAGGTTTAACACTCAGATGTAAGTGATGGGTTATACAGGTAGGTATTCCTGCTGGTGGTATTGTATTGTATTGTATTTATTTATGTGTTTTATATACATCGTTCCATGTGAGAATCACTTGTTTATAAAGTGTACAAGAGTGACTCTCATAAATAAATGATAAAAAGGTTTAACATTCAGAGGTAAGTGATGGGTTACTCAGGTAGGTATTCCTGCCGGTGGTATTGTATTGTATTGTATTTATTTATGTGTTTTATATACATCGTTCCATGTGAGAATCACTTGTTCATAACGTGTACAAGAGTGACTCTCATAAATAAATGATAAGAAGGTTTAACACTCAGATGTAAGTGATGGGTTATACAGGTAGGTATTCCTACCCGGGATAAACTAGGTAAATTGTACTAAACTTCTCTTAGCAATTAAATTATCTACTCTGAAATCCATTACTAAGGTGGGGACAGGTTTTACTCCTTTCACACATCTATCTCTTGTTGTGCTGCTTTATGTGTGAACCTTTACTCCACCTACACCCACTGGAAAAGTCCATAAACCATTATTAAGGTGGAGTTGCAGAAATCCCCGGCTTATTCTTGGGATAATGAGCTTGGAATCTCTCTACCCCTTGGGATCCTGCCAGGTTCTTATGGCCTGGATTGGCCACTGTTGGAAACAGGATGCTGGGCTTGATGGACCCTTGCTCTGACCCAGTATGGCATGTTCTTATGTTCTTATGGGGAGATCATCTGTGGGAACTCTGCCTCTGAAAGCTCTAAATATCTTTTTTCAAGTCATGACAAATATTTTCTTTTTTGCAGAAAATTTTATAAATATGTTTTTGTGACAGTTGCTTTTATTATATTTCCTGCTATTCTCCCTCCAAAATCCAAAAAGATTTGTAATGAAGCAAGTGAGAGGAAACAGTAACTTTTGATTGCTTTAAATCATTTTAAAGATATGAAGTATTGTGACAGATATTCATGATTCTTAAGAACATTCCCTTCTTTTGCTATTGGTTAATCTGTATTTTCTCACTCACAAAACTTTGGGATAATCCTATCTAAATGTTTACAGCTTAATCTTTCTCTGTCTTTGGCTTTGTCATTTCAGAAATCAACAGAGCAAATGAAAAAAGTTCCCACTATTATTCTGTCAGTTTCATACAAAGGAGTCAAATTTATTGATGCATTAAATAAGGTACTAAATGTTCCTTTCTGTAAAACCCTGTTCAGCCTCCTGAGTATCCCTGCCTACTGTATTGCATTGGCCTTGTCTTCCATTTCTGCGTCCCCTGATCTTACTCTTATAACACTGTCGATCCAATTTCTAGTTCCTTATGAAAGAAGGCAGTGGGCTTTGATTCCCACGCCAGGACACTTAGATTTGGAAATGTTGCAGAGGCCGCAGTCACAGCCCCTGGGGATGCAGGAGCAGGACATGAGAAAACGCTGACATCTCACAGTGGTAACGTAGTGCGCAGATGTACCTGGTTCCAGAGGGAGCTGTGCTCTGTGACTATCACTGTGAAGATTTGGTTAGGAAAGTTCAGGTTTATAAAATGGTAAAAAAAAATAATAATAATAATCCCCAGATAGTTGCAAATGAAGGCTGATTGTGCCATAAGCCATTCAAGACTGGTTCTGATTGAGCTAGAAACCCCCAATAGTAGAAGGAAACTATCAGGCCTTCACCCCTCTAGTAAGAGTATTCTCCTATTAGATCTGATGGCGTAATTACAGAAGAACTCGTCATGATTCCAGATTATAATCAATGTTTACAGCTTTAAGTGATGTCCTCTGGGACTTTGAGTCTCATCTATCTGTCATATTATTGAGTGAAAACGTTTGTGAATATTGAAGATAATTTTCAGAGACGTTGGTGAGCAAAATGTGCTTTCCTCGCAGAAATGGCTCTTTCTAAAACTGCACGACCTGTATGTGCAGACGTTTAGGCACATTGGGGAGATGCATTCCAGGAGCTGAGACTTGCACGCATACGTTTAGATTTTTTAAAGTATGCACGTAAATTCTCTTGGCATAATTATGAAAATTGTGAGGTCTGTATTTAGAGGCATTTAACCAATTTTTGAATATTTCCCCACTTAATCAGCTAAATCTTAGGCAGATATCTCATTGTCTGGCGTTTTTCTGGGACAAATTAGGCTAGCCAGATAAGTATCCAACTAAGTCTGACTGGCTAACGATGGTCATACTGTAGAATTCTCCGAAAGTTAGCCAGATAAACTTATCCAGCTATTTTTAAGATGGTAGCGAATATTCAATAGTGCAACTGCACCACTGAATATTCTCAAGAGGTTAAATCGGTATAAAATGGACTTTATTGAATCTTGGGCAAGATTCAATAAAGTCCATTTTAGACCGATTCAACCTCTTCTGTTTGTTGCTATCAGCCATCTTGGATCGGTTACCGGTTTGTTTTCTTGGACCGTCCACTGAATATTCTTCCACATTCAGTCTCTTGGCAATTTGGCCAGTGATCTGAATGTAGTCCTCTAAATAACAGGTGTAATTGTGTGCCTATAGTTTTATTGGGATAATTTTCAACGCATACATTCAAAAGTTCACTTTGAAAATTGTTGTAACTTAAAATTAATGTGGCCTATTATAAAATTACCTCATGGAGGTAATTTTGAAAACTGTGTGCATAAACCCCATTTTATGCGTGTAAATAACTGTTCTAAAATTGACCCAAGCTCAGTGCACATAAAAGTGCCCACATAACCTAGTTTCATGTGTACAGCAAGTTTGCTTACTATGAATAGTGTTTTCTGCAGGTAGCAGGATGAATTAGCTGATACATATGGGTGACATCATCTAGCGGCATCTCTCTTAGCTAGTAGAGCTTTTGTTCTTCTGAGCACATGCAGGAATTCCCACCTGAGCATTGCCTCGTGAGCCACCTCAGTCAATTCTAGAGCTCAGTCTAGCAAGATAGTCGACTCTCCAGAGAGGCAGGCGGGTACTTCATTCTGCTAACTATGGAAACATTGTTTATGGTAAGCAAACTTGCTTTGTCCATTGATAAGCAGGCCGAATTAGCCATTATGTGTGGGGAGCTCCAAGCTGAGGGTTACAGCAAACCGATAACTGAATGAGCAACGTATATCCCATTGTGGAGAGTAGACTACCAGAATTTATTTATTTATTTATAAATTTCTATACCACCTATCGTCAATTCTAAGTGGTTTACAATTTCAACATCCATAGAATACATAAATAGAATTATACAAGTGCATAGTGCAAGTTAATTCTTATAACATATAAAAAAGGCTAATATCATTCATTTAAAAGTGCTACAATCTAAAACATAATTAAACAATGAAAATAAAACAAAATAAAACCATAAACCCAAAAACCTAGAATGCAACAATTTCAAGCCCATATGGCCCAAAGCCTGACACTGTTCAGCAATTCTTTCAGACGGCACTCAGCTTCTACTGTCATCATTCAGATTGTAAGCTTGCCCAAAAAGAAAGGCCTTTATAAGCTTTATAAACTTTAGCAAGAAACTTTTTTTTTAATCTCTATATGTATAGAATAACAGGCTAGGCAAAACTGCTGCTCCAAAATTACTGTCTCTGTCTGTCAAATTGTGCAGACAGCAGTGGGAAGGAAAGGTGTGAACCAATGACCAAGTTACAGATTTGCAGATGTGTTGTAGGGTTGCTGTTGGTAGCGAACCTTAGATATGTTGGTTATCTCTAGGCTTTCTAGCGAGTAGTATGGAGCAATAGAGTCCACTGTCTGGTGATGTGGAGACTGTTATATCTAATCTGGTAAGATCATGAGAGACTAATAATTGGGAAGCCTGATAGAGTGGCTAAGACCTTCTCCTGTGGTCTACCAAGAGTCGTACAGTTGGAGGAATGAAAGACTGTCATACCTCCATGTGCGTGTGTTATTGGAAAAAATGCTGACATGATGACTTGATTGATATGGAAGACTGATACAACCTTAAGCAGAATCATAGTTTGTTATGTAGCCATACCCTACCATAAGAGAAGAGCAGATAAGATGAAAAATGAACCAAAGTTTGAAGATCTCTGACCTTCTGGTTTTGGATACCGCTGGAAGAAACAATGCTTGACAAGTGGCTCAACTTGCGTGCTCAGAAATGGATACAGAATGAAACTTTGATCTAATGGAACCAGGGACTTAATCACTGGAAATAGAATACACCATAAACTCTTCATAACTGTATATATCTGCGAATACCGCACGTTTGACTTGCTGTGAACCTGAACATAAGCTGCTATGGTATCAACCTGAATTCTTACTGATAAGGCGGCAAGAGTTGAGTCAAATAAAAAGAAGTCCAGCATACCTATAGATTAACATTAAAATGAATCAAAGTCAGAATGAGAATCCCAAAAAGAAAAGTTATTCCAATCTAAAATGGAAGAGTCTTCCAGTCATTGATTGTCTGTAAGCAAGGATAGTACTGCAAACCTTGAGAGGTCAACCTCCAGTTAGGTTAAGGGAGAAGAGAGTCAGACAAAAAAAAAGGATGTTCATTTCCCTGATTATACGGTAGGTCTAATTCCAGAAGAACTGGAGGATTGCAGAATAGCTGCATCAGACATTGGTATGAAAACTGCAAGGGTCATAAGGAGCTAATGGGAGTAGATAGGCTTGATTCTCAAGCAGCTTGTGAATTGTTGTGAATTTTGGTAAAATCAAAAAATTTGTGTATATGAGACTCGTATGCCAGGTTATCCTAAAAGAATTCTGAGATGACCAGAATTAGTTGAGAAGAATAGAGCAAAACTTCCCTAGTATTCTGTGCTCCTCTGACATGAAGAGGTTGATTACCAGAAGTCCCAGGAAACCAATGGTAATGCACGTCTACTGTTAATAATTTGTCTACTGTTAATTGTTGGAGTGACCATGTGAGAGGTCAGGAAACTCTGTTGAGGAGATTTGCCGTTATCTTGGGGATCTCTGGAGGATATGCTACATGCAGGAAAGCTAAATATTTGCTTACCATGTTCAAGATTCATATCCCTGATTGATCTTAGCACTAGAAGGTGTACTGGAAATTGTATGTCTACAAGAAATTGAGCTCTTTGAGTTTGGAAGGGTTCTGCCCTTTCTCATTCTCCTTAGAGACGTGCATTACCATAAGTGAGGGGAAATCAGACAGGGACTTCGCCCTATAATGGGATAATATCTAGGCACCAAAGTAATTTCCGTTTCTTGTGACTAGAGTTACGGTTTGGCTGCCAATGGTTTGGCATATGCGGTTTCACATGGAGAATGAAGACTCCAATATAAATGATGTATTCAAGGCCAGGAAGCAGGAAGTATGTGGATTGCAGTCCCCAGTCACGCTAAGATAACGATTCCCTTGCTGGACGATCAATGAACCTATAGTGAGTCATAAGCAAGCAAATTTAGAGAGTGTTCACTTGGGTTCACAGGAGAAAAAAATATCTCTTGTAGAATTTTTTTAAAGGAATTTGATTTTCTTGGAAGAAGGAATCAGAGCTGAGTCAAGAAATGTTACCCAAGAAAACATAATGGGCCTGATTTTCAAAAGCATTTCTTGCTTAAAACTGGGTTTTACTTGTATAAATACACTTTATCCTTGTAAGTGGGCTTTGGAAAATTACTACAATATATGCCATTGAATTGTCTATAGGTTTTAACCATGTTAAGTGCACTTAACGAAGATAAATGGCTTTTGAAAATTTCGACGATAGTACGTTCCATTTATATGTGTAATTCCTTTGAAAATTCACCTGATTGTGCACAACAAGTAAAATGATGCATTCCGTGAGGCCAGTTTGCCTTTCTGTAATTTGATGGTTATCCTGGATGGTCTGGCGGGTCAGGTGTGCTGTTACCATAGCAAGGCACTCGGCAGGGAGTTATTGTTGCTGTCCACAGTCGAAGGGGAATGTGTTGTACTCATAGTTGAAATCACCCACCGTAAAGGGGGTTAGACATATTTTCATGAGCATCCTTTAGCTGAAAAGTGCACATACATTCTTCCTTCTGGATGAATGTTGAGGGGATCCATCTGAATAACTCTGATAGAAAATAATTGATCAGATCTCTGAATCTAGTTCCCTGGGTTTATAGGGATGGGAAGTGTCAGGAGTAGAATCTTTGCTCTGGAAGGTGTGGAAGGGAAGGTTTTAGTAACCACTGATGTTAAGCAACTCAAGGCAGAGTTGTAAGAAACGAGTCTGAAGTGCATTGAAAGGCTGACTGATGAGGAGTAAATGCAAATGGTATCCAGATTCTACAGTCCTAAGCATTTAGCAGTGTTTGAGGATCTTATGGTGTTTACTCAGGGAGGAATGAAATCTTCTCCTAACCAGAATGGTTATATTCTGATTTAAGACACGAGCAAAGAAAATCTCTGTCCAGGCATGAACTGGACTTGCTCCACTCTTTTTAGTTGATAATGTTCTGCTTCTAAGCACAAGCCCGAGGCTGCTGTCTTCAGTAATATCGCTGTTCATTAATTTGAGTGACCTTTTCTCCAAGGATTCCTCCAAGGGGAATCTTAGCCAGACAAGGAAGTCTGTGAACTTATCCTGGAAATATCATCAAAGGTATTGGCTCGCATTGAAGCCACACAGTAAATTTCAGTGGAAGCAGCTAAGATACACAATAGTGCATCGAAATATCCATAGCTATGTTGAAGAGATGGCATATGCATCCCATCGTATCCAGAACATTTGAGAATATTCAATGCTGCCCTCTGGGAAGTAAATATAAGACTGCGAAAATAACATATAGGCACAGGGATAGAATGAGAAGCCTGCAGTTGGCATGATGCTTTGGAATACCTATCTAACAAATTTGGATTCCTGGTGGTATTGGTTTGCAACTACATGGACTCTGTAGTTCTTTTGCATTAACCATGGTTCTCTTTCTTTTTAGTGAGGTGGTTACACTATTACAAAAAATTCAGGGAGTTGGAATAGTATGTTTAAGGTGTCATTACTTTGCAACCTAGGCCTATGAAATAGTATTATTCCAGAGTTATGCTTGTAAAACATATAGGATATGGACTGGAATGGTTGCCAGCCTTGCCAGAATGCCCACAAGATGGAGGACAACAGAGTTGTTTGCTGGAGTCTTAAGGAACATTAAAGTGTCTTCCCCAGCTTGTCCAGAAAATTGGAGAGGTGGCCAGTGTCCTGGGTGTTCCAGAGGGAGGTGAGAATGGATGCCGTATGGCCTATCTGTGGCCATTAGAGGAGAAGACTAAGCCAGGTTTGGAACTTGGTATCCCGCAGGGACAGATCCCTATGTGGAAGGGCTCCATGCAGGTGACTGCGGTATATTGAGCAGTTTGGGGCTACTGGAAGGAAAATGTCAGAATGTCAATTTGAGTTCTCTTTTTCTGGTGGGGAGAACAGTAAAAGATGCTTTCCTGGAATAGTTCCAAAAGAATGGTGAAAGAAGGTTTGCTACATCGGACTCCTGCCTACCCTCCTAGATAGGTATAATAGAGTATGTGCAATAGCAAAGAGGAAGGCAGAAGCTTCCTAATGCAGACCTGCAGGGTATTTTTTTTCGGTAAGTTACTCTGCCTACTGCATATACCAGAAGAGGGAATGTGCAGTGGAGACACCAGTTGACCAGACTTGCGTTGGCGGCAACCTGCTGCTCAAAACTTCATTGGCAGTGCTGTCCATCAGAAATGGCATCAGTGATGCCAGGCACCAACCGTTGGTGGCACCCCCCCGCTGTAATTTGCCTTGGCTGCACAGGCCGTAGGACTTGTACCAGCAGCACAGACTGCTGGATCTGGCATCAACAGTGTTGGCTGCCAGGACAGATATTGGCAGCTCTGGCTGAATCTACATCGATGGCTCTGGCTGAACTTCTATCAGTGGCGTCATCTGGAACTTGCATCAATCATAGCTCACATTGGCCAGAGCTTTTATCGGCCAGGATGATTGTCGGCTGGGACATGCATCAGCCTGAAGATTTATTTATTTATTTATTTAGAAACTTTTATACACCGGTAGTTGTGGGGACATCATACCGGTTCACATAATAACTGCAAGCTTGGAAAGTACATTTCAACAGGGAGAGTAACTGGGCGAGGGGGTAACCAATAGGCAGTAAGAAGGATAGAAAACAAATAAGTCATAACAAGAGAATAATAATTAACAATTTACAATTTACATTGCGTATCTCCTTGGAATAAGGAGAGGGCGGTCACCTGGAGGGGGGGGGGGCGGGCTACGGACTAAGAAGGCTATTCTGTGTAGGCATGGTTGAACAGAAGTGTTTTTAGTTTCTTTTTGAATTTGATTGCACAGGGTTCAAGGCGCATGTGGACAGGCAGGGAGTTCCAGAGGGCCGGACTGGCAATGGAGATGGCACGGTCGCGGGTGGAGGAGAGATGAGCTGTTTTCAGGGATGGAACATGAAGGGTGCCTTTGTTGGTAGATCTGGTGGCTCGGGTGGACAAGGAGGCGGTGAATGGGAGGTCGAGCCAGTTTGAATTGTGGGTGTGGATGGACTTGTGTATTATGGTCAGGGTTTTGTGGTGTATACGGGACAGGATGGGGAGCCAATGTAAGTCCTTGAGGATGGGGGTAATATGGTCGTGTTTGCGTGTGTTCGTGATGAGTCTTGCAGTGGCGTTTTGCAATAGTTGGAGGGGTTTTATTGAAGACTGGGGGAGTCCTAAGAGGAGGGCGTTACAGTAATCAAGTTTGGAGGTGAGGGTGGCTTGAATCACTGTACGGAGGTCATGTGTGTAGAGTAGGGGTCTGAGTTTCTTTAGAACATTGAGTTTGAAGAAACCAGTTTGAGGATGGAATTGATGTGGGGTTTCATACTGAGATTGGGATCGAGAAGGACTCCTAGGTCCCTGACAGAGGGTTGAGCAGTAAGGAGGTTGAGTTTAGGGTCGTTGGGCGGGAGGTCACAGAGGTCATGGGGATGCGAGGAGATGTGGAGGAGTTCTGTTTTATTTGTGTTGAGAGCAAGCTGAAGGTTGGTGAGGAGGGCGTTGATAGCTGCTAGACAATTTTCCCAGTGCTCCAGGGCGTCAGATATGGAGTTGTGAATGGGAATGATGATCTGTACATCATCAGCGTATAGGTAGAATTTGAGTTTAAGGTCAGAGAGTAGGTGGCAGAGAGGTGTGAGATAAACATTGAAGAGGGTCGAAGAAAGTGATGAGCCTTGCGGGACTCCTTGTTGTAAGGGGTAAGAAGCAGATAGGTTGTTTCCAATTTTGACAGAGAACTTTCTGTTAGTGAGGTAGGATTTGAACCAGGCGAGGGCAATTCCTGAGATGCCGATGCTTTCTAGCCGTGTCAGGATGTGGTAGTGGCTGATGGTGTCGAAGGCCGCTGAAATATCGAGAAGGGCGAGGAGGTAGCTGTGGCCTTGTCCCAGACCTCTGAGGAGATGGTCAGTGAGGGAAAGGAGTAAGGATTCAGTATTAAAGTGTTTCCTGAATCCAAATTGGGAAACATGGAGGATATCATGGTTTTCCAGGTAGTCCATGAGTTGAGAATTGACCACCTTTTCCATTAGTTTGGAGATAAAAGGGAGGTTGGAAATGGGGCGGAAGTTAGAGGGGTCTTTCGGGTCTAGGGAAGGTTTCTTGAGGAGGGGTTTGACAACAGCGTGTTTGAGGGGGTCTGGGACAGTCCCATAGGTGAAGGAGCAGTTGATAATGTCTGCTATAGAGCTGGCTATGCTGTCGGGGATGGCTATTAAAGCTTTGGTGGGGATGGTGTCGTTGGGGTGAGAGGCTGGGCTTGAGTTTTCGAAGGAGGCTTATGATTTCTTTAGAGGAGGTAAGGTCAATTGTGGCCATTGAAGGTTGGGAAGGAGGGTGAAAACGAGGGTAGGTTAGTGGGGGGACAGGGATTGGTGGGGGGAAATCTGGAAAGCAGGTTGGAGATTTTAGTTTGAAAGTAATTTGCCAGTTCTTCACATTTAGCCGCAGCCTCAGCGTCTGGAATGGTAGGAGAGATAGGGGTGGTGAGGCTAGTGACATAGGAGAAAAGAACTTTAGGGTTGAATTTATAGTCATGGATTTTTTTGCCATAAAAGTCACGCTTGTGTTTGAGTGTGGACAGTCTGTATGTGTGTAAGGCTGTTTTGTAGATGGAGGAGTGTTGCGGGGTTGGGTCCTTGCGCCATTTTCTTTCTTTTTGTCTGAGATTACATTTAAGGGTTTTTAGCTCTTGGGTGTACCAGGGCTTGGAGGGTTTCGCTGCGGTGTTTATAATACGTTCGGAGAGTGGGCAAAGCTTGTTGGTAATGTCTTCAGTAAGGCTATGCCAGGAGGCTAAGGCTGTGTCTGGGTCTGGGCAGATTAGTCTAGGTAGGGAGAAAGCTAATGCATCGGTTAGTTCGTCGCTGGGGCAGGTTTTTCTGTATTTGATGGTGGTATGAGTGGGATGGTTACTTGGGAGGGATATCTTCGTGGTGAGTCGGCTTTCAATGAGATAGTGGTCGGACCAGGGCACTGGGGTGCAGATGGGTGAGTCGGTGGTCTGGAAACTGGAGTTAATAAACATCAGGTCCAGTGTGTGACCAGCTTTGTGGGTTGGGGATGTAATAATTTGACGGAAGCCTATAGCAAGGAGCGAATGAATGAAGGTTTCGCATGATGTCGTGGGTGGGAGTGAATCAACATGAAGATTAAAATCTCCAAGGATGATGGAAGGTGTGTCTGTTTTCATCCATTCCACAACAAATTCGATAAGGGGGGAGGGGTTGGACTCAAGGATGGTGGGGGGGGGGCGTAAACAAGGCAGATTTGCAGGGTAGCTGTCTTAAAGAGACCTATTTCAAGCTTGGGTGGGGCGGCTATGCTGATTAGGGATGTGAATCGTTTTCCATATCGTCTTAACGATAGAAATCGTGTGGCAGGGCAAGAAAATCGTCTTAGGCACGATTTTTTAGTTAAAAAATCGTTAAAAATCGTTTTTTCCGATTAGTGCGCACTAACTCGAGTTAGTGCGCACTAACGGGAGTTAGTGCGCACTAACTGGGAGTTAGTGCGCACTAACTGAAAATGATACAATTTGACACTTTTCAGGTCAGTTAAGGTCAGTTTAGGAATGAATATGTATTCCTATTGGCTGCCCTCTTATTTATTCATGTTACCAAGTTTCCTACTGACAGTATGTGGGGATGGGAAATGGAAACAGTTGGTAGCTTGACAAAACAAGTAATGTGATCAGTCAATGTGACTAGAACTTGTGCCCTAACCCTGATACCAGGGGTATTGTGATCTTCCTGCACACAGTGCCCTATCCCTATTAATACCAGGAGTGTTGTGATCTTCCTGCACACAGTGCCCTATCCCTAATACCAGGGGTGTTGTGATCTTCCTGCACACAGTGCCCTATTCCTGATACTGGGGGTGTTGTGATCTTCCTGCACACAGTGCCCTATTCCTGATACCGGGGGTGTTGTGATCTTCTTGCACACATCCCGATATCAGGGATAGGGCACTGCATGCAGGAAGATCACAACACTCCTGGTATTAATAGGGATAGGGCACTGCATGCAGGAAGATCACAACACTCCTGGTATTAATAGGGATAGGGCACTGCATGCAGGAAGATCACAACACCCCTGGTATCAGGGATAGGGCACTGTGTGCAGGAAGATCACAATACCCCGGAGGAGTGAGGGTCAGGCAGCTCCCCCCTGTCTGTGAAGCCAGCCTCTCACTAGTAATGCAGGGAGGGAGCTGTCTCAGACTTCACCATCCTCCCCCCCCCCCCTTACCCACACACCATTCACTAGCTGGGACATGGGGGAAGTCAGGAGTGAGGGTCAGGCAGCTCCCCCCTGTCTGTGAAGCCAGCCTCTCACTAGTAATGCAGGGAGGGAGCTGTCTCAGACTTCACCATCCACCCCCCCCCCTCACCCACACACCATTCACTAGCTGGGACATGGGGGAAGTCAGGAGTGAGGGACAGGCAGCTCCCCCCTGTCTGTGAAGCCAGCCTCTCACTAGTAATGCAGGGAGGGAGCTGTCTCAGACTTCACCATCCTCCCCCCCCCCCCCCCTCACCCACACACCATTCACTAGCTGGGACATGGGGGAAGTCAGGAGTGAGGGTCAGGCAGCTCCCCCCTGTCTGTGAAGCCAGCCTCTCACTAGTAATGCAGGGAGGGAGCTGTCTCAGACTTCACCATCCTCCCCCCCCCCCCCCACCCCCACACCATTCACTAGCTGGGACATGGGGGAAGTCAGGAGTGAGGGTCAGGCAGCTCCCCCCTGTCTGTGAAGCCAGCCTCTCACTAGTAATGCAGGGAGGGAGCTGTCTCAGACTTCACCATCCCCCCCCCCCCCCCTCACCCACACACCATTCACTAGCTGGGACATGGGGGAAGTCAGGAGTGAGGGTCAGGCAGCTCCCCCCTGTCTGTGAAGCCAGCCTCTCACTAGTAATGCAGGGAGGGAGCTGTCTCAGACTTCACCATCCTCCCCCCCCCCCTCACCCACACACCATTCACTAGCTGGGACATGGGGGAAGTCAGGAGTGAGGGTCAGGCAGCTCCCCCCTGTCTGTGAAGCCAGCCTCTCACTAGTAATGCAGGGAGGGAGCTGTCTCAGACTTCACCATCCTCCCCCCCCCCCTCACCCACACACCATTCACTAGCTGGGACATGGGGGAAGTCAGGAGTGAGGGTCAGGCAGCTCCCCCCTGTCTGTGAAGCCAGCCTCTCACTAGTAATGCAGGGAGGGAGCTGTCTCAGACTTCACCATCCTCCCCCCCCCCCCTCACCCACACACCATTCACTAGCTGGGACATGGGGGAAGTCAGGAGTGAGGGTCAGGCAGCTCCCCCCTGTCTGCGAAGCCAGCCTCTCACTAGTAATGCAGGTTGGGAGCTGTCTCAGACTTCACCATCCTCCCCCCCCCCTCACCCACACACCATTCACTAGCTGGGACATGGGGGAAGTCAGGAGTGAGGGTCAGGCAGCTCCCCCCTGTCTGTGAAGCCAGCCTCTCACTAGTAATGCAGGGAGGGAGCTGTCTCAGACTTCACCATCCTCCCCCCCCCCCCCTCACCCACACACCATTCACTAGCTGGGACATGGGGGAAGTCAGGAGTGAGGGTCAGGCAGCTCCCCCCTGTCTGTGAAGCCAGCCTCTCACTAGTAATGCAGGGAGGGAGCTGTCTCAGACTTCACCATCCTCCCCCCCCCCCCCCTCACCCACACACCATTCACTAGCTGGGACATGGGGGAAGTCAGGAGTGAGGGTCAGGCAGCTCCCCCCTGTCTGTGAAGCCAGCCTCTCACTAGTAATGCAGGGAGGGAGCTGTCTCAGACTTCACCATCCTCCTCCTCCCCCCCCCTCACCCACACACCATTCACTAGCTGGGACATGGGGGAAGTCAGGAGTGAGGGTCAGGCAGCTCCCCCCTGTCTGTGAAGCCAGCCTCTCACTAGTAATGCAGGGAGGGAGCTGTCTCAGACTTCACCATCCTCCCCCCCCCCCCCTCACCCACACACCATTCACTAGCTGGGACATGGGGGAAGTCAGGAGTGAGGGTCAGGCAGCTCCCCCCTGTCTGTGAAGCCAGCCTCTCACTAGTAATGCAGGGAGGGAGCTGTCTCAGACTTCACCATCCTCCCCCCCCCCCCCCCCTCACCCACACACCATTCACTAGCTGGGACATGGGGGAAGTCAGGAGTGAGGGTCAGGCAGCTCCCCCCTGTCTGTGAAGCCAGCCTCTCACTAGTAATGCAGGGAGGGAGCTGTCTCAGACTTCACCATCCACCCCCCCCCCCTCACCCACACACCATTCACTAGCTGGGACATGGGGGAATTCAGGAGTGAGGGTCAGGCAGCTCCCCCCTGTCTGTGAAGCCAGCCTCTCACTAGTAATGCAGGGAGGGAGCTGTCTCAGACTGGTATCAGGGTTAGGGCACTGTGTGCAGGAAGATCACAACACTCCTGGTATTAATAGGGATAGGGCACTGTAAGAGATGACTGTAGTAGATTGAATAAAGATCTGATGTTTCTGCTCTCCTCACACCAAACAAAAACAACACACAAGCAGAGAAGCCCTTCTTACAAAGCTGAGCTAGTGAGTTAAGTAGGAGGAAAAGTAAACATACTGGTGCCAGTGTGGCTACTTAAAAAATACACTTACCAACAATCAATTACATATATTTGAACTGTGTACAGTTCCAGCCAGGACCACCTTTCTAAAATGCACAGTGATTGGCAAATTCAACATGCACTAGCATTTCAGGTGCCTGCTAACAAAAATAATAAACAAACAAGTTCTAGTCAGGTGAGTGCTGATCATTACATTACTTTTTTTGTCAAGCTTCCAACTGTTTCCATTTCACATCCCCCCAACCATATTGGTAACATCAATAGATAAGAGCACAGCCAGCCAATAGGAATACATACATACATATTCATTCCTAAGTGATCTTTACTGACCTGGGAAGTGTGAACACTTTGTTTCATTTTCTGTTGGTGTTCGTTAGTTTCCAGTTCCATTTCCCATCCCCCCAACCATCACCTCAGTGGTAACCTTGGTAACATCAATAGATAAGAGGGCAGCCAGCCAATAGGAACACATATTCATTCCTAACTGACCTTCAGTGACCTGGAAAGTGTTTATTTGTATCATTTTCAGTTAGTGCGCACTAAATCGAGTTAGTGCGCACTAACACGATTTAACGATTTTTAACGATAAATCGTTAGAATTTCTATTGTATCGTGTTCTATAACGATTTAAGACGATATAAACATTATCGGACGATAATTTTAATCGTTGAAAAACGATTCACATCCCTGATGGGTTTAAGGTTAAGGTGTTTCTTAGCTGCTAAGAGGAGTCCTCCTCCTCTTTTTTTAGGTCGGTGGATGGGGAATTTGTCATACTGGGAGGATGGGAGTTGGTTTATGAGGATGGTATCTGATTCTTTGAGCCATGTTTCCGTGACTGCACAAATGTCTGGAGTGCAGTCCGTAAGTAGGTCATTGAGGATTAGTGTCTTTTTAGATATGGATTGCGCATTCATGAGTATAATGGAAAGGGTGGTGAGACTGAGGAATTGGGTTAGGGGTGAGGTAAGGATGGGGATGAGAGATCTGCGGCAGGGGGGAGGGGTGGTGGGGAGGGGGGGGTGGTAGTCTGGAGAGAGGGTGATGGATGCGAGGGATTGGGTAAGCAGCCATGTTGGTACCTTAAAGGTCAGGTAGGAAGGGGGGTGCAGGTAGCTGGGTGGGGTGCACAGTGGACTAGCAGATGATGGGTAGTGAAGATGATATGCGGAGCAGCTAGCTAAGTCCGCAGTCTGAGTAATTACAGTTACAATTACAGTTAATGACAATAGGGTACAAATAGTACAAATAGTACAAATAGTAAAACAGGCACGCAGCACAGAGGAACGGGCACTTTGAGCTGCTCACCGTGTTGGCGTGTGTCTGAGTTGAGAGACAGTGAGAGGAGAAACTAGTGTGGAGGATGGTCCTGTTGCACGTCGTTTTGATAGTGACTGCGACGTATGTCCTTTGCAGAGGCGTCCTTCTCAATATCTTTCGGTCGGCGTCCCTCCCGCTCCCTCTCCGGCTGTGTGACTCCCTCCCGCTCTTTCTCGGTCACCTTCAGGGAGTGGGTCACAGTGGGAGGTGAGAGGAAAGAGGCCGCAGATTTGAAGCTGAGGGCAGAGGTGTTTCGGGGCGCTGAGTATGGGGGACGTCAGTGGCGGTGGAGAGAAGGTTTGGGCGTGGCACATAGGTGCAGCACAAAGGGGCGCGACTAAGGGGCAGGCCCCTTAGTCGCGCCCCTTCGGCGCGCGACGCCTGAATCGGCGCTTCAATTTTAAAGGGCTCCGGCCCAGCGGCAGTGACGTCGGTGGGTGGGCGGAGTCGGAGGCAGGCGGGCCGAAACGAGGCGAGCAGGCCGCAGGCAGCGAGGGGCTCTCCCGGACCCCGACGGGTCTCGTGCCGGTACGCACGGGGAGGCCTTGGGCAGGTAGGGCAGCAGGAACAAAAGGGGCTTGCCTGAATTGGTGCTTCAATTTTAAAGGGCTCCGGCCCAGCGGCAGTGACGTCGGTGGGTGGGCGGAGTCGGAGGCAGGCGGGCCGAAACGAGGCGAGCAGGCCGCAGGCAGATGCATTGGCCTTGACGTATATTGGTTGGGCCTTTCATTGGCTGTGGCTTGCATACATGGGCTGGATTTGTCTATCGGCCACCCTGGCTCTGTATCAGTGCATCCCGTTGGGATTTTCATTGGCTGAGGAGGTCCATGCATCCTTTAAGACTTGGGAACTCCTATAGCTGTGGAAGGTTTCAGAGCTGGAGGCTGAGGGTTTTTCATAGCCACAAAGCTCCTGTGGGGAACCCGATGGAAGAACAAGTCTGGGTGCTATCGGAGCAACCAGAAGAATAAAAAGGTCAGTTGGCAGGTCTTAGATTTTTTTAACTCCATCATAAGTCTTAGAAAATTTTGAAAGATAAGATAAA